>NW_028322236.1:6917500-7517500 GCF_059928025.1 Delphinapterus leucas | reverse complement strand
CAACGAAGAGGAATTAACCAAAGGCTCAGCATGCCGTGCCGGAACCAGATTAGGGCCTGAAGCAATCCTGCAGGTTTGCGGCCAGCTCACAAGAAAGCGATTTGAAGAAAGGAGCTCCGGGGCACTCTAATTCACAAACCTGCAGAGTTATAAATGACAGCTATCGTCCAAAAATATATTGAAGGAAGGCTGCGAAGAGGACTTGAAAGCGGGGCAGAATTGCAGGAAAACGATTTCATGGGGTAGACTGGAATTGCATTTAAAGCATAGGAAAAGAGGCAGAACGTCGACAATGATGCACTTGGCCAAAAAGGGCGTATGCGTTTTTTCCTGAATATATTCAGGAAAAAACGCATACGCCCTTTTTGGCCAACAAAGCAAGCATGTTAAAGAAATCTGCACTACAATGAAGTCTCACTGCCCCCCGGTCAAAAGGGCCATCTGAAAAAAGTGTAAAATCCAGAAATGCAGCACAGGCCATGGAGAACAGGGAGCCTTGTTATACTGATGGGTGGGATGTAAATTGCCAGCAGCCACTCTGGAGAAGTGTATTGTGTTTCCTGAAACACCGAAAAAACAAAACAACAGAGCCTACGGCACATCCACTTATGGTCCTATAGCATAGGGAAATTAAAATCAAAAACACACAGCCACCCCAAAGTTTCAGACGGCTATGTTTACAAGGACCTCGTCTACGGTACAAGTTAAATATCCCAGAAAGCGAAAAATGGTGAAAGAAATTGTGGTATGTACGTACAATGGAATATCACTCACCAATGAAATCTATGTCATCTGGCCCGTCGTGGCATAATGAGTGGATTCAGGTACGATGATTCTAAGAGAAATAAGTCACACAGAAAATGAAACATCATAAGTTATCTCTAATACACCGAATATAATCTTGGCTACACATGAACTGAATTACAAAACAGAACAGTGTCTCAAATTTAGAAAACCAACTTATGTTTGCTTAAGGGGAATGGTGAGTTGGGGTGCTGCATAAAACCAGAGATAGAAATTAGCACAGATACCATTCCATACGTCAAATATGTAATAGTCAAGACCTACCCCTTGCTCAACGAAATGGGCTAAACACCCTATATTCAACGCCTAGGAATACACCAGACTAGTAAGAATCTTCAAACCCATGGATTTATATGTCTCCATAAGAGAATCAAGCGTGTGTACAGCTGCATGAAGGCAGCAGAGAAAATCCGATAAATCCCATTATCAAAATGAATTACAAAAACAAAACACAATGACAGTGAAATAGAGAGCAATTCTTAAATAATTCATTCAGGTCTTGTGATGCAACCTGGATTTACCTCATCTAACCCAGAGCTGAGTGAGACATAAGGTTGGACACTTCGGACTGATAGCATTGGTGAGGTTCGATGAGCAAATGCAGACCATTTGAAGTCATACTACATGGTACACATTCCATGGGTCCCAACTCTCCAGGTTTAAGCGATTCTTCCTTCAGCTAAAGCATGCATGGGAAACCCACAGTATGGTGCACCGTGTGACCGGGAAACATTTTCAAAGGCATCTCAGTTTTCGTCCCCTTTTACTCGGGTTCACAATTCCAGACCCTTTACTAACACTCTCCCCACTTGGATAGTCAGTGCCTTTAACCTCCTGTTTGGCACAGTTTGCAATTTCTGCGCAAGATGAACAGGAATACGGAGAACAAATGAGAGACTAGCTGTAGGTGTCTGCACGGGCAAATTTAACGCTCATTTCCCACCAGAAAGAGGAATTAACCAGAGGCTCAGCATGCCGTGCCGGAACCAGATTAGGGCCTGAAGCAATCCTGCGGGTTTTCGGCCAGCTCACAAGAAAGCGATTTGAAGAAAGGAGCTCAGGGGCACTGTAATTCACAAACCTGCAGAGTTATAAATGACAGCTATCGTCCAAAAATATATTGAAGGAAGGCTGCGAAGAGGACTTGAAAGCGGAGCAGAATTGCAGGAAAACGATTTCAGGGGGTAGACTGGAATTGCATTTAAAGCATAGGAAAAGAGGCAGAACGTCGACAATGATGCACTTGGCCAAAAAGGGCATATGCGTTTTTTGCTGAATATACGCATACGCACTTTTTGGCCAACCAAGCAAGCATGTTAAAGAAATCTGCACTACAATGAAGTCTCACTGCCCCCCGGTCAAAAGGGCCATCTGAAAAAAGTGTAAAATCCAGAAATGCAGCACAGGCCATGGAGAACAGGGAGCCTTGTTATACTGATGGGTGGGATGTAAATTGCCAGCAGCCACTCTGGAGAAGTGTATTGTGTTTCCTGAAACACCTAAAAAACAAAGCAACAGAGCCTACGGCACTTCCACTTATGGTCCTATAGCATAGGGAAATTAAAATCAAAAACACACAGCCACCCCAAAGTTTCAGACGGCTCTGTTTACAAGAACCTCGTCTACGGTACAAGTTAAATATCCCAGAAAGCGAAAAATGGAGAAAGAAGTTGTGGTACGTACGTACAATGGAATATCACTCACCAATGAAATCTATGTCATCTGGCCCGTCGTGGCATAATGAGTGGATTCAGGTACGATGATTCTAAGTGAAATAAGTCACACAGAAAATGAAACATCATAAGATATCACTAATACACCGAATGTAATCTTGGCTACACATGAACTGAATTACAAAACAGAACAGGGTCTCATATTTAGAAAACCAACTTATGTTTGCTTAAGGGGAAAGGTGAGTTGGGGTGCTGCATAAAACCAGAGATAGAAATTAGCACAGATACCATTCCATACGTCAAATATGTAATAGTCAAGACCTACCCCTTGCTCAACGAAATGGGCTAAGCACCCTATATTCAACGCCTAGGAATACACCTGACTAGTAAGAATCTTCAAACCCATGGATTTATATGTCTCCATAAGAGAATCAAGCGTGTTTACAGCTGCATGAAGGCAGCAGAGAAAATCCGATAAATCCCATTATCAAAATGAATTACAAAAACAAAACACAATGACAGTGAAATAGAGAGCAATTCTTAAATAATTCATTCAGGGCTTGTGATGCAACCTGGATTTACCTCATCTACACCCAGAGCTGAGTGAGACATAAGGTTGGACACTTCGGGCTGATAGCATTGGTGAGGTTCGATGAGCAAATGCAGACCATTTGAAGTCATACTGCATGGTACCCATTCCATGGTTCCCAACTCTCCGGGTTTAAGCTATTCTTCCTTCAGCTAACGCATGCATGGAAGCCCACACTATGGTGCACTGTGTGACCAGGAAACGTTTTCAAAGGCATCTCAGTTTTCGTCCCCTTTTACTCGGGTTCACAATTCCAGACCCTTTACTAACACTCTCCCCACTTGGAGAGTCAGTGCCTTTAACCTGCTGTTTGGCACAGTTTGCAATTTCTGCGCAAGATGAACAGGAATAGGGAGAACCAATGACAGACTAGCTGTAGGTGTCTGCACGGGCAAATTTAACGCTCATTTCCAACCAGGAAGAGGAATTAACCAAACGCTCAGCATGCCGTGCCGGAACCAGATTAGGGCCTGAAGCAATCCTGCGGGTTTGCGGCCAGATCACAAGAAAGCGATTTGAAGAAAGGAGCTCCGGAGCACTCTAATTCACAAACCTGCAGAGTTATAAATGACAGCTATCGTCCAAAAATATATTGAAGGAAGGCTGCGAAGAGGACTTGAAAGCGGGGCAGAATTGCAGGAAAACGATTTCAGGGGGTAGACTGGAATTGCATTTAAAGCATAGGAAAAGAGGCAGAACGTCGACAATGATGCACTTGGCCAAAAAGGGCGTATGCGTTTTTTCCTGAATATATTCAGGAAAAAACGCATACGCCCTTTTTGGCCAACCAAGCAAGCATGTTAAAGAAATCTGCACTACAATGAAGTCTCACTGCCCCCTGGTCAAAAGGGCCATCTGAAAAAAGTGTAAAATCCAGAAATGCAGCACAGGCCATGGAGAACAGGGAGCCTTGTTATGCTGATGGGTGGGATGTAAATTGCCAACAGCCACTCTGGAGAAGTGTATGGTGTTTCCTGAAACACCTAAAAAACAAAGCAACGGAGCCTGCGGCACTTCCACTTATAGTCCTATAGCTTAGGGAAATTAAAATCAAAAACACACAGCCACGCTAAAGTTTCAGACGGCTCTGTTTACAAGAACCTCGTCTACGGTACAAGTTAAATATCCCAGAAAGCGAAAAATGGAGAAAGAAGTTGTGGTACGTACGTACAATGGAATATCACTCACCAATGAAATCTATGTCATCTGGCCCGTCGTGCCATAATGAGTGGATTCAGGTACGATGATTCTAAGTGAAATAAGCCACACAGAAAATGAAACATCATAAGATATATCTAATACACCGAATGTAATCTTGGCTACACAATAACTGAATTACAAAACAGAACAGGGTCTCAAATTTGGAAAACCAACTTATGTTTGCTTAAGGGGAAAGGTGAGTTGTGTGCTGCATAAAACCAGAGATAGAAATTAGCACAGATACCATTCCATACGTCAAATATGTAATAGTCAAGACCTACCCCTTGCTCAACGAAATGGGCTAAACACCCTATATTCAACGCCTAGGAATACACTTGACTGGTAAGAAACTTCAAACCCATGGATTTATATGTCTCCATAAGAGAATCAATCATGTGTACAGCTGCATGAAGGCAGCAGAGAAAATCAGATAAATCCCATTATCAAAATGAATTACAAAAACAAAACACAATGACAGTGAAATAGAGAGCAATTCTTAAATAATTCATTCAGGGCTTGTGATGCAACCTGGATTTACCTCATCTAAACCCAGAGCTGAGTGAGATATAAGGTTGGACACTTTGGGCTGATAGCATTGGTGAGGTTCGATGAGCAAATGCAGACCATTTGAAGTCATACTGCATGGTACGCATTCCATGGGTCCCAACTCTCCAGGTTTAAGCGATTCTTCCTTCAGCTAAAGCATGCATGGGAAACCCACAGTATGGTGCACCGTGTGACCGGGAAACATTTTCAAATGCATCTCAGGTTTTGTCCCCGTTTACTCGGGTTCACAATTCCAGAACCTTTACTAACACTCTCCCCACTTGGAGAGTCAGTGCCCTTAACCTCCTGTTTGGCACAGTTTGCAATTTCTGCGCAAGATGAACAGGAATAGGGAGAACCAATGAGAGACTAGCTGTAGGTGTCTGCACGGGAAAATTTAACGCTCATTTCCCACCAGGAACAGGAATTAACCGAACGCTCAGCATGCCGTGCCGGAACCAGATTAGGGCCTGAAGCAATCCTGCGGGTTTGCAGCCAGCTCACAAGAAAGCGATTTGAAGAAAGGAGCTCAGGGGCACTGTAATTCACAAACCTGCAGAGTTATAAATGACAGCTATCGTTCAAAAATATATTGAAGGAAGGCTGCGAAGAGGACTTGAAAGCGGGGCAGAATTGCAGGAAAACGATTTCAGGGGGTAGACTGGAATTGCATTTAAAGCATAGGAAAAGAGGCAGAACGTCGAAAATGATGCACTTGGCCTAAAAGGGCGTATGCGTTTTTTCCTGAATATATTCAGGAAAAAACGCATACGTCCTTTTTGGCCAACCAAGCAAGCATGTTAAAGAAATCTGCACTACAATGAAGTCTCACTGCCCCCCGGTCAAAAGGGCCATCTGAATAAAGTGTAAAATCCAGAAAGGCAGCACAGGCCATGGAGAACAGGGAGCCTTGTTATGCTCATGGGTGGGATGTAAATTGCCAACAGCCACTCTGGAGAAGTGTATGGTGTTTCCTGAAACACCTAAAAAACAAAGTAACGTAGCCTACGGCACTTCCACTTATAGTCCTATGGATTAGGGAAATTAAAATCAAAAACACACAGCCACCCCAAAGTTTCAGAAGGCTCTGTTTACAAGAACCTCATCTAAGGTACAAGTTAAATATCCCAGAAAGCGAAAAATGGATAAAGAAGTTGCGGTACGTACGTACAATGGAATATCACTCACCAATGAAATCTATGTCATCTGGCCCATCGTGGCATAATGAGTGGATTCAGGTACGATGATTCTAAGTGAAATAAGTCACACAGAAAATGAAACATCATAAGATATCACTAATACACCGAATGTAATCTTGGCTACACATGAACTGAATTACAAAACAGAACAGGGTCTCAAATTTAGAAAACCAACTTATGTTTGCTTAAGGGGAAAGGTGAGTTGGGGTGCTGCATAAAACCAGAGATAGAAATTAGCACAGATACCATTCCATACGTCAAATATGTAATAGTCAAGACTTACCCCTTGCTCAACGTAATGGGCTAAACACCCTATATTCAATGCCTAGGAATACACCTGACTAGTACGAATCTTCAAACCCATGGATTTATATGTCTCCATAAGAGAGTCAAGAGTGTGTACAGCTGCATGAAGGCAGCAGAGAAAATCTGATAAATCCTATTATCAAAATGAATTACAAAAACAAAACACAATGACAGTGAAATAGAGAGCAATTCTTAAATAATTCATTCAGGGCTTGTGATGCAACCTGGATTTACCTCATCTACACCCAGAGCTGAGTGAGACATAAGGTTGGACACATCGGGCTGATAGCATTGGTGAGGTTCGATGAGCAAATGCAGACCATTTGAAGTCATACTGCATGGTACCCATTCCATGGGTCCTAACTCTCCATGTTTAAGCGATTCTTCCTTCAGCTAAAACATGCATAGGAAACCCACAGTATGGTGCACCGTGTGACCGGGAAACGTTTTCAAATGCATTTCAGTTTTCGTCCCCTTTTACTCGGGTTCACAATTCCAGACCCTTTACTAACACTCTCCCCACTTGGAGAGTCAGTGCCTTTAACCTCCTGTTTGGCACAGTTTGCAATTCCTGCGCAAGATGAACAGGAATAGGGAGAACCAATGAGAGACTAGCTGTAGGTGTCTGCACGGGCAAATTTTACGCTCATTTCCAACCAGGAAGAGGAATTAACCAAACGCTCAGCATGCCGTGCCGGAACCAGATTAGGGCCTGAAGCAATCCTGCGGGTTTGCGGCCAGCTCACAAGAAAGCGATTTGAAGAAAGGAGCTCCGGGGCACTGTAATTCAAAACCTGCAGTGTTATAAATGACAGCTATCGTGCAAAAATATATTGAAGGAAGGCTGCGAAGAGGACTTGAAAGCGGGGCAGAATTGCAGGAAAACGATTTCAGGGGGTAGACTGGAATTGCATTTAAAGCATAGGAAAAGAGGCAGAACGTCGACAATGATGCACTTGGCCAAAAAGGGCGTATGCGTTTTTTCCTGAATATATTCAGGAAAAAACGCATACGCCCTTTTTGGCCAACCAAGCAAGCATGTTAAAGAAATCTGCACTACAATGAAGTCTCACTGCCCCCCGGTCAAAAGGGCCATCTGAAAAAAGTGTAAAATCCAGAAAGGCAGCACAGGCCATGGAGAACAGGGAGCCTTGTTATGCTCATGGGTGGGATGTAAATTGCCAACAGCCACTCTGGAGAAGTGTATTGTGTTTCCTGAAACACCTAAAAAACAAAGCAACGGAGCCTACGGCACTTCCACTTATGGTCCTATAGCTTAGGGAAATTAAAATAAAAAACACACAACCACCTCAAAGTTTCAGACGGCTCTGTTTACAAGAACCTCGTCTACGGTACAAGTTAAATATCCCAGAAAGCGAAAAATGGATGAAGAAGGTGTGGTACGTACGTAAAATGGAATATCACTGACCAATGAAATCTATGTCATCTGGCCCGTCGTGGCATAATGAGTGGATTCAGGTACGATGATTCTAAGAGAAATAAGTCACACAGAAAATGAAACATCATAAGTTATCTCTAATACACCGAATGAAATCTTGGCTACACATGAACTGAATTACAAAACAGAACAGGGTCTCAAATTTAGAAAACCAACTTATGTTTGCTTAAGGGGAAAGGTGAGTTGGGGTGCTGCATAAAACCAGAGATAGAAATTAGCACAAATACCATTCCATACGTCAAATATGTAATAGAGAAGACCTACCCCTTGCTCAACGAAATGGGCGAAACACCCTATATTCAACGCCTAGGAATACACCTGACTAGTAAGAATCTTCAAACCCATGGATTTATATGTCTCCATAAGAGAATCAAGCGTGTGTACAGCTGCATGAAGGCAGCAGAGAAAATCCGATAAATCCCATTATCAAAATGAATTACAAAAACAAAACACAAAGACAGTGAAATAGAGAGCAATTCTTAAATAATTCATTCAGGGCTTGTGATGCAACCTGGATTTACCTCATCTACACCCAGAGCTAAGTGAGACATAAGGTTGGACACTTCGGGCTGATACCACTGGTGAGGTTCGATGAGCAAATGCAGACCATTTGAAGTCATACTGCATGGTACCCATTCCATGGGTCCCAACTCTCCAGGTTTAAGCGATTCTTCCTTCAGCTAAAGCATGCATGGGAAGCCCACAGTATGGTGCACCGTGTGACCAGGAAACATTTTCAAAGGCATCTCAGTTTTCGTCCCCTTTTACTCGGGTTCACAATTCCAGACCCTTTACTAACACTCTCCCCACTTGGAGAGTCAGTGCCTTTAACCTGCTGTTTGGCACAGTTTGCAATTTCTGCGCAAGATGAACAGGAATAGGGAGAACCAATGAGAGACTAGATGTAGGTGTCTGCACGGGCAAATTTAACGCTCATTTCCAACCAGGAAGAGGAATTAACCAAACGCTCAGCATGCCGTGCCGGAACCAGATTAGGGCCTGAAGCAATCCTGCGGGTTTGCGGCCAGCTCACAAGAAAGCGATTTGAAGAAAGGAGCTCAGGGGCACTGTAACTCACAAACCTGCAGAGTTATAAATGACAGCTATCGTCCAAAAATATATTGAAGGAAGGCTGCGAAGAGGACTTGAAAGCGGGGCAGAATTGCAGAAAAACGATTTCAGGGGGTAGACTGGAATTGCATTTAAAGCATAGGAAAAGAGGCAGAACCTCGACAATGATGCACTTGGCCAAAAAGGGCGTATGCGTTTTTTCCTGAATATATTCAGGAAAAAACGCATACGCCCTTTATGGCCAAGCAAGAAAGCATGTTACATAAATCTGCACTACAATAAAGTCTCACTGCCCCCTGGTCAAAAGGGCCATCTGAAAAAAGTGTAAAATCCAGAAATGCAGCACAGGCCATGGAGAACAGGGAGCCTTGTTATGCTGATTGGTGGGATGTAAATTGCCAACAGCCACTCTGGAGAAGTGTATGGTGTTTCCTGAAACACCTAAAAAACAAAGAAACGGAGCCTACGGCACTTCCACTTATGGTCCTATAGCTTAGGGAAATTAAAATCAAAAACATACAGCCACCCCAAAGTTTCAGACGGCTCTGTTTACAAGAACCTCCTCTACGGTACAAGTTAAATATCCCAGAAAGCGAAAAATCGATAAAGAAGTTGTGGTACGTACGTACAATGGAATATCACTCAGCAATGAAATCTATGTCATCAGGCCCGTCGCAGCATAATGAGTGGATTCAGGTACGATGATTCTAAGTGAACTAAGTCACACAGAAAATGAAACATCATAAGATATCACTACTACACGGAATGTAAACTTGGCTACACATCAACTGAATTACAAAACAGAACAGGGTCTCAAATTTAGAAAACCAACTTATGCTTGCTTAAGGGGAAAGGTGAGTTGGGGTGCTGCATAAAACCAGAGATAGAAATTAGCACAGATACCTTTCCATAAGCCAAATATGTAATAGTCAAGACCTACCCCTTGCTCAACGAAATGGACTAAACACCCCATATTCAACGCCTAGGAATACACATGACTAGTAAGAATCTTCAAACCCATGGATTTATATGTCTCCATAAGAGAATGAAGCGTGTGTACAGCGGCATGAATGCAGCAGAGAAAATCCGATAAATCCCATTATCAAAATGAATTACACAAACAAAACCCAAGGACAGTGAAATAGAGAGCAATTCTTAAATAATTCATTCAGGGCTTGTGATGCAACCTGGATTTACCACATCTACACCCAGAGCTGAGTGAGACATAAGGTTGGGCACTTCGGGCTGATAGCATTGGTGAGGTTCGATGAGCAAATGCAGACCCTTTGAAGTCATACTGCATGGTACCCATTCCATGGGTCCCAACTCTCCAAGTTTAAGGGATTCTTCCTTCAGCTAAAACATGCATGGGAAACCCACAGTATGGTGCACCGTGTGACTGGCAAACGTTTTCAAATGCATCTCAGTTTTCGTCCCCTTTTACTCGGGTTCACCATTCCAGACCCTTTACGAACACTCTCCCCACTTGGAGAGTCAGTGCCTTTAACCTCCTGTTGGGCACAGTTTGCAATTTCTGCGCAAGATGAAAAGGAATAGGGAGAACGAATCAGAGACTAGCTCTAGGTGTTTGCACGGGCAAATTTAACGCTCATTTCCCACCAGGAAGAGGAATTAACCAAAGGCTCAGCATGCCGTGCCGGAACCAGATTAGGGCCTGAGGCAATCCTGTGGGTTTGCGGCCAGCTCACAAGATAGCGAGTTGAAGAAATGAGCTCAGGGGCACTGTAACTCACAAACCTGCAGAGTTATAAATGACAGCTATCGTCCAAAAATATATTGAAGGAAGGCTGCGAAGATGACTTGTAAGTGGGGCAGAATTGCAGGAAAACGATTTCAGGGGGTAGACGGGAATTGCATTTAAAGCATAGGAAAAGAGGCAGAACGACAATGATGCTCTTGGCCAAAAAGGGCGTATGCGTTTTTTCCTGAATATATACAGGAAAAAACGCATACGCCCTTTTTGGCCAAGCAAGCAAGCATGTTAAAGAAATCTGCACTACAATGAAGTCTCACTGCCCCCCGGTCAAAAGGGCCATCTGAAAAAAGTGTAAAATCCAGAAAGGCAGCACAGGCCATGGAGAACAGCGAGCCTTGTTATGCTGATGGGCGGGATGGAAATTGCCAACAGCCAGTCTGGAAAAATGTATGGTGTTTCCCGGAACATCTAAAAAACAAAGCAACGGAGCCTACGGCAATTCCGCTTATGGCCCTATAGCTTAGGGAAATTAAAATCAAAAACACACAGCCACCCCAAAGTGTCGGACGGCTCTGTTTACAAGAACCTCGTCTACGGTACAAGTTAAATATCCCAGAATGTGAAAAATGGATAAAGAAGTTGTGGTACGTACGTACAATGGAATATCACTCAGCAATGAAATCTATGTCAACAGGCCCGTCGTGGCATAATGAGTGGATTCAGGTATGATGATTCTAAGTTAAATAAGTCACACAGAAAATGAAACATCATAAGATATCACTAATACACCGAATGTAATCTTGGCTACACATGAACTGAATTACAAAACAGAACAGGTCTCAAATTTAGTAAACCAACTTATGTTTGCTTAAGGTGAAAGGTGAGTTGGGGTGCTGCATAAAACCAGACATAGAAATTAGCACAGATACCATTCCATAAGTCAAATATGTAATAGTCAAGACCTACCCCTTGTTCAACGAAATGGGCTAAACACCCTATATTCAACGCCTAGGAATACACCTGACTAGTAAGAATCTTCAAACCCATGGATTTATATGTCTTCATAAGAGAATCAAGCGTGTGTACAGCTGCATAAAGGCAGCAGAGAAAATCCGATAAATGCCATTATCAAAATGAATTACAAAAACAAAACACAATGACAGTGAAATAGAGAGCAATTCTTAAATAATTCATTCAGGGTTTGTGATGCAACCTGGATTTACCTCATCTACACCCAGAGCTGAGTGAGACATAAGGTTGGACACTTTGGGCTGATAGCATTGGTGAGGTTCGATGAGCAAATGCAGACCATTTGAAGTCACACTGCGTGGTACCCATTCCATGGGTCCCAACTCTCCAGGTTTAAGCGATTCTTCCTTCAGATAAAACATGCATGGGAAACCCACAGTATGGTGCACCGTGTGACTGGCAAACGTTTTCAAATGCATCTCAGTTTTCGTCCACTTTTACTCGGGTTCACAATTCCAGACCCTTTACTAACACTCTTCCCACTTGGAGATTCACTGCCTTTAACCTGCTGTTTTGCACAGTTTGCAATTTCTGCGCAAGATGAACAGGAATAGGGAGAACCAATGAGAGACTAGCTGTAGGTTTCTGCACGGGCAAATTTAACGCTCATTTCCCACCAGGAAGAGGAATTAACCAAAGGCTCAGCATGCCGTGCCGGAACCAGATTAGGGCCTGAAGCAATCCTGCGGGTTTGCGCCAGCTCTCAAGAAAGCGATTTGAAGAATGGAGTTCAGGGGCACTGTATTTCACAAACCTGCAGAGGTATAAATGACAGCTATCGTCCAAAAATATATTGGAGGAAGGCTGCGAAGAGGACTTGAAAGCGGGGCAGAATTGCAGGAAAATGATTTCAGGGGGTAGACTTGAATTGCATTTAAAGCATAGGAAAAGAGGCAGAACGTCGACAATGATGCACTTGGCCAAAAAGGGCGTATGCGTTTTTTCCTGAATATATTCAGGAAAAAACGCATACGCCCTTTTTGGCCAACCAAGCAAGCATGTTAAAGAAACCTGCACTACAAGGAAGTCTCACTGCCCCCCGGTCAAAAGGGCCATCTGAAAAAAGTGTAAAATCCAGAAATGCAGCACAGGCCATGGAGAACAGGGAGCCTTGTTATGCTGATGTGTGGGATGTAAATTGCCAACAGCCAATCTGGAGAGGTGTATGGTGTTTCCTGAAACACCTAAAAAACAAAGCAACAGAGCCTACGGCACTTCCACTTATGGTCCTATAGCATATGGAAATTAAAATCAGAAACACACAGCCACCCCAAAGTTTCAGACGGCTCTGTTTCCAAGAACCTCGTCTACGGTACAAGTTAAATATCCCAGAAAGCGAAAAGTGGATAAAGAAATTGTGGTACGTACGTACAATGGAATATCACTCACCAATGAAATCTATGTCATCAGGCCCGTTGTGGCATAATGAGTGGATTCAGGTACGATGATTCTAAGTGAAATAAGTCACACAGAAAATGAAACATCATAAAATATCACTAATAAACGGAATGTAATCTTGGCTACACATGAACTGAATTACAAAACAGAACAGGTTCTCAAGTTGAGAAAACCAACTTATGTTTGCTTAAGGGGAAAGGTGAGTTGGGTTTCTGCATAAAACCAAGATAGAAATTAGAACAGATACAATTCCATACGTCAAATATGTAATACTCATGACCTACCCCTTGCTCAACGAAATGGGCTAAACACCCTATATTCAACGCCTAGGAATACACCTGACTAGTAAGAATCTTCAAACCCATGGATTTATATGTCTCCATAAGAGAATCAAGCGTGTGTACAGCTGCATGAAGGCAGCAGAGAAAATCCGATAAATCCCATTATCAAAATGAATTAAAAAAACAAAACACAATGACAGTGAAATAGAGAGCAATTCTTAAATAATTCATTCAGGGCTTGTGATGCAACCTGGATTTACCTCATCTACACCCAGACCTGAGTGAGACATGAGGTTGGACACTTCGGGCTGATAGCATTGGTGAGGTTCGATGAGCAAATGAAGACCATTTGAAGTCATACTGCATGGAACCCATTCCATGGGTCCCAACCCTCCAGGTTTAAGCGATTCTTCCTTCAGCTAAAACATGCATGGCAATCCCACAGTATGGTGCACCGTGTGACCGGAAAACGTTTTCAAATGCATCTCAGTTTTCGTCCCCTTTTATTCGGGTTCACTATTCCAGACCCTTTACTAACACGCTCCCCACTTGGAGAGTCAGTGCCTTTAACCTCCTGTTTGGCACAGTTTGCAATTTCTGCGCAAGATGAACAGGAATAGGGAGAACCAATGAGAGACTAGCTGTAGGTGTCTGCACGGGCAAATTTAACGCTCATTTCCCACCAGGAAGAGGAATTAACCAAAGGCTCAGCATGCCATGCCGCAACAAGATTGGGGCCTGAAGCAATCCTGCTGGTTTGCGGCCAGCTCAAAAGAAAGCGATTTGAAGAAAGGAGCTCAGGGGCACTGTAATTCACAAACATGCAGAGTTATAAATGACAGCTATCGTCCAAAATTATATTGAAGGAAGGCTGCGAAGAGGACATGAAAGTGGGGCAGAATTGCAGGAAAACAATTTCAGGGGGTAGACGGGAATTGCATTTAAAGCATAGGAAAAGAGGCAGAACATCGACAATGATGCTCTTGGCCAAAAAGGGCGTATGCGTTTTTTCCTGAATATATTCAGGAAAAAACGCATACGCCCTTTTTGGCCAACCAAGCAAGCACTTTAAAGAAATCTGCACTACAATGAAGTCTCACTGCCCCCCGGTCAAAAGGGCCATCTGAAAAAAGTGTAAAATCCAGAAAGGCAGCACAGGCCATGGAGAACAGGGAGCTTTGTTATGCTGATGGGCGGGATGTAAATTGCCAACAGCCACTCTGGAGAAGTGTATGGTGTTTCCCGGAACACCGAAAAAACAAAGCTACGGAGCCTACGGCACTTCCACTTATGGTCCTATAGCTTAGGGAAATTAAAATCAAAAACACACAGCCACCCCAAAGTGTCGGACGGCTCTGTTTACAAGAACCTCGTCTACGGTACAAGTTAAATATCCCAGAATGTGAAAAATGGATAAAGAAGTTGTGGTACGTACGTACAATGGAATATCACTCAGCAATGAAATCTATGTCATCAGGCCCGTCGCGGCATAATGAGTGGATTCAGGTACGATATTCTAAGTGAAATAAGTCACACAGAAAATGAAACATCATAAGATATCACTACTACACGGAATGTAAACTTGGCTACACATGAACTGAATTACAAAACAGAACAGGGTCTCAAATTTAGAAAACCAACTTATGCTTGCTTAAGGGGAAAGGTGAGTTGGGGTGCTGCATAAAACCAGAGATAGAAATTAGCACAGATACCTTTCCATAAGCCAAATATGTAATAGTCAAGACCTACCCCTTGCTCAACGAAATGGACTAAACACCCCATATTCAACGCCTAGGAATACACCTGACTAGTAAGAATCTTCAAACCTATGGATTTATATGTCTCCGTAAGAGAATGAAGCGTGTGTACAGCGGCATGAATGCATCAGAGAAAATCCGATAAATCCCATTATCAAAATGAATTACACAAACAAAACCCAAGGACAGTGAAATAGAGAGCAATTCTTAAATAATTCATTCAGGGCTTGTGATGCAACCTGGATTTATCACATCTACACCCAGAGCTGAGTGAGACATAAGGTTGGGCACTTCGGGCTGATAGCATTGGTGAGGTTCGATGAGCAAATGCAGACCCTTTGAAGTCATACAGCATGGTACCCATTCCATGGGTCCCAACTCTCCAAGTTTAAGGGATTCTTCCTTCAGCTAAAACATGCATGGGAATCCCACAGTATGGTGCACCGTGTGACTGGCAAACGTTTTCAAATGCATCTCAGTTTTCATCCCCTTTTACTCGGGTTCACCATTCCAGACCCTTTACGAACACTCTCCCCACTTGGAGAGTCAGTGCCTTTAACCTCCTGTTGGGCACAGTTTGCAATTTCTGCTCAAGATGAAAAGGAATAGGGAGAACGAATGAGAGACTAGCTCTAGGTGTCTGCACGGGCAAATTTAACGCTCATTTCCCACCAGGAAGAGGAATTAACCAAAGGCTCAGCATGCCGTGCCGGAACCAGATTAGGGCCTGAGGCAATCCTGTGGGTTTGCGGCCAGCTCACAAGATAGCGAGTTGAAGAAATGAGCTCAGGGGCACTGTAACTCACAAACCTGCAGAGTTATAAATGACAGCTATCGTCCAAAAATATATTGAAGGAAGGCTGCGAAGACGACTTGTAAGTGGGGCAGAATTGCAGGAAAACGATTTCAGGGGGTAGACGGGAATTGCATTTAAAGCATAGGAAAAGAGGCAGAACGTCGACAATGATGCTCTTGGCCAAAAAGGGCGTATGCGTTTTTTCCTGAATATATTCAGGAAAAAACGCATACGCCCTTTTTGGCCAACCAAGCAAGCATGTTAAAGAAATCTGCACTACAATGAAGTCTCACTGCCCCCCGGTCAAAAGGGCCATCTGAAGAAAGTGTAAAATCCAGAAAGGCAGCACAGGCCATGGAGAACACGGAGCCTTGTTATGCTGATGGGCGGGATGTAAATTGCCCACAGCCACTCTGGAGAAGTGTATGGTGTTTCCCGGAACACCGAAAAAACAAAGCTACGGAGCCTACGGCACTTCCACTTATGGTCCTATAGCTTAGGGAAATTAAAATCAAAAACACACAGCCACCCCAAAGTGTCGGACGGCTCTGTTTACAAGAACCTCGTCTACGGTACAAGTTAAATATCCCAGAATGTGAAAAATGGATAAAGAAGTTGTGGTACGTACGTACAATGGAATATCACTCAGCAATGAAATCTATGTCATCAGGCCCGTCGCGGCATAATGAGTGGATTCAGGTACGATGATTCTAAGTGAAATAAGTCACACAGAAAATGAAACATCATAAGATATCACTAATACACGGAATGTAAACTTGGCTACACATGAACTGAATTACAAAACAGAACAGGGTCTCAAATTTAGAAAACCAACTTATGCTTGCTTAAGGGGAAAGGTGAGTTGGGGTGCTGCATAAAACCAGAGATAGAAATTAGCACAGATACCTTTCCATAAGCCAAATATGTAATAGTCAAGACCTACCCCTTGCTCAACGAAATGGACTAAACACCCCATATTCAACACCTAGGAATACACCTGACTAGTAAGAATCTTCAAACCCATGGATTTATATGTCTCCATAAGAGAATGAAGCGTGTGTACAGCGGCATGAATGCAGCAGAGAAAATCCGATAAATCCCATTATCAAAATGAATTACACAAACAAAACCCAAGGACAGTGAAATAGAGAGCAATTCTTAAATAATTCATTCAGGGCTTGTGATGCAACCTGGATTTACCACATCTACACCCAGAGCTGAGTGAGACATAAGGTTGGGCACTTCGGGCTGATAGCATTGGTGAGGTTCGATGAGCAAATGCAGACTCTTTGAAGTCATACCGCATGGTACCCATTCCATGGGTCCCAACTCTCCAAGTTTAAGGGATTCTTCCTTCAGCTAAAACATGCATGGGAAACCCACAGTATGGTGCACCGTGTGACTGGCAAACGTTTTCAAATGCATCTCAGTTTTCGTCCCCTTTTACTCGGGTTCACCATTCCAGACCCTTTACGAACACTCTCCCCACTTGGAGAGTCAGTGCCTTTAACCTCCTGTTGGGCACAGTTTGCAATTTCTGCGCAAGATGAAAAGGAATAGGGAGAACGAATGAGAGACTAGCTCTAGGTGTCTGCACGGGCAAATTTAACGCTCATTTCCCACCAGGAAGAGGAATTAACCAAAGGCTCAGCATGCCGTGCCGGAACCAGATTA
The DNA here is from genome assembly GCF_059928025.1 of Delphinapterus leucas. Taxonomy (NCBI): domain Eukaryota; kingdom Metazoa; phylum Chordata; class Mammalia; order Artiodactyla; family Monodontidae; genus Delphinapterus; species Delphinapterus leucas. Next base: position 7,500,001 of record NW_028322236.1, on the reverse strand, counting down.
GGGCCTGAGGCAATCCTGTGGGTTTGCGGCCAGCTCACAAGATAGCTAGTTGAAGAAATGAGCTCAGGGTCACTGTAACTCACAAACCTGCAGAGTTATAAATGACAGCTATCGTCCAAAAATATATTGAAGGAAGGCTGCGAAGACGACTTTTAATTGGGGCAGAATTGCAGGAAAACGATTTCAGGGGGTACACGGGAATTGCATTTAAAGCATAGGAAAAGAGGCAGAACGTCGACAATGATGCTCTTGGCCAAAAAGGGCGTATGCGTTTTTTCCTGAATATATTCAGGAAAAAACGCATACGCCCTTTTTGGCCAACCAAGCAAGCATGTTAAAGAAATCTGCACTACAATGAAGTCTCACTGCCCCCCGGTCAAAAGGGCCATCTGAAAAAAGTGTAAAATCCAGAAAGGCAGCACAGGCCATGGAGAACAGGGAGCCTTGTTATGCTGATGGGCGGGATGTAAATTGCCAACAGCCACTCTGGAGAAGTGTATGGTGTTTCCCGGAACACCGAAAAAACAAAGCTACGGAGCCTACGGCACTTCCACTTATGGTCCTATAGCTTAGGGAAATTAAAATCAAAAACACACAGCCACCCCAAAGTGTCGGACGGCTCTGTTTACAAGAACCTCGTCTACGGTACAAGTTAAATATCCCAGAATGTGAAAAATGGATAAAGAAGTTGTGGTACGTACGTACAATGGAATATCACTCAGCAATGAAATCTATGTCATCAGGCCCGTCGCGGCATAATGAGTGGATTCAGGTACGATGATTCTAAGTGAAATAAGTCACACAGAAAATGAAACATCATAAGATATCACTAATACACGGAATGTAAACTTGGCTACACATGAACTGAATTACAAAACAGAACAGGGTCTCAAATTTAGAAAACCAACTTATGCTTGCTTAAGGGGAAAGGTGAGTTGGGGTGCTGCATAAAACCAGAGATAGAAATTAGCACAGATACCTTTCCATAAGCCAAATATGTAATAGTCAAGACCTACCCCTTGCTCAACGAAATGGACTAAACACCCCATATTCAACACCTAGGAATACACCTGACTAGTAAGAATCTTCAAACCCATGGATTTATATGTCTCCGTAAGAGAATGAAGCGTGTGTACAGCGGCATGAATGCAGCAGAGAAAATCCGATAAATCCCATTATCAAAATGAATTACACAAACAAAACCCAAGGACAGTGAAATAGAGAGCAATTCTTAAATAATTCATTCAGGGCTTGTGATGCAACCTGGATTTACCACATCTACACCCAGAGCTGAGTGAGACATAAGGTTGGGCACTTCGGGCTGATAGCATTGGTGAGGTTCGATGAGCAAATGCAGACTCTTTGAAGTCATACCGCATGGTACCCATTCCATGGGTCCCAACTCTCCAAGTTTAAGGGATTCTTCCTTCAGCTAAAACATGCATGGGAAACCCACAGTATGGTGCACCGTGTGACTGGCAAACGTTTTCAAATGCATCTCAGTTTTCGTCCCCTTTTACTCGGGTTCACCATTCCAGACCCTTTACGAACACTCTCCCCACTTGGAGAGTCAGTGCCTTTAACCTCCTGTTGGGCACAGTTTGCAATTTCTGCGCAAGATGAAAAGGAATAGGGAGAACGAATGAGAGACTAGCTCTAGGTGTCTGCACGGGCAAATTTAACGCTCATTTCCCACCAGGAAGAGGAATTAACCAAAGGCTCAGCATGCCGTGCCGGAACCAGATTAGGGCCTGAGGCAATCCTGTGGGTTTGCGGCCAGCTCACAAGATAGCTAGTTGAAGAAATGAGCTCAGGGGCACTGTAACTCACAAACCTGCAGAGTTATAAATGACAGCTATCGTCCAAAAATATATTGAAGGAAGGCTGCGAAGACGACTTGTAATTGGGGCAGAATTGCAGGAAAACGATTTCAGGGGGTACACGGGAATTGCATTTAAAGCATAGGAAAAGAGGCAGAACGTCGACAATGATGCTCTTGGCCAAAAAGGGCGTATGCGTTTTTTCCTGAATATATTCAGGAAAAAACGCATACGCCCTTTTTGGCCAACCAAGCAAGCATGTTAAAGAAATCTGCACTACAATGAAGTCTCACTGCCCCCCGGTCAAAAGGGCCATCTGAAAAAAGTGTAAAATCCAGAAAGGCAGCACAGGCCATGGAGAACAGGGAGCCTTGTTATGCTGATGGGCGGGATGTAAATTGCCAACAGCCACTCTCGAGAAGTGTATGGTGTTTCCCGGAACACCGAAAAAACAAAGCTACGGAGCCTACGGCACTTCCACTTATGGTCCTATAGCTTAGGGAAATTAAAATCAAAAACACACAGCCACCCCAAAGTGTCGGACGGCTCTGTTAACAAGAACCTCGTCTACGGTACAAGTTAAATATCCCAGAATGTGAAAAATGGATAAAGAAGTTGTGGTACGTACGTACAATGGAATATCACTCAGCAATGAAATCTATGTCATCAGGCCCGTCGCGGCATAATGAGTGGATTCAGGTACGATGATTCTAAGTGAAATAAGTCACACAGAAAATGAAACATCATAAGATATCACTAATACACGGAATGTAAACTTGGCTACACATGAACTGAATTACAAAACAGAACAGGGTCTCAAATTTAGAAAACCAACTTATGCTTGCTTAAGGGGAAAGGTGAGTTGGGGTGCTGCATAAAACCAGAGATAGAAATTAGCACAGATACCTTTCCATAAGCCAAATATGTAATAGTCAAGACCTACCCCTTGCTCAACGAAATGGACTCAACACCCCATATTCAACGCCTGGGAATATACCTGACAAGTAAGAATCTTAAAACCCATGGACTTATATGTCTCCATAAGGAAATCAAGCATGTGTACAGTGGCCTAAACGCAGCAGTGAAAATCCGATAAATCCCATTATCAAAATGAATTACAAAAACAAAACACAAGGACAGTGAAATAGAGAGCAATTCTTAAATAATTCATTCAGGGCTTGTGAAGCAACCTGGATTTACCTCATCTAAACTCAGAGCTGAGTGAGACATAAGGTTGGACACTTCGGGCTGATAGCATTGGTGAGGTTCGATGAGCAAATGCAGACCATTAGAAGTCATATTGCATGGTACCCATTCCATGGGTCCCAACTCTCCAGGTTTAAGCGATTCTTCCTTCAGCTAAAACATGCATGGGAAACCCACAGTATGGTGCACCGTGTGACCGGGAAACGTTTTCAAATGCATCTCAGTTTTCGTCCCCTTTTACTCGGGTTCACCATTCCAGACCCTTTACTAACACTCTCCGCACTTGGAGAGTCAGTGCCTTTAACCTCCTGCTTGGCACAGTTTGCAATTTCTGCGCAAGATGAACAGGAATAGGGAGAACCAATGAGAGACTAGCTGTAGGTGTCTGCACGGGCAAATTTAACGCTCATTTCCAACCAGGAAGAGGAATTAACCAAAGGCTCAGCATGCCGTGCCTGAACCAGATTAAGGCCTGAAGGAATCCTGCGGCTTTTCGGACAGCTCAAAAGAAAGCAATTTGAAGAACGGAGCTCAGGGGCACTGTAATTCACAAACCTGCAAAGTTATAAATGACAGCTATCGTCCAAAAATATATTGAAGGAAGGCTGCGAAGAGGACTTGAAAGCGGGGCAGAATTGCAGGAAAACGATTTCAGGGGGTAGACTGGAATTGCATTTAAAGCATAGGAAAAGAGGCAGAACGTCGACAATGATGCTCTTGGCCAAAAAGGGCGTATGCGTTTTTTCCTGAATATATTCAGGAAAAAACGCATACGCACTTTTTGGCCAACCAAGCAAGCATGTTAAAGAAATCTGCACTACAATGAAGTCTCACTGCCCCCCGCTCAAAAGGGCCATCTGAAAAAAGTGTAAAATCCAGAAATGCAGGACAAGTCATGGAGAACAGGGAGCCTTGTTATGCTGATGGTCAGGATGTAATTTGCCAACAGCCACTCTGGAGAAGTGTATGGTGTTTCCTGAAACACGTAGGAAACAAAGCAACACAGCCTATGGCACTTCCACATATGGTCCTATAGCATAGGGAAATTAAAATAAAACACACACAGCCACCCCAAAGTTTGGGACGGCTCTGTTTACAAGAACCTCGTCTACGGTACAAGTTAAATATCCGAGAAAGCAAAAAATGGATAAAGAAGTTGTGGTACGTACGTACAATGCAATATCACTCAGCAATTAAATCTACGTCACCAGGCCCGTAGAGGCATAATGAGTGGATTCAGGTAGGATGATTCTACGAGAGATAAGTCACACAGAAAAAGAAACATTATAAGATATCACTAATACACGGAATGTAAACTTGGCTACACATGAACTGAATTACAAAACAGAACAGGGTCTCAAATTCAGAAAACCAACTTATGCTTGCTTATGGGGAAAGGTGAGTTGGGGTGCTGCATAAAACCAGAGATTGAAATTAGCACAGATACCTTTCCATAAGCCAAATATATAATAGACAAGACCTACTCCTTGCTAAACGAAATGGGCTCAACACCCCATATTCAACGCTTGGGAATATACCTGACAAGTAAGAATCTTAAAACCCATGGATTTATATGTCTCCATAAGGAAATCAAGCATGTGTACAGCAGCCTAAACGCAGCAGTGAAAATCCGATAAATCCCATTATCAAAATAAATTTCAAAAACAAAACACAATGAGAGTGAAATAGAGAGCAATTCTTAAATAATTCATTCAGGGCTTGTGATGCAACCTGGAATTAACACATCTACACCCAGAGCTGGGTGAGACATAAGGCTGGACATTTCGGGCTGATAACATTGGTGAGGTTCAGTGAGCAAACGCAGACCCTTTGAAGTCACACTGCATGGTACCCATTCCATGGGTCCCAACTCTCCAGGTTTAAGGGATTCTTCCTTCAGCTAAAACATGCATGGGAAACCCACAGTATGGTCCACCGTGTGATTGGGAAACGTTTTCAAATGCATCTCAGGTTTCGTCCCCTGGTACTCGGGCTCATGGTTCCAGACGCTTTATTAACACTCTCCCCACTTGGAGAGTCAGTGCCTTTAACCTCCTGTTTGGCACAGTTTGCAATTTCTGCGCAAGATAAACAGGAATAGGGAGAACCAATGAGAGACTAGCTGTAGGTGTCTGCACGGGCAAATGGAACGCTCATTTCCCACCAGGAAGAGTAATTAACCAAAGGCTCAGCATGCCCTGCCCGAGCCAGATTAGGGCCTGAACCAATCCAGCGGTTTTGCGGCCAGCTCACAAGAAAGCGAGTTGAAGAAAGGAGCTCAGGGGCACTGTAATTCACAAACCTGCAGAGTTATGAATGACAGCTATCGTCCAAAAATGTATTGAAATAAGTCTTCGAAGAGGACTTGAAAGTGGGGCAGAATTTCAGGAAAACGATTTCAGGGGGTAGACTGGAATTGCACTTAAAGCATAGGAAAAGAGGCCGAATGTCGACAATGATGCACTTGGCCAACAAGGGCGTATGCGTTTTTTCCTGAATATATTCAGGAAAAAACGCATATGCCCTTTTTGGCCAACCAAGCAAGCCTGTAAAGAAATCTGCACTACAATGAAGTCTCACTGCCCCCAGGTCACAAGGGCTATCTGAAAAAAGTGTAAAATCCAGAAAGGCAGGACAGGTCATGGAGAACAGGGAGCCTTGTTATGCTGATGGGCGGGATGTAAATTGCCAACAGCCACTCTGGAGAAGTGTATGGTGTTTCCTGAAACACGTAGGAAACAAAGCAACACAGCCTATGGCACTTTCACTTATGGTCCTGTAGCTTAGGGAAATTAAAATCAAAAACACACAGCCACCCCAAAGTTTGGGACGGCTCTGTTTACAAGAACCTCGTCTACGGTACAAGTTAAATATCCGAGAAAGCAAAAAATGGATAAAGAAGTTGTGGTACGTACGTACAATGGAATATCACTCAGCAATGAAATCTATGTCATCAGGCCCGTAGCGGCATAATGAGTGGATTCAGGTACAATGATTCTACGAGAAATAAGTCACACAGAAAAAGAAACATCATAAGATATCACTAATACACGGAATGTAAACTTGGCTACACATGAACTGAATTACAAAACAGAACAGGGTCTCAAATTTAGAAAACCAACTTATGCTTGCCTATGGGGAAAGGTGAGTTGGGGTGCTGCATATAACCAGAGATTGAAATTAGCACAGAGAGAACACCTACTGAAGGCTGGCAGAAGACCTCAGACCTCCCAAAAGGCAAGAAACTCCCCTCGTACCTGGGTAGGGCAAAAGAAAAAACAGAGACAAAAGAATAAGGAGGGAACCTGCAGCAGTGGGAGGGAGCTGTGAAGGAGGAAAAGTTTCCACACACTAGGAAGCCCCTCCGGGGGCGGAGACCGCGGGAGGCGGAGGGGGGAGCTTCGGGACCGCGGAGTAGTGCACAGCGAGGGGTGCGGAGGGCAAAGCGGGGAGATTCCCGCACAGAGGATCGGTGCCCACCGGCACTCACCAGCCCGAGAGGCTTGTCTGCTCACCCGCCGGGGCGGGCGGGGCTGCGAGCTCTGGCTCGGGTTTCGGTTTTGGACGGAGCTCAGGTAGAGGACTGGGGTTCGCGGCTTGAACATAGCCTAAAGGGGTTAGTGCACCACGACTAGCTGGGAGGGAGTTCGGGGAAAAGCCTGCACCTGCCGAAGAGGCAAGAGACTTTTTCTTCCCTCTTTGTTTCCTGGTGCGCGAGGAGAGAGGTTTAAGAGCGCTGCTTAAAGGAACTCCAGAGACGGGTGCGAGCCGCGGCTAAAAGCGCGAACCCCAGAGACGGGCGCGAGCCGCGGCTAAAAGCGCGAACCCCAGAGACGGGCGCGAGCCGTGGCTAAAAGCGCGGACCCCAGAAACGGGCGGGAGACACTAAGGCTGCTGCTGCCGCCACCAAGGGGCCTGTGTGCGAGCACAGGTCACTCTCCACACCCCTCTTCCGCGGAGCCTGTGCAGCCCGCCACTGCCAGGTTCCCGGGAACCAGGGACAACTTCCCCGGGAGAACGCACGGCGGGCCTCAGGCTGGTGCAACGTCACACCGGCCTCTGCCGCAACGTCACGCCGCCTCTGACGCCGCAGGCCCGCCCCGCACGCAGTGCCCCTCCTCCCCCCCCCTGGCCTGAGTGAGCCAGAGCCCCCGAATCAGCGGCTCCTTTAACCCTGTCCTGTCTGAGCAAAAAACAGACGCCCTCCAGCGACCTACACGCAGAGGCAGGGCCAAATCTAAAGCTGAGCTCCTTCCTGTAAGCTGTGAGAACAAAGAAGAGAAAGGGAAATCTCTCCCAGCAGCCTCAGAAGCAGCGGATTAAAGCTCCACAATCAACTTGATATACCCTGCATCTGTGGAATACCTGAATAGACAAGGAATGATCCCAAATTGAAGAGGTGGAATTTAGGAGCGAGATCTATGATTTTTTTCCCTTCTCCACTTTTTGTGAATGTGTACGTGTATGCTTCTGTGTGAGACCGTGCCTGTATACTCTTGCTTCCACCATTTGTCCTAGGGCTCTATCTGTCCATGGTTTTTTAAAAAACTTTTTTTCTCAATAATTAATTTTAATTGTAATAACTTTATTATACTTTACCTTCGTTCTTTCTTTCTTACTTTCCTTCCTTCCTTCCCTCCTTTAGACAACGAATCACCCCAAATTGAGGAGGTGGTCTCTGAGAGCAAGATTTATGATTTTTCCCCCTTTACCTCTTTTTGTGAAGGTGTATGTGTATGCTTCTGTGTAAGATTTTCTCTGTATAGCTTTGCTTCCAACATTTGTCCTAAGGTTCTATCCGTCCCCTTTTTTTTTTCTAAATATTTTTTAATTCAAATAACTATATTATACTTTATTTTATTTTTACTTATCTTCTTTCTTTCTGTCTTTTTTCCTTCTTTCCCTCCTTCCTTCCTTCCTTCCTTCCTCCCTCCCTCCCTCCTTTCTTTCCTTCTTTGCTTCTTTCTTCCTTCCTTCCTTTCCTCCTTTCCTTCTTTCTTTCCTCATACTTCTACTAATTCTCTCTACTTTTTCTCCCTTTTATTCTGAGCCGTGTGGACGAAAGGCTCTTGGTGCTCCAGCCAGGAGTCAGGGCTCTGCCTCTGAGGTAGGAGAGCCAACTTCAGGGCACTGGTCAACAAGAGGCCACCCAGCTCCACATAATATTAAATGGTGGAAATCTCCCAGTGACCTCCATCTTAACACCAGCACCCAGCTTCACTCAACGACCAGCAAGCCACAGTGCTAGACAACCTATGCCAAACAACTAGCAAAAGAGGAACACAACCCCACCCATTAGCAGAGAGGCTGCCGAAAATCATAATAAGGCCACAGACACCCCAAAACACACCACCAGAAGTGAACCTGCCCACTAAAGAGACAAGATCCAGCCTCATCCACCACAACACAGGCACTAGTCCCCTCCACCAGGAAGCCTACACAACCCACTGAAACAACCTTATCCACTGGAGACAGACATCAAAAACAACGGGAACACGTACGTGCAGCCTGCAAAAAGGAGACCCCAAACACAGTAAGATAAGCAAAATGAGAAGACAGAAAAACACACAGCAGATGAAGGAGCAAGATAAAAATGCACCAGACCTAACAAATGAAGAAGAAATAGGCAGTCTACCTGAAAAAGAATTCAGAATAATGATAGTAAGGATGATCCGAAATCTTGGAAGTAGAATGGACAAAATGCAAGAAACAGTTAACAAGGACTTAGAAGAAATAAAGATGAAACAAGCAATGATGAACAATGCAATAAATGAAATTAAAAGTACTCTAGATGGGATCAATAACAGAATAACTGAGGCAGAAGAACGGATAAGTGACCTGGAAGATAAAATAGTGGAAATAACTACTGCAGAGCAGAATAAAGAAAAAAGAATGAAAAGAACTGAGGACAGTCTCAGAGACCTCTGGGACAACATTAAACGCAACAACATTCGAATTATAGGGGTTCCAGAAGAAGAAGAGAAAAAGAAAGGGACTGAGAAAATATTTGAAGAGATTATAGTTGAAAACTTCCCTAATATGGGAAAGGAAATAGTTAATCAAGTCCAGGAAGTACAGAGAGTCCCATACAGGATAAATATAAGGAGAAATACGCCAAGACACATATTAATCAAACTGTCAAAAATTAAATACAAAGAAAGCATATTAAAAGCAGCAAGGGAAAAACAACAAATAACACACAAGGGAATCCCCATAAGGTTAACAGCTGATCTCTCAGCAGAAACCCTACAAGCCAGAAGGGAGTGGCAGGACATACTGAAAGTGATGTAGGAAAAAAACCTGCAACCAAGACTACTCTACCCAGCAAGGATCTCATTCAGATTTGATGGAGAAATTAAAACCTTTACAGACAAGCAAAAGCTGAGAGAGTTCAGCACCACCAAACCAGCTTTACAACAAATGCTAAAGGAACTTCTCTAGACAAGGAACACAAGAGAAGGAAAAGACCTATAATAACGAACCCAAAACAATATAGAAAATGGGAATAGGAACATACATATCGATAATTACCTTAAATGTAAATGGACTGGGGGACCTTGAAGATGGCGGAAGAGTAAGACGCGGAGATCGCCTTCCTCCCCACGGATACACCAGAAATACATCTACACGTGGAACAACTCCTACAGAACACCTACTGAAGGCTGGCAGAAGACCTCAGACCTCCCAAAAGGCAAGAAACTCCCCACGTACCTGGGTAGGGCAAAAGAAAAAAAGAAAAAACAGAGACAAAAGAATAAGGACGGCACCTGCGCCAGTGGGAGGGAGCTGTGAAGGAGGAAAAGTTTCCACACACTAGGAAGCCCCTCCGCGGGCGGAGACTGCGGGAGGCGGAGGGGGGGGCTTCGGGACCGAGGAGTAGTGCACAGCGACGGGTGCGGAGGGCAAAGCGGGGAGATTCCCGCACAGAGGATCGGTGCCGACCGGCACTCACCAGCCCGAGAGGCTTGTCTGCTCACCCGCCCGGGCGGGCGGGGCTGCGAGCTGAAGCTCGGGTTTCGGTTTTGGACGGAGCGCAGGGAGAGGACTGGGGTTGGCGGCTTGAACATAGCCTGAAGGGGTTAGTGCACCACGACTAGCCGGGAGGGAGTTCGGGGAAAAGCCTGCACCTGCCGAAGAGGCAAGAGACTTTTTCTTCCCTCTTTGTTTCCTGGTGCGCGAGGAGAGGGGTTTAAGAGCGCTGCTTAAAGGAACTCCAGAGACGGGCGCGAGCTGCGGCTAAAAGCGCGAACCCCAGAGACGGGCGCGAGCCGCGGCAAAAAGCGCGAACCCCAGAGATGGGCGCGAGCCGCGGCTAAAAGCGCGGACCCCAGAGACGGGCGGGAGACGCTAAGGCTGCTGCTGCCGCCACCAAGGGGCCTGTGTGCGAGCACAGGTCACTCTCCACACCCCTCTTCTGCGGAGCCTGTGCAGCCCGCCACTGCCAGGTTCCCGGGAACCAGGGACAACTTCCCCGGGAGAACGCACGGCGGGCCTCAGGCTGGTGCAACGTCACGCCGGCCTCTGCCGCAACGTCACGCCGCCTCTGACGCCGCAGGCCCGCCCCGCACGCAGTGCCCCTCCTTCCCCCCCCTCACCCCCGGCCTGAGTAAGCCTGAGCCCCCGAATCAGCGGCTCCTTTAACCCCGTCCTGTCTGAGCAAAAAACAGACGCCCTCCAGCGACCTACACGCAGAGGCAGGGCCAAATCCAAAGCTGAGCTCCTGTGAGCTGTGAGAACAAAGAAGAGAAAGGGAAATCTTTCCCAGCAGCCTCAGAAGCAGAGGATTAAAGCTCCACAATCAACTTGATATACCCTGCATCTGTGGAATACCTGAATAGACAAGGAATGATCCCAAATTGAAGAGGTGGAATTTAGGAGCGAGATCTATGATTTTTTTCCCTTCTCCTCTTTTTGTGAATATGTACGTGTATGCTTATGTGTGACATCTTGTCTGTATACTCTTGCTTCCACCATTTGTCCTAGGGCTCTATCCGTCCATGGTTTTTAAAAAAAAAAAATTTTTTTTCTCAATAATTAATTTTAATTGTAATAACTTTATTATACTTTACCGTCGTTCCTTCTTTCTTTCTTTCTTTCTTTCCGTCCTTCCCTCCTTTAGACAACGAATCACCCCAAATTGAGGAGGTGGTCTCTGAGAGCAAGATTTATGACTTTTCCCCCTTTACCTCTTTTTGTGAAGGTGTATGTGTATGCTTCTGTATAAGATTTTCTCTGTATAGCTTTGCTTCCAACATTTGTCCTAAGGTTCTATCCGTCCCTCTTTATTTTTTTTTTCTAAATATTTTTTAATTCAATAACTATATTATACTTTATTTTATTTTTACTGTATCTTCTTTCTTTCTGTCTTTTTTCCTTCTTTCCCTCCTTCCTTCCTTCCTTCCTTCCTCCCTCCCTCCCTCCTTTCTTTCCTTCTTTGCTTCTTTCTTCCTTCCTTCCTTTCCTCCTTTCCTTCTTTCTTTCCTCATACTTCTACTAATTCTCTCTACTTTTTCTCCCTTTTATTCTGAGCCGTGTGGATGAAAGGCTCTTGGTGCTCCAGCCAGGAGTCAGGGCTCTGCCTCTGAGGTAGGAGAGCCAACTTCAGGACACTGGTCAACAAGAGACCTCCCAGCTCCACATAATATTAAACGGTGGAAATCTCCCAGTGACCTCCATCTTAACACCAGCACCCAGCTTCACTCAACGACCAGCAAGCCACAGTGCTAGACAACCTATGCCAAACAACTAGCAAAAGAGGAACACAACCCCACCCATTAGCAGAGAGGCTGCCTAAAATCATAATAAGGCCACAGACACCCCAAAACACACCACCAGACGTGAACCTGCCCACTAGAGAGACAAGATCCAGCCTCATCCACCACAACACAGGCACTAGTCCCCTCCACCAGGAAGCCTACACAACCCACTGAAACAACCTTAGCCACTGAAGACAGACATCAAAAACAACGGGAACTACGAACGTGCAGCCTGCAAAAAGGAGACCCCAAACACAGTAAGATAAGCAAAATGAGAAGACAGAAAAACACACAGCAGATGAAGGAGCAAGATAAAAATGCACCAGACCTAACAAATGAGGAGGAAATAGGCAGTCTACCTGAAAAAGAATTCAGAATAATGATAGTAAGGATGATCCGAAATCTTGGAAGTAGAATGGACAAAATGCAAGAAGCAGTTAACAAGGAACTAGAAGAAATAAAGATGAAACAAGCAATGATGAACAACGCAATAAATGAAATTAAAAGTACTCTAGATGGGATCAATAACAGAATAACTGAGGCAGAAGAACGGATAAGTGACCTGGAAGATAAAATAGTGGAAATAACTACTGCAGAGCAGAATAAAGAAAAAAGAATGAAAAGAACTGAGGACAGTCTCAGAGACCTCTGGGACAACATTAAACGCAACAACATTCGAATTATAGGGGTTCCAGAAGAAGAAGAGAAAAAGAAAGGGACTGAGAAAATATTTGAAGAGATTATAGTTGAAAACTTCCCTAATATGGGAAAGGAAATAGTTAATCAAGTCCAGGAAGCACAGAGAGTCCCATACAGGATAAATACAAGGAGAAATACGCCAAGACACATATTAATCAAACTGTCAAAAATTAAATACAAAGAAAGCATATTAAAAGCAGCAAGGGAAAAACAGCAAATAACACACAAGGGAATCCCCATAAGGTTAACAGCTGATCTCTCAGCAGAAACCCTACAAGCCAGAAGGGAGTGGCAGGACATACTGAAAGTGATGAAGGAGAAAAACCTGCAACCAAGGCTACTCTACCCAGCAAGGATCTCATTCAGATTTGATGGAGAAATTAAAACCTTTACAGACAAGCAAAAGCTGAGAGAGTTTAGCACCACCAAACCAGCTTTACAGCAAATGCTAAAGGAACTTCTCTAGACAAGGAACACAAGAGAAGGAAAAGACCTATAATAACGAACCCAAAACAATATAGAAAATGGGAATAGGAACATACATATCGATAATTACCTTAAATGTAAATGGACTAAATGCTCCCACCAAAAGACACAGATTGGCTGAATGGATACAAAAACAAGACCCTTATATATGCTGTCTACAAGAGACCCACTTCAGACCTAGAGACACATACAGACTGAAAATAAGGGGATGGAAAAAGATATTCCATGCAAATGGAAACCAAAAGAAAGCTGGAGTAGCAATTCTCATATCAGACAAAATAGACTTTAAAATAAGGACTATTACAAGAGACAAAGAAGGACACTACATAATGATAAAGGGATCGATCCAAGAAGAAGATATAACAATTGTAAATATTTATGCACCCAACATAGGAGCACCTCAATACATAAGGCAAATACTAACAGCCATAAAAGGGGAGATCGACAGTAACACATTCATAGTAGGGGACTTTAACACCCCACTTTCACCCATGGACAGATCATCCAAAATGAAAATAAATAAGGAAACACAAGCTTTAAATGATACATTAAACAAGATGGACTTAATTGATATTTATAGGACACTCCATCCAAAAACAACAGAATACACATTTTTCTCAAGTGCTCATGGAACATTCTCCAGGATAGACCATATCTTGGGTCACAAATCAAGCCTTGGTAAATTTAAGAAAATTGAAATTGTATCAAGTATCTTTTCTGACCACAACGCCATGAGACTAGATATCAATTACAGGAAAAGATCTGTAAAAAATACAAACACATGGAAGCTAAACAATACACTACTTAATAATGAAGTGATCACTGAAGAAATCAAAGAGGAAATAAAAAAATACCTAGAAACAAATGACAATGGAGACACAACGACCCAAAACCTATGGGATGCAGCAAAAGCAGTTCTAAGGGGGAAGTTTATAGCAATACAAGCCCACCTTAAGAAGCAGGAAACATCTCGAATAAACAACCTAACCTTGCACCTCAAGCAATTAGAGAAAGAAGAACAAAAAAACCCCAAAGCTAGCAGAAGGAAAGAAATCATAAAAATCAGATCAGAAATAAATGAAAAAGAAATGAAGGAAACGATAGCAAAGATCAATAAAACTAAAAGCTGGTTCTTTGAGAAGATAAACAAAATAGATAAACCACTAGCCAGACTCATCAAGAAAAAAAGGGAGAAGACTCAAATCAATAGAATTAGAAATGAAAAAGGAGAAGTAACAACTGACACTGCAGAAATAAAAAAAATCATAAGAGATTACTACAAGCAACTCTATGCCAATAAAATGGACAATCTGGAAGAAATGGACAAATTCTTAGAAATGCACAACCTGCCAAGACTGAATCAGGAAGAAATAGAAAATATGAACAGACCAATCACAAGCACTGAAATTGAAACTGTCATTAAAAATCTTCCAACAAACAAAAGCCCAGGACCAGATGGCTTCACAGGTGAATTCTATCAAACGTTTAGAGAAGAGCTAACACCTATCCTTCTCAAACTCTTCCAAAATATAGCAGAGGGAGGAACACTCCCAAATTCCTTCTACGAGGCCACCATCACCTTGATACCAAAACCAGACAAGGATGTCACAAAGAAAGAAAACTACAGGCCAATATCACTGATGAACATAGATGCAAAAATCCTCAACAAAATACTAGCAAACAGAATCCAACAGCACATTAAAAGGATCATACACCATGATCAAGTGGGGTTTATTCCAGGAATGCAAGGATTCTTCAATATACGCAAATCTATCAATGTGATAAACCATATTAACAAATTGAAAGAGAAAAACCATATGATCATCTCAATAGATGCAGAGAAAGCTTTTGACAAAATTCAACACCCATTTATGATAAAAACCCTGCAGAAAGTAGGCATAGAGGGAACTTTCCTCAACATAATAAAGGCCATATATGACAAGCCCACAGCAAACATCATCCTCAATGGTGAAAAACTGAAAGCATTTCCACTAAGATCAGGAACAAGACAAGGTTGCCCACTCTCACCACTCTTATTCAACATAGTTTTGGAAGTTTTAGCCACAGCAATCAGAGAAGAAAAGGAAATAAAAGGAATCCAAATCGGAAAAGAAGAAGTAAAGCTGTCACTGTTTGCAGATGACATGATACTATACATAGAGAATCCTAAAGATGCTACCAGAAAACTACTAGAGCTAATCAATGAATTTGGTAAAGTAGCAGGATACAAAGTTAATGCACAGAAATCTCTGGCATTCCTATATACTAATGATGAAAAATCTGAAAGTGAAATCAAGAAAACACTCCCATTTACCATTGCAACAAAAAGAATAAAATATCTAGGAATAAACCTACCTAAGGAGACGAAAGACCTGTATGCAGAAAATTATAAGACACTGATGAAAGAAATTAAAGATGATACAAATAGATGGAGAGATATACCATGTTCTTGGATGGGAAGAATCAACATTGTGAAAATGACTCTACTACCCAAAGCAATCTACAGATTCAATGCAATCCCTATCAAACTACCACTGGCATTTTTCACAGAACTAGAACAAAAAATTTCACAATTTGTATGGAAACACAAAAGACCCCGAATAGCCAAAGCAATCTTGAGAACGAAAAAAGGAGCTGGAGGAATCAGGCTCCCTGACTTCAGACTATACTACAAAGGTACAGTAATCAAGACAGTATGGTACTGGCACAAAAACAGAAATATAGATCAATGGAACAGGATAGAAAGCCCAGCGATAAACCCACGCACATATGGACACCTTATCTTTGATAAAGGTGGCAGGAATGTACAGTGGAGAAAGGACAGCCTCTTCAATAAATGGTGCTGGGAAAACTGGACAGGTACATGTAAAAGTATGAGATTAGATCACTCCCTAACACCATACACAAAAATAAGCTCAAAATGGATTAAAGACCTAAATGTAAGGCCAGAAACTATCAAACTCTTAGAGGAAAACATAGGCAGAACACTCTATGACATAAATCACAGCAAGATCCTTTCTGACCCACCTCCTAGAGTAATGGAAATAAAAACAAAAATAAACAAATGGGACCTAATGAAACTTCAAAGCTTTTGCACAGCAAAGGAAACCATAATCAAGACCAAAAGACAACCCTCAGAATGGGAGAAAATATTTGCAAATGAAGCAACTGACAAAGGTTTAATCTCCAAAATTTACAAGCAGCTCATGCAGCTCAATAACAAAAAAACAAACAACCCAATCCAAAAATGGGCAGAAGACCTAAATAGACATTTCTCCAAAGAAGATATACAGAATGCCAACAAACACATGAAAGAATGCTCAACATCATTAATCATTAGAGAAATGCAAATCAAAACTACAATGAGATATCATCTCACACCAGTCAGAATGGCCATCATCAAAAAATCTAGAAACAATAAATGCTGGAGAGGGTGTGGAGAAAAGGGAACACTCTTGCACTGCTGGTGGGAATGTGAATTGGTTCAGCCACTATGGAGAACAGTATGGAGGTTCCTTAAAAAACTACAACTAGAATTACCATATGACCCAGCAATCCCACTACTGGGCATATACCCTGAGAAAACCAAAATTCAAAAAGAGTCATGTACCAAAATGTTCATTGCAGCTCTATTTACAATAGCCCGGAGATGGAAACAACCTAAGCGCCCATCATCGGATGAATGGATAAAGAAGATGTGGCACATATATACAATGGAATATTACTCAGCCATAAAAAGAAACGAAATTGAGCTATTTGTAATGAGGTGGATAGACCTAGAGTCTGTCATACAGAGTGAAGTAAGTCAGAAAGAAAAAGACAAATACCGTATGCTAACGCATATATATGGAATTTAAGGGGGAAAAAAATGTCATGAAGAACCTAGGGGTAAGACAGGAATAAAGACGCAGACCTACTGGAGAACGGACTTGAGGATATGGGGAGGGGGAAGGGTGAGCTTTGACAGGGTGAGAGAGAGTCATGGACATATACACACTAACAAACGTAGTAAGGTAGATAGCTAGGGGGAAGCAGCCGCAAGGCACAGGGATATTAGCTCGGTGCTTTGTGACAGCCTGGAGGGGTGGGATAGGGAGAGTGGGAGGGAGGGAGACGCAAGAGGGAAGACATATGGGAACATATGTATATGTATAACTGATTCACTTTGTTATAAAGCAGAAACTAACACACAATTGTAAAGCAATTATACCCCAATAAAGATGTTTAAAAAAAAAAATGTAAATGGACTAAATGCTCCCACCAAAAGACACAGATTGGCTGAATGGATACAAAAACAAGACCCTTATATATGCTGTCTACAATAGACCCACTTCAGACCTAGAGACACATACAGACTGAAAATAAGGGGATGGAAAAAGATATTCCATGCAAATGGAAACCAAAAGAAAGCTGGAGTAGCAATTCTCATATCAGACAAAATAGACTTTAAAATAAGGACTATTACAAGAGACAAAGAAGGACACTACGTAATGATCAAGGGATCGATCCAAGAAGAAGATATAACAATTGTAAATATTTATGCACCCAACATAGGAGCACCTCAATACATAAGGCAAATACTAACAGCCATAAAATGGGAGATCGACAGTAACACATTCATAGTAGGGGACTTTAACACCCCACTTTCACCCATGGACAGATCATCCAAAATGAAAATAAATAAGGAAACACAAGCTTTAAATGATACATTAAACAAGATGGACTTAATTGATATTTATAGGACACTCCATCCAAAAACAACAGAATACACATTTTTCTCAAGTGCTCATGGAACATTCTCCAGGATAGATCATATCTTGGGTCACAAATCAAGCCTTGGTAAATTTAAGAAAATTGAAATTGTATCAAGTATCTTTTCTGACCACAACGCCATGAGACTAGATATCAATTACAGGAAAAGACCTGTAAAAAATACAAACACATGGAGGCTAAACAATACACTACTTAATAATGAAGTGATCACTGAAGAAATCAAAGAGGAAATTAAAAAATACCTAGAAACAAATGACAATGGAGACACAACGACCCAAAACCTATGGGATGCAGAAAAAGCAGTTCTAAGGGGGAAGTTTATAGCAATACAAGCCCACCTTAAGAAGCAGGAAACATCTCGAATAAACAACCTAACCTTGCACCTCAAGCAATTAGAGAAAGAAGAACAAAAAAACCCCAAAGCTAGCAGAAGGAAAGAAATCATAAAAATCAGATCAGAAATAAATGAAAAAGAAATGAAGGAAATGATAGCAAAGATCAATAAAACTAAAAGCTGGTTCTTTGAGAAGATAAACAAAATAGATAAACCACTAGCCAGACTCATCAAGAGAAAAAGGGAGAAGACTCAAATCAATAGAATTAGAAATGAAAAAGGAGAAGTAACAACTGACACTGCAGAAATAAAAAAAATCATGAGAGATTACTACAAGCAACTCTATGCCAATAAAACGGACAATCTGGAAGAAATGGACAAATTCTTAGAAATGCACAACCTGCCAAGACTGAATCAGGAAGAAATAGAAAATATGAACAGACCAATCACAAGCACAGAAATTGAAACTGTGATTAAAAATCTTCCAACAAACAAAAGCCCAGGACCAGATGGCTTCACAGGTGAATTCTATCAAACGTTTAGAGAAGAGCTAACACCTCTCCTTCTCAAACTCTTCCAAAATATAGCAGAGGGAGGAACACTCCCAAATTCCTTCTACGAGGCCACCATCACCTTGATACCAAAACCAGACAAGGATGTCACAAAGAAAGAAAACTACAGGCCAATATCACTGATGAACATAGATGCAAAAATCCTCAACAAAATACTAGCAAACAGAATCCAACAGCACATTAAAAGGATCATACACCATGATCAAGTGGGGTTTATTCCAGGAATGCAAGGATTCTTTAATATATGCAAATCTATCAATGTGATAAACCATATTAACAAATTGAAGGAGAAAAACCATATGATCATCTCAATAGATGCAGAGAAAGCTTTCGACAAAATTCAACACCCATTTATGATAAAAACCCTGCAGAAAGTAGGCATAGAGGGAACTTTCCTCAACATAATAAAGGCCATATATGACAAGCCCACAGCAAACATCATCCTCAATGGTGAAAAACTGAAAGCATTTCCACTAAGATCAGGAACAAGACAAGGTTGCCCACCCTCACCACTCTTATTCAACATAGTTTTGGAAGTTTTAGCCACAGCAATCAGAGAAGAAAAGGAAATAAAAGGAATCCAAATCGGAAAAGAAGAAGTAAAGCTGTCACTGTTTGCAGATGACATGATACTATACATAGAGAATCCTAAAGATGCTACCAGAAAACTACTAGAGCTAATCAATGAATTTGGTAAAGTAGCAGGATACAAAGTTAATGCACAGAAATCTCTGGCATTCCTATATACTAATGATGAAAAATCTGAAAGTGAAATCAAGAAAACACTCCCATTTACCATTGCAACAAAAAGAATAAAATATCTAGGAATAAACCTACCTAAGGAGACGAAAGACCTGTATGCAGAAAATTATAAGACACTGATGAAAGAAATTAAAGATGATACAAATAGATGGAGAGATATACCATGTTCTTGGATGGGAAGAATCAACCTTGTGAAAATGACTCTACTACCCAAAGCAATCTACAGATTCAATGCAATCCCTATCAAATTACCACTGGCATTTTTCACAGAACTAGAACAAAAAATTTCACAATTTGTATGGAAACACAAAAGACCCCGAATAGCCAAAGCAATCTTGAGAACGAAAAAAGGAGCTGGAGGAATCAGGCTCCCTGACTTCAGACTATACTACAAAGGTACAGTAATCAAGACAGTATGGTACTGGCACAAAAACAGAAATATAGATCAATGGAACAGGATAGAAAGCCCAGCGATAAACCCACGCACATATGGACACCTTATCTTTGATAAAGGTGGCAGGAATGTACAGTGGAGAAAGGACAGCCTCTTCAATAAATGGTGCTGGGAAAACTGGACAGGTACATGTAAAAGTATGAGATTAGATCACTCCCTAACACCATACACAAAAATAAGCTCAAAATGGATTAAAGACCTAAATGTAAGGCCAGAAACTATCAAACTCTTAGAGGAAAACATAGGCAGAACACTCTATGACATAAATCACAGCAAGATCCTTTCTGACCCACCTCCTAGAGTAATGGAAATAAAAACAAAAATAAACAAATGGGACCTAATGAAACTGCAAAGCTTTTGCACAGCAAAGGAAACCATAATCAAGACCAAAAGACAATCCTCAGAATGGGAGAAAATATTTGCAAATGACAAAGGATTAATCTCCAAAATTTACAAGCAGCTCATGCAGCTCAATAACAAAAAAACAAACAACCCAATCCAAAAATGGGCAGAAGACCTAAATAGACATTTCTCCAAAGAAGATATACAGAATGCCAACAAACACATGAAAGAATGCTCAACATCATTAATCATTAGAGAAATGCAAATCAAAACTACAATGAGATATCATCTCACACCAGTCAGAATGGCCATCATCAAAAAATCTAGAAACAATTAATGCTGGAGAGGGTGCGGAGAAAAGGGAACACTCTTGCACTGCTGGTGGGAATGTGAATTGGTTCAGCCACTATGGAGAACAGTATGGAGGTTCCTTAAAAAACAACAAATAGAATTACCATATGAACCAGCAATCCCACTACTGGGCATATACCCTGAGAAAACCAAAATTTAAAAAGAGTCATGTACCAAAATGTTCATTGCAGTTCTATTTACAATAGCCCGGAGATGGAAACAACCTAAGCGCCCATCATCGGATGAATGGATAAAGAAGATGTGGCACATATATACAATGGAATATTACTCAGCCATAAAAAGAAATGAAATTGAGCTATTTGTAATGAGATGGATAGACCTAGAGTCTGTCATACAGAGTGAAGTAAGTCAGAAAGAAAAAGACAAATACCATATGCTAACACATATATATGGAATTTAAGGGGAAAAAAAGTCATGAAGAACCTAGGGGTAAGAGAGGAATAAAGACACAGACCTACTGGAGAACGGACTTGAGAATATGGGGAGGGGGAAGGGTGAGCTTTGACAGGGTGAGAGAGAGTCATGGACATATACACACTAACAAATGTAGTAAGGTAGATAGCTAGGGGGAAGCAGTCGCAAGGCATAGGGATATTAGCTCGGTGCTTTGGGAAAGCCTGGAGGGGTGGGATAGGGAGAGTGGGAGGGAGGGAGACGCAAGAGGGAAGACATATGGGAACATATGTATATGTATAACTGATTCACTTTGTTATAAAGCAGAAACTAACACACCATTGTAAAGCAATTATACCCCAATAAAGACTTTAAAAAAAAAAAGAAATTAGCACAGATACCGTTCCATAAGCCAAATATATAATAGAAAAGACCTACTCCTTGCTCAACGAAATGGACTCAACACCCGATATTCAATGCCTCGGAATATACCTGACAAGTAAGAATCTTAAAACCCATGGATTTATATGTCTCCATAAGGAAATCAAGCGTGTGTACAGCGGCCTAAACGCAGCAGTGAATATCCGATAAATCCCATTATCAAAATAAATTTCAAAAACAAAACACAATGACAGTGAAATAGAGAGCAATTCTTAAATAATTCATTCAGGGCTTGTGATGCAACCGGGATTTACCACAACTACACCCAGAGCTGGGTGAGACATAAGGCTGGACACTTCGGGCTGATAGCATTGGTGAGGTTCGGTGAGCAAATGCAGACCCTTTGAAGTCATACTGCATGGTACCCATTCCATGGGTCCCAACTCTCCAGGTTTAAGGGATTCTTCCTTCAGCTAAAACATGCATGGGAATCCCAGAGTATGGTCCACCGTGTGATTGGGAAACGTTGTCAAATGCATCTCAGGTTTCGTCCCCTGGTACGCGGGTTCAACATTTCAGATGCTTTACTAACACTCTCCCCACTTGGAGAGTCAGTGCCTTTAACCTCCTGTTTGGCACAGTTTGCAATTTCTGCGCAAGATGAACAGCAATAGGGAGAACCAATGAGGGACTAGCTGTAGATGTCTGCACGGGCAAACGTAACCCTCATTTCCCACCAGGAAGAGGAATTAACCAAAGGCTCAGCGTGCCCTGCCGGAAACAGATTAGGGCCTGAAGCAATCCTGTGGTTTTGCGGTCAGCTCACAAGAAAGCGATTTGAAGAAAGGAGCTCAGGGGCACTGTAATTCACAAACCTGCAGAGTTATGAATGACAGCTATCGTCCAAAAATGTATTGAAGTAAGTCTTCGAAGAGGACTTGAAAGCGGGGCAGAATTTCAGGAAAACGATTTCAGGGGGTAGACTGGAATTGCACTTAAAGCATAGGAAAAGAGGCAGAATGTCCACAATGATGCACTTGGCCAAAAAGGGTGTATGCGTTTTTTCCTGAATATATTCAGGAAAAAACGCATACGCCATTTTTTGGCCAACCAAGCTAGCGTGTAATGGAAATCTGCACTACAATGAAGTCTCACTGCCCCCCGGTCAAAAGGGCCATCTGAAAACAGTGTAAAATCCAGAAATGCAGGACAGGTCATGGAGAACAGGGAGCCTTGTTAGGCTGATGGGCGAGATGTAAATTGCCAACAGCCACTCTGGAGAAGTGTATGGTGTTTCCTGAAACACGTAGGAAACAAAGCAACACAGCCTATGGCACTTCCACTTATGTTCTTATAGCTTACGGAAATTAAAATAAAAAACACACAGCCACCCCAAAGTTTGGGACGGCTCTGTTTACAAGAACCTCCTCTACGGTACAAGTTAAATATCCGAGAAAGCAA
The DNA here is from genome assembly GCF_059928025.1 of Delphinapterus leucas. NCBI lineage: Eukaryota > Metazoa > Chordata > Mammalia > Artiodactyla > Monodontidae > Delphinapterus > Delphinapterus leucas. The sequence continues at coordinate 7,477,190 of NW_028322236.1, read as the reverse complement.
AAAATGGATAAAGAAGTTGTGGTACGCATGTACAATGGAATATCACTCAGCAATGAAATCTACGTCACCAGGCCGGTAGCGGCATGATGAGTGGATTCAGGTAGGATGATTCTACGAGAAATAAGTCACACAGAAAAAGAAACATCATAAGCTATCACTAATACACGGAATGTAAACTTGGCTACACATGAACTGAGTTACAAAAGAGAACAGGGTCTCAAATTTAGAAAACCAACTTATGCTTGCTTATGGGGAAAGGTGAGTTGGGGTGCTGCATAAAACCAGAGATTGAAGTTAGCACAGATACCGTTCCATAAGCCAAATATATAAGAGACAAGACCTACTCCTTGCTCAACGAAATGGACTCAAAACCCCATATTCAACGCCTGGGAATATACCTGACAAGTAAGAATCTTAAAACCCATGGATTTATATGTCTCCATAAGGAAATCAACTGTGTGTACAGTGGCCTAAACGCAGCAGTGAAAATCCGATAAATCCCATTATCAAAATAAATTTCAAAAACAAAACACAATGACAGTGAAATAGAGAACAATTCTTAAATAATTCATTCAGGGCTTGTGATGCAACCTGGATTTACCACATCTAGACCCAGAGCTGGGTGAGACATAAGGCTGGATACTTCGGGCTGATAGCATTGGTGAGGTTCGGTGAGCAAACACAGACCCTTTGAAGTCACACTGCATGGTACCCATTCCATGGGTCCCAGCTCTCCAGGTTTAAGGGATTCTTTCTTCAGGTAAAACATGCATGGGAAACCCAGAGTATGGTCCACCGTGTGATTGGGAAACGTTTTCAAGTGCCTCTCATGTTTCGTCCCCTGGTACTCGGGTTCACCATTCCAGAAGCTTTGCTAACACTCTCCCCACTTGGAGAGTCAGTGCCTTTAACGTCCTGTTTGGCACAGTTTGCAATTTCTGCACAAGATGAACAGGAATAGGGAGAACCAATGAGAGACTAGCTCTAGGTGTCTGCACGGGCAAGTGTAACGCTCATTTCCCACTAGGAAGAGGAATTAACGAAAGGCTCAGCGTGCCCTGCCGGAAACAGATTAGGGCCTGAAGCAATCCTGCGGTTTTGCGGCAAGCTCACAAGACAGCGATTTGAAGAAAGGAGCTCAGGGGCACTGTAATTCACAAACCTGCAGAGTTATGAATGACAGCTATCATCCAAAAATGTATTGAAGTAAGTCTTCGAAGAGGAGTTGAAAGTGGGGCAGAATTTCAGGAAAACGATTTGAGGGGGTGGACTGGAATTGCACTTAAAGCATAGGAAAAGAGGCAGAATGTCGACAATGATGCACTTGGCCAAAAAGGGCGTATTTGTTTTTTCCTGAATATATTCAGGAAAAAACGCATACACACTTTTTGGCCAACCAAGCAAGCGTGTAAAGGAAATCTTCACTATAATGAAGTCTCACTGCCCCCTGGTCAAAAGGGCCACCTGAAAAAAGTGTAAAATCCAGAAAGGCAGGACAGGTCATGGAGAACAGGGAGCCTTGTTATGCTGATGGGCGGGATGTAAATTGCCAACAGCCACTCTGCAGAAGAGTATGGTGTTTCCTGAAACACGTAGGACACAAAGCAACACAGCCTATGGCACTTCCACTTATGGTCCTATAGCTTAGGGAAATTAAAATCAAAAACACACAGCCACCCCAAAGTTTGGGATGGCTCTGTTTATAAGAACCTCCTCTATGGTACAAGTTAAATATCCGAGAAAGCAAAAAATGGATAAAGAAGTTGTGGTACGTACGTACAATGGAATATCACTCAGCAATGAAATCTATGTCATCAGGCCTGTTGCAGCATAATGAGTGGATGCAGCTACGATGATTCTAAGTGAAATTAGTCACACAGAGAAAGAAACATCATAAGATATCAGTAATAGACGGAATGTAAACTTGGCTACACATGAACTGAATTACAAAACAGAACAGGGTCTCAAATTTAGAAAACCAACTTATGCTTGCTTAAGCGGAAATGTGAGTTGGGGTGCTGCATAAAACCAGAGATTGAAATTACCACAGATACCCTTCCATAAGTCAAATACATTAGAGTCAAGGCCTACTCCTTGCTCAACGAAATGGACTCAACACCACACATTCAACGCCTAGGAATACACCTGACTAGTAAGAATCTTACAACCCATGGATTTATATGTCTACGTAAGAGAATCAAGCGTGTGTACAGCGGAATAAATGCAGCAGTGAAAATCCGATAAATCCAGTTATCAAAATGAATTACAAAAACAAAACACAATGACAGTGAAATAGAGAGCAATTCTTAAATAATTCATTCAGGGCTTGTGATGCAACCTGGATTTACCACATCTACACCCAGAGCTTGGTGAGACATAAGGCCGGACCCTTCAGGCTGATAACATTGGTGAGGTTCGGTGAGCAAATGCAGACCCTTTGTAGTCATACTGCATGGTACCCATTCCATTGGTCCCAACTCTCCAGGTTTAAGGGATTCTTCCTTCAGCTAAAACATGCATGGGAAACCCAGAGTATCGTCCACCGTGTGACCGGTAAACATTTTTAAATGCATCTCAGTTTTCGTCCCCTGGTACTCGGGTTTACCATTCCAGACACTTTACTAACACTCTCCCCACTTGGAGAGTCAGTGCCTTTAACCTCCTGTTTGGCACAGTTTGCAATTTCTGTGCAACATGAACAGGAATAGGGAGAACCAATGAGAGACTAGCTGTAGGTATCTGCACGGGCAAATTTAACGCTCATTTCCCACTAGGAAGAGGAAATAGCCAAAGGCTCAGCATGCCGTGCCAGAACCAGATTAGGGCCTGAAGCAATCCTGCGGTTTTGTGGCCAGCTCACAAGAAAGCGAGTTGAAGAAAGGAGCTCAGAGCCACTGCCATTCACAAATCTGCAGAGTTATAAATGACAGCTATCGTCCAAAAATATCTGAAGTAAGGCTGCGAAGAGGACTTGAAAGCGGGGCAGAATTCCAGGAATACGATTTCAGGAGGTAAACGGGAAGTCCTTTGAAAGCATATTAAAGAGGCAGAACCTCGACAATGATGCCCTTGGTCTAAAGGGCATATCCGGTTTTTCCAGGGCCCTCATTAAAGAGGGTAGGAGGCTCCCAGCATGCTTCAGTGGCCAACAGAGGGCCCACCTCGCCAAGGCGACGTGAGCCAACCAGGCAGGAATGACCTCACATCAGAGGGCCCACCTCACAGAAGGTTAAAGTACCCAGCCAGGATCAGACTCTCACCAGAGTGCCCACATCAGCTAGGGGCTGGGAACCAGGCAGGAGTGTCTTCACACCCATGGGGCCACATCATCGAAAGTTGAGGTACCCAACACATGTTGTCTCAAACCAGAGGACCCACATCACCATGGATCTCGGATTGAGTCAGGCAGGAGTAGCCTCACAACACAGGGCCAATAGAATAAAAAAGCTGAGGAATCCTGCAGTGGGAACCTCCCAGCAGGTGGCCCAGAGCACCGAGTCTATGCGATCCAGGCCACAGTGAACTCACAGCAGAGGGCCCACATCATGAAACTGTGAGCAACCCAGCCATTGTGACCTCAGAGGAGAAGGCCCACATTCCCATGGGGTTGGGAACATGGCACGAGTGTCCTCACACCACTTAGCATGTATCAGAAAATGTGGGTACCCAGCAGTTAGGGCCTGACGCCAGAGGGCCCTCATCACGGAGGGGAGGAGGCTCCCAGCAGGCTCCAACTGACACAAGAGGGCCGACGTTGCCAAGGCGGGGTGTGCCAGCCAGGCAGGAGTGACCTCACAGCAGAGGGCCCACCTCACAGAAGGGTGAGGAACCCAGCCAGGATCACACTCTCATCAGAGGACCCACATCACCAAGGGGATAGGAACCAGGCAGGAGTGTCCTCACACCAGTGGGGCCACATAATTGAAAGGTGAGGGACCCAGCACACGTAGACTCAAACCAGAGCACACACTTCACCATGGGGCCTGGAGTGAAGCAGGCAGGAGGAGTCTCAAAACAGAGGGCCCATAGAAGAAAAAAGGTGAGGAATCCCGCAGTTGGAACCTCCCTGCAGTCGGCCAGCAGCAGCGAGGCTATGGGATCCAGGCCGGAGTGAACTCACACCAGAGGGCCCTCATCATGAAACTGAGCAACCCAATGTTGGGACCTCAGAGCAGAAGGCCAACATTCCCATGGGGTTGGGAACCTGGCAGGAGTGTACTCGCACCACAGGGTGCACATCAGAAAATTTTGGGAGCTCAGGAGTTAGGGCCTGACGCCAGCGGTCCCTCATTACCGAGGGGAGGAGACCCTCAGCAGGCACCAACTCCCAACTGAGGGCCCATGTATCCAAGGTGACGTGTGCCAGTCAGGCAGGAGTGACCTCACAGCAGAGGGCCTACCTCACAGAAGAGTGAGGAACCCAGCCAGCATAAGACTCTCACCAGAGAACCCACATCACCAAGGGGATCGGAAAAAGGCAGGAGTGTCCTCACACCAGTGGGGCCACATTATACAAAGGTGAGGAACCCAGCACATGTGGCCTAAACCAGAGGACCCACATTTCCAAGGGGCTCCAAGTGAGGCAGGCAGGAGTAGCCTAACAACACAGGGCCCACAGAATAAAAAATGTGAGGAATCCAGCAGTTTGAACCTCCCAGCAGGTGGCCCAGATCATGGAGTCTATGGGACCCAGGCCACAGTGAACTCACAGCAGAGGGCCCACATCATGAAACTGTGAGCAACCCAGCCGGTGGGACCTCAAAGCAGAAGGCCCACATCCCCATGGGGATGGGAACCTCACAGGAGTGTCCTCGCACAACTTAGAACATATCAGAAAATGGGGGAACCCAGCAGTTAGGGCCTGACGCCAGAGGGCCCTCATCACCGAGGAGAGGAGGCTACCAGCAGGCTCCAAATGCCACCAGAGGGCCGACGTCACCAAGGCAACGGGAGCAAGCCAGGCAGGAGTTACCTCACAGCAGAGGGCTCACCTCACAGGAGTGTGAGGAACCCAACCAGGATCAGACTCTAACCAGAGGGCCCACATCACCAAGGGGATGGAAACCAGGCAGGAGTGCCCTCACACCAGTGGGGCCACATCAGCAAAAGGTGAGGAACACAGCACATGTGGCCTCAAACAAGGGGACACACATCACGAAAGGGCTGGGAGTGAGGCATGCAGGAGGAGACTCAAAACAGAGGGCCCATGGAATAAAAAAGGTGAGGAACCCCGCAGTTGGAAGCTCCAAGCAGGTGGCCCAGAGCACCGAGGCTATGGGATCCATGCCGGAGTGAACTCACAGTAGACGGCCCACATTCTGACACTGTGAGCAACCCAGCCGTTGGGACCTCACAGCAGAAAGCCCACATCCCCATGGGGATGGGACCCTGGCAGGAGTGTACTCGCATGACAGGCCGCACATCAGAAAATTTTGGGAGCCCATGAGCTAGGGCCTGACGCCAGTGGGTCCTCATTACCGAGGGGAGGAGACTCCCAGCAGGCACCAACTCCCAAGTGAGGGCGCACATCGCCAAGGTGACGTGTGCCAGCCAGGCAGGAGTGACCTCACAGCAGAGGGCCCACCTCCCAGAAGTGTGAGGAATCCAGCCAGGATCAGACTCTCACCAGAGGGCCCCCATCACCAAGGGGATGGGAACCAGGCAGGAGTGTCCTCACACCAGTGGGGCCACATCAATAAAAGTGAGGAAACTGGCACAGGTGGCCTCAAACCAGAAGACCTACATCACAAATGGGCTGGGAGTGAGTCAGGAAGGAGGAGCGTGAAAACACAGGACCCAAAGAATAAAAAAGGTAAGGAATCCAGCAGTAGGAACCTCCCAGCAGGCGGCTCAGAGCACAGAGTCTATGGGACCTAGGCCTGAGTGAACTAACACCAGAGAGCCAACATCATGAAACGGTGAACAACACAGTTGTTGGGACCTTAGAGCAGAAGGCCCACATGCCCATGGGAATGGGAACCTGGCAGGAGTGCCCTCGCACCACTTAGCACGTATCAGAAAATGTGGGAACCCAGCAGTTAGGGCCTGATGCCAGAGGGCCTCATCACCTAGGGGAGGAGGCTCCCAGCAGGCTCCAACTGCCACCAGAGGGCCGACGTCGCCAAGGTGGGGTGTGCCAGCCAGGCAAGAATGACCTCAGAGAAGAGGGCCCACCTCACAGAAGTGTGAGGTACCCAACCAGGATCAGACTCTCGCCGGAGGGACCACATCACCAAGGGGATGGGAAGCAGGCAGGAGTGTCCTCACACCAGTGGGGCCACATCATCAAAAGATGAGGAACCCATCACATGTGGCCTCAAACCAGAGGACACACATCACCAAGGGGCTGGGAGTGAGGCAGGTGTCTGGAGGAGCACATTTAACTCTAATTTCCCACCAGGAAGAGGAATTAACCAAAGGCTCAGAGTGCCGTGCCACACCCTGATTACGGCCTGAAGCAAACCTGTGGTTTTGTGGCCAGCTTTCAAGGAAGCGAGTTAAGAAAGGAAATCACGGGCGCTGTAATTCACAAACCCACAGAGTTATAAATGACAGCTATTGGCAAAAATATATTGAAGTAAGTCTGCAAAGAGGACTTGAAAACGAGGCAGAATTGCAGGAATCATATATCAGGAGGTAGATTGGAATTGCGTTTAAAGCATGTGAAAAGCGGCAGATCTTTGACAGTGATGCACTTGGACAAAAAGTGCGTATACATTTTTTCCTGAATATATTCAGAAAAAACGCATATGCACTTTTTGGCCAACCAAGCACTCCAGCAATGGAAATCCACACTACATTGAAGTCTCATTTCCCATTCGTCAAAAGGGCCATCTGAAAAAAGTGTAAAAACCAGAAACACAGGACAGGCCATGGAGAACAGGGAGCCTTGTTATGCTGATGGGCGGGATGTAAATTGCCAACAGACACTCTGGAGATGTTTATGGTGTATCCTGAAACATCTGAAAAACAAAGCTACAGAGCCTAGGGCACTTCCACTTTTGCCCCTATAGCTTAGGAAATTTAAAATCAACAAGACACAGCCAACACAAAATTTAGGGCTGCTGTGTTTACAAGAACCTCCAGTCCAGTACAAATTAAATATCCCAGAAAGAAAAAAATGGATAAAGAAGTTGTGCTACCTACGTACAACGGAATATCACTCAGCAATGAAATCAATGTCATCAGGCCTGTAGCAGCAAATTGAGTGGATTTAGGTATGATGATTCTAAGAGAAATATGTCACACACAGAAAGATAATTATCATAAGATATCACTAATAGAGGGAGTGTAAACTTGGCTACACATAAACTAAATTACAAAACCGAACAGAGTCTCACATTTAGATAAAAAACTTATGCATCCTTAAGGGGAAAGTTGAGTTGGGGTGCTGTATAAAACCAGAGATTGAAATTAGCACACATACCGTTCCATAAGCCAAATATGTAATAGACAAGACCTACTCTTTTCTCAACAAAATAGACTCCTCCATGGTGTATCACCTCACACCTGTTAGAATGGGCATCATCAGAAAATCTACAAACAACAAATGTTGGAATGGGTGTGGAGATAAGGAACCTTCTTCCACTATTTTTGGGAATGTAAATTGATACAGTCACTGTGGAGAACGTTATGGAGTTTCTTATAAAACTAAGAATAGAATTACCATATGATACAGCAATCCCAGTACTGGGCATATACCCAGACAAAACCATAAAACGAAAAGAGACATTCACCGCAATGTTCATTGCATCACTATTTACAATATCCAGGTAATGCAAGCAACCTAAATGTCCACAGACAGAAGAATGCATAAAGATGTGGTACAAGTATAAAATGGAATATTACTAAGCCATAAAAAGGAATGAAATTGGGTCATTTGTAGAGACGTTGATGGATCTAGAGACTGTCATACAGAGTGAAGTAAGTCAGAAAGAGAAAAACAAATCTTGTGTATTAATGCATATATGTGGAACCTAGAAAAATTGTACAGATGAACCGTTTTGCAAGGCAAAAATACAGCAACCGATGTAGACAACAAACGTATGGACACCAAGGGGGGAAAGCTGTTGGGGGTGGTGGTGGAAGGAGTTGACATATTGGGATTGGCATGTATACATTTATATGTATAAAAGAGATAACCACAAAGAACCTGCTTTATAAAAAAATAAAATAAAATTCAAAGTTAAAAAAATAAAATTAAAATAATTAAAACAGAAAAAATATTCTTCCCTTCACATACATGTATTTATATGAATAAATTATTTCCATGCTTATATCTGTAAATACAAAAAAGAGGAATAAAATCTACCTTGAACCAAAAATGAAAAAAAGAAAAAAAAACAGAACCTACAAGTTACACAGAGGAAAACCGTATCAGGGCCCTTGCTCCAGTTGTAAACAATTCTGAAGTTGGTCAGTGGTGGGGAATCATCTCCCATTCAGCCAGCAGGCCCTACGCAACAAGCGTCCTCATTGCAAAGCTGGGGGACCGTGTCGAGGCATCTGTGAGTAAACGTGGGCTGAGCCCCAGGCCAGCTGCTGCTGAAATGTTCCCACCCTTCCCAGGTAAAACACCTGAATATGTACAAGGACTTGAAAGCCTAGAGGAAGGGCCATGGAGCCACATGAGTGACAGCATGCCAGCCGACTTGGTGCCTGCAGGCCAGCCAGGATGGTCCTGGCCCTGGGTACTCTTCTGGAAGCTTTCCATTTCCCTGCCTGAGATACCCCTGCTGTCCCGGCCCCCACTGCATTCTTCCTTCCTCACCTCTGCCCAGGGAGAAATTCAAGCGGCAGGTATGGGTGACACATCCTCTTCTTTAGGAGGTGGCATCTTGGCAACTGCTGCAGAAAGTCCAGCAGAGCCCCACTCACACTGGGCCACCCACAAAGCCGTGGCATCTCACTCCCTCCCACCAGCCCAGCCCCGAGACTGCTGACTGGGCAGAGAAAATGGCGTCAGGCACAGCTGCAGGGGCTCTTGCTGCCTGGAGCGGTGTTTATATTGATCTCAACCCAGGCACACCTGGGGAGGACTGGTCGGCATGGTAAGGCTTCCCAGGCCAGCCAATAATCACCCCTCAGGGGCTCACAGTTGCCGAAAATGGAACTTTCTGAATCGGCCAGGTCCAAGGAACAGGTGTGGGCTCCTGAGAGTCAGGATGGACAAGGGGCTGCAGCTCTGGCTTGTTTTCTAATTATATTATCTGGCCCATGAGTGGGAGACAACTTCAAGAAAACCCTCTCCTAATGAGAGGAACCCAGGAGTCAGGGAGAGGAGGGGTGGGTGGTGGGTGGAGACAGAGGCCTGGTGCCCCGGGTGCAGTGGAAGTCTCTGGAAGACCAGGTGGAGGGAGGCCACACAGAGTGATGCCCAGGGTCACAGACCTGTCGGAGCTGCTGTTTGTTAGTTCAAGTCCTGCTCTGAGGTGCTCTGTGTCAGATCTGAGTGACAGGTGAGCTGGGAGTGCTCTGCAATGAGGGCGATGTGCACGGTTCCTCTGTGCCCAGCCCTGCCACCGTAACTGCAAGGGTAGCTCTGTATCCTGAGAGGGGTCTGACCACGAAAGCCCCGTGGTCTGGGGTGGGGGTAGGGTACCTGCGCAGGTGATCTCCATATCCTGGGATTGGCCTGATCTCGAGAGCCCCATGGGCTGCTGGAGTCCTGGTAAAGGATGTCAGGACAGTCAGTGAAGCCACCAAGGATATACCTCCAGTAGTTCCTAAAACCTACACCCTGCTGGTCATTCTACCAACCACCAGGACATGGTATTCTGTATTAGTCTTCAATGATGCCTTCTTTTGTATTCCGTTAGTGTCAGAGTCACAAGAAATTTTGGCTTGTGAGTGGCAGGACTCAACATACAACTAAAACAATACTTCTGGGCCGTCTTGCCCCAAGGGTTCAAAAATTCCCACACCATCTTTGGGGAAAGCTCAGCTAAAGACCTAAAAGTTCTACCACTGGAAAAGGAAACACTCCTTCAATATGCAGACGACATTCTGATCGCCAGCCCTACTAAGGAGACCTCTGAACTACCAAGCCAATAAAGGATACAAGTTGTCCAAGAAAAAGCTCAAATATCACAGACTACGGCGACCTGCCTGGGCTTCATTCTCACAGAAGGTCGGAGAAGCCCATCCCAGGAAAGGGAAGAAACAATTACAGCCTTACCCATATCTAAAACTAGAAGACAGCTTAGGGGTCCCCAGGGAGGCCAGGGTTTGCTGCTTCTGGATCCCTAACTACAGTCTACTAGCTGGACCTCTATATGAAACACTGAAAGGAAAAGATGATGATCCTTTTGAATAGAATCCAGAAGTGGCCTTTCAAGAATGGAAAGAGCAGTCAATTCAGACCCTTGCCCTGGAACTCCCTAATTTAGCTAAACCCTTTGATCTTTACATTCCTGGTGAAAAGGGAATCGCCATTGGAGTATTAGTGCAAAAACTGGGACCACTTGAAATGGAACAATGCAAGAATGCCATCCAGGTAGGATAAACTACAGTCACCAAGGGACTTGGCCCACTGCCACATCTGGCCAAGATACTGGCGGTATCTAAAAACCTGGAAATCAGCAGCACAAAAGGCCACCTCCCTCCTAAGGGAAAAGGACCCCACGTGGTGATCCTAACCCCCAACCATGCCCTGAAGTTGCAGGGTTTGCTCCGTGGGCACACTGACCTCGAATGAGGTGGCCCTCCAACTCCAACCTCCAGAGAGATAACCGGGAGCAACGGGGCACCATGACGACTCATGTGACCATCACTTGACCTGGAGTTTCTCTCATAAAACAACAAAAGTGTGTCCCAAAAGAGTAGACTACTGCTTGCAGGACTTACTGCACCCAGAGCGGACCTAATAATCTTGGCAGGGGAAAAGTATATCACGCTGTCAGCATAGAAAAGCCTACAGACACTGTGATAATGGTGGCCAATAAGACCGGCTGGACTCCTGTTTACTTCAAAAGGCTGTTGACTCAGTGGCCATCATGATCCTTCATCACCACTGACCCTGGATTGTCTGGGAGTTGAGCGGATAGGGTCCTGACACCTGGTGCTGTTTTTACGTTAATCCAGGGGCCTAATTGAAGAAAGCGCAGACTACTGGTCGGAGCATCTAGGCTGGTAGAAACGGTCAGCCTAAGGTGGCCGAACAAATGTGGGGCGGGGTGAAACTGGACCTCACAGCGTCACTGCACATCTCCTTCCTGGACCCTTAAAGGTCATTAGAATCTATAACACTTCCAATACTGGTGCTCAGGCGGACGAGCAGGGAGGCAGGAGGCCTGGGGACAATCAACGTCACCTGGAGGCTGCTGGGAAGTTCTGACCCTCGCCCACAGGTATGAGGGCTCCTAACTCAGCACTCAGCAGTTACAGAAGAAGGGTCTGCACCCTCAGCACTCCAAGAATGAGGAAGGGGACAAAATGCAGAAGAGGGGTTTGTCCCAGGCAAAGCCCCTTAAAAATCCCTGGGAGATAAAAATAGAATCTGGGCAATAAAATAAAGTCTAACCTTTTTTATCCTTTGTGCTTTGTCTAATTTCACGTGCTCCTAGGGTCCCGCATACAGAGGTTCCACACCCGGCACTTCAGACCAGATTTTCTAGTGCAGAATGGCTGGGTCGACACCTCAGATCCTGGGGCACAGTGCACACTCCGTGATATAGAGCCTGAGCTGCAGCCAGCCGGGCCCTCAAGAGCTCCGCCCCCTCCCTCCCACTGACTCTGACAGGATCTCTACACAGCAGCCCAGCCCACAGCCCACGGGGTAGCACATGCTCTCACCTCTCCATTCTCTGATCAAAATATAAAGTTTCCTTTGCTTCTGAACCAAACTCAGTCTCGATCTTTTGGCTCCAATGACACTGGGCAGGGGGACACTTGTTGGGATCCACTCTGGAGGATCAGTAACAGAAATTGAGAACATTGTAACTTCAATGAACAGATGTGTGAGCCAAACTGTAATTAACATAGAACAGTGTATAAGGCTCGGTTAAAATAAAATGTTTCTAACACTTCCATTTGATATTTCCATCACTTTATTATAAGCAAGTTCAGTGAAAAGGTTTGTCTTATTTGTCAGGTCAATATTAGAGAAACGAAGTGATTTCTTTCCAAGGATGTACATCTAGTAATCTTGGTTAAAGCTTCAATCTTGTTTTAAATGCTTTTCCATTGAAAATGATACCTCTCTTTCAGCTCCCCCATTTATGAGAAGTATAAAGTCTTATAATTTATTATTACCAAAGGGGAAAGGTGAGAGGAGGGATAAATTAACAGTTTGAGATTAACACATACACACTGCTATGTATAAAATCGATCATCAACAAGGAACTACTGTATAGCACCAGGAACTACACTCAATATTTTACAATAACCTATAAGGGGAAATAATCTGAAAAAGAATAGATATTTTTATTGACATCATCTATCAATGACAGTTAAAATGGAACCTAAGGGAAGCCGGTGGTGAGTGCTTCTGACCCTGAAGACTTCAGTCATCTAAAGTTTGGACTCTGCCTACTTCCCAAGGCCCTTAATGAACATATGTGTAGCCGTAGCTTAAAAAATTCCCCAGTTTGGGTTGTGGAGAGACACTGATTTTGTAAAAGCCCTGGTGTTCTCCTCATATGAATGGGACACTTTCTACAGCTAAAACTTGCCTGTCACACCCAGAGGATGGTATAACATCTGATCGGGAAGAGTTTGGAAAAGGCATCTCATCTCCTCATCTCCTGGTGCTCGGGTTCACCCCTCCAGCGTCTTTACGAACAGTCTCCCCACTTGGAGATGTCAGCACTGTCAACATCTTGTTGCAGACAGTTTGGAATTTGTCCAGAGGATGAAGCAGAAGGTGGAGGAACAATGAGAGACAAGTCTTAGGTGTTCGGACAGGCACATGTCACTCTTATTTCCAATCAGGAAGACGAATTGACCAAAGGCTAGGGTTGCCCATGGAAACAGAATAGGGCTTGAGGAAATCCCGCTGCTTTGTGGCCAGTTCCCATAAACACAAGTTGAAAAATGGAACTCAGGGACACTAAAATTCACGAAACTGCAGAGTTGAAAATATCTGTCACTGAAAAATGTCTTGAGGAAAGTCAGAGAAAAGGATGTGTAAGCAACGGAGAATGGCAGGAAAGGGATTGGAAGAGGTAGAAAGGACTCGCCATTAAGCACAAGAAAAGGGGCTGAACATTGCCAACATTGCAGTTGGCCAAAAAGGGTTTATGCGTCTTTTTCTGTATATATTCAAGAAAAGGCCATACACTTTTTTAGCCAACCAAACAGGTGGGCACTGGAAATCAATACTACAAAACATATCACTTCGCATCAGTCAGAAGAGCCGTCCTCATAAAGTGTAAACACCAGAAATGCAGGACAGGGCAAGGAGAAAAGGGAGCCCTGTGAGGCTTATACTGGAAATGTATATTGCCAACGGTCACTCTGGAGAAGTGTATTGTGTTTACTAAAGCATCTAAAAAATGAGCTACAGAGCACAGGGCACTTGCACTCATGGACGTATATCTTGGGAAAAACAAAAATCGAGAGGACACAGGCACCCCAATGTATACCGCCTCACTGTTTAAAAGATCCTCGACTAGGATATAACTTAAATGTCTCTGGAGGGAAAAAATGGATACAGATGTGGTGCTTATGTAGAGTGGAATATGACTCAGCCTGGAAATCAATGAAATATGGCCACTTGTAACAACTCCAGAGGAGTTACGTATGATCATTCAAAGTCAGAGAATTCAAAAACAAAAAGACATACTATATCACTAATACATGGAATGTAAACTTGGCTACACATGAACTGAATTACAAAACAGAACAGGGTCTCAAATATAGAAAACCAACTTATTCTTGCTTAAGGATAAAGGTGAGTTGGGGTGCTGCATAAAACCAGAGATTGAAATTAGCACAGATACAGTTCCATAAGCCAAATATGTAATAGTCAAGACCTACAACTTGCTCAACAAAATGGACTAAACACCCCATATTCAACGCCTAGGAATATACCTGACTAATAAGAATCTTCAAACCCATGGTTTTATATGTCTCTGTAAGAGAATCAAGCGTGTGTACAGTGGCATGAACACATCAGTGAAAATACGATAAATCCCATTATCAAAATAAATTACAGAAACAAAAAACACAATGACAGTGAAATAGAGAGCAATTCTTAAATAACTCATTCAGTGCCTGTGATGCAACCTGGATTTACCACATCTACACCCAGAGCTGAGTGAGACATAAGGCTGGACACCAGGCTGATAGCATTGGTGAGGTTCGGTGAGCAAATTCAGACCCCTTGAAGTACCCATTCCATGGGTCCCAACTCTCCAGGTTTAAGGGATTCTTCCTTCAGCTAAAACATGCCTGGGAAACCCACAGTATAGTGCACCGTGTGACTGGCAAACGTTTTCCAATGCATCTCAGGTTTCGTCCCCTTTTACACGGGTTCACCATTCCAGATGCTTTACTAACACTCTCCCCACTTGGAGAGTCAGTGCCTTTAAACTCCTGTTTGGCACAGTTTGCAATTTCTGCGCAAGATGAACAGGAATAGGGAGAACCAATGAGACACTAGCTGTAGGTGTCTGCCCGGGCAAATGTAATGCTCATTTCCCACCAGGAAGAGGAATTATCCAAATTCACAAACCTGCAGAGTTATAAATGACAGCTATCGTCCAAATATATATTGAAGGAAGTCAGCGAAGAGGACTTGAAAGTGGGGCAGAAATTCAGGAAAACGATTTCAGTGGGTAGACTGGAATTGCATTTAAAGCATAGGAAAAGAGGCAGAAGGTCGACAATGGTGCACTTGGCCAAAAAGTACGTATGCGTTTTTTCCTGAAAATATTCAGGAAAAAACGCATACGCACTTTTTGGCCAACCAAGCAAGCATGTTAAAGAAATCTGCACTACAGTGAAGTCTCACAGCCCCCCAGTCAAAAGGGCCATCTGAAAAAAGTGTAAAATCCAGAAAGGCAGCACAGGCCATGGAGAACAGAGAGCCGTGTTATGCTGATGGACGGGATGTAAATTGCCAACAGCCACTCTGGAGAAGTGTATAGTGTTTCCTCAAACACCTAAAAAACAAAGCAATGGAGCCTACGGAACTTCCACTTATGGTCCTATAGCTTAGGGAAATTAAAATCAAAATCACACAGCCACCCCAAAGTTTCCAACGGCTCTGTTTACAAGAACCTTGTCTATGGTACAAGTTAAATATCCCAGAATGAAAAAATGGATCAAGAAGTTGTGGTATGTACGTACAATGGAATATCACTCACCAATGAAATCTATGTCATCAGGTCCGTCGTGGCATAATGAGTGGATTCAGGTACGATGATTCTAAGTGAAATAAGACACACAGAAAATGAAAAATCATAAGATATCACTAATACACGGAACATAAACTTGGCTACACATGAACTGAATTACAAAACAGAACAGGGTCTCAAATTTAGAAAACCAACTTATGCTTGCTTATAGGGAAAGGTGAGTTGGGGTGCTGCATAAAACCAGAGATTGAAATTAGCACAGATAATGTTCCATAAGCCAAATATATAATAGACAAGACCTACACCTTGCTCAACGAAATGGACTCAACACCCCATATTCAACGCCTGGGAATATACCTGACAAGTAAGAAACTTAAGACCCATGGATTTATATGTCTCCATAAGGAAGTCAAGCGTGTGTACAGTGGCCTAAATGCAGCAGTGAAAATCCGATAAATCCCATTAACAAAATAAATTTCAAAAACAAAACACAATGACAGTGAAATAGAGAGCAATTCTTAAATAATTCATTCAGGGCTTGTGATGCAACCTGGATTTACCACATCTACACCCAGAGCTGGTTGAGACATAAGGCTGGACACATCGGGCTCATAGCATTGGTGAGGTTTGGTGAGCAAACGCAGACCCTTTGAAGTCATATTGCATGGTAGCCATTCCATGGGTCCCAACTCTCCAGGTTTAAGGGATTCTTCCTTCAGCTAAAACATGCATGTGAAACCCAGAGTATGGTCCGCCGTGTGATTGGGAAACGTTTTCAAATGCATCTCAGGTTTCGTCCCCTGGTACTCGGGTTCACCGTTCCAGACGCTTGACTAACACTCTCCCCACTTGGAGAGTCAGTGCCTTTAACCTCCTGTTTGGCACAGTTTGCAATTTCTGCGCAAGATGAACAGGAATAGGGAGAACCAATGAGAGACTAGCTGTAGGTGTCTGCACGGGCAAATGAAACGCTCATTTCCCACCAGGAAGAGGAATTAACCAAAGGCTCAGCATTCCCTGCCGGAACCAGGTTAGGGCCTGAAGCAATCCTGCGGTTTTGCGGCCAGCTCACAAGAAAGCGAGTTGAAGAAAGGAGCTCAGGGGCACTGTAATTCACAAACCTGCAGAGATATGAATGACAGCTATCATCCAAAAATGTATTGAAGTAAGGCTTCGAAGAGGACTTGAAAGCGGGGCAGAATTTCAGGAAAAGGATTTCAGGGGGTAGACTAGAATTGCACTTAAAGCATAGGATAAGAGGCAGAATGTCGACAATGATGCACTTGGACAAAAAGTGCATATGCGTTTTTTCCTGAATATATTCAGGTAAAAACGCACACGCACTTTTTGGCCAACCAAGCAAGCGTGTAAAGGAAATCTCCACTACAATGAAGTCTCACTGCCCCCAGGTCCAAAGGGCCATCTGAATCAAGTGTAAAATCCAGAAAGGTAGGACAGGTCATGGAGAAGAGGGAGCCTTGTTATGCTGATGGGCGGGATGTAAATTGCCAACAGCCACACTGGAGAAGTGTATGGTGTTTCCTGAAACACGGAGGAAACAAAGCAACACAGCCTATGGCACTTCCACTTAGAGTCCTATAGCTTAGGGAAATTTAAATCAAAAACACACAGCTACCCCAAAATTTGGGACGGCTCTGTTTACAAGAACCTCGTCTACGGTACAAGATAAATTTCCGAGAAAGCATAAAATGGATAAAGAAATTGTGGTACGTACGAACAATGGAATATCACTCAGCAATGAAATCTACGTCATCAGGCCCGTAGCGGCATAATGAGTGGATTCACATACGACGATTCTACGAGAAATAAGTCATACAGAAATAGAAACATCATAAGATATCACTAATACACGTAACGTAAACTTGGCTACACATGAACTGAATTACAAACAGAACAGGGTCTCAAATTTAGAAAGCCAACTTATGCTTGCTTATGGGGAAAGGTGAGTTGGGGTGCTGCATAAAACCAGAGATTGAAATTAGAACAGATACCGTTCCATAAACCAAATATATAATAGACAAGACCTACTCCTTGCTCAACGAAATGGACTCAACACCCCATATTCAACGCCTGGGAATATACCTGACAAGTAAGAATCTTAAGACACATGGATTTATATGTCTCCATAAGGAAATCAAGCGTGTGTACAGCGGCCTAAACGCAGCAGTGAAAATCCGGTAAATCCCAGTATCAAAATAAATTGCAAAAACAAAACACAATGACAGTGAAATAGAGAGCAATTCTTAGACAGCAATTCTCAAATAATTCATTAAGGGCTTGTGATGAAACCTGGATTTACCACATCTACACCCAGAGCTGGGTGTGACATAAGGCTGGACACTTCGGGCTGATAGCATTGGTGAGGTTCGGTGAGCAAACGCAGACCATTTGAAGTCATACTGCATGGTACCAATTCCATGGGTCCCAACTCTCCAGGTTTAAGGGATTCTTCCTTCAGTTAAAACATGCATGGGAAGCCCAGAGTACGGTCCCCCGTGTGATTGGGAAACGTTTTCAAATGCATCTCAGTTTTGGAGCCCAGGGACTCGGCTTCACCATTCCAGACGCTTTACTAACACTCTCCCCACTTGGAGAGTCAGTGCCTTTAACCTCCTGTTTGGCACAGTTTGCAATTTCTGCACAAGATGAACAGGAATAGGTAGAACCAATGAGAGACTAGCTGTAGGTGTCTGCACGGGCAAATGGAACGCTCATTTCCCACCAGGAAGAGGAATTAACCAAAGACTCAGCATGCCCGGCCGGAAACAGATTAGGGCCTGAACCAATCCTGCGGTTTTGCGGCCAGCTCACAAGAAAGCGAGTTGAGGAAAGGAGCTCAGGGGCACTGTAATTCACAAACATACAGAGTTATGAATGACAGCTATCGTCCCAAAATGTATTGAAGTAAGTCTTAAAAGAGGACTTGAAAGCGGGGCAGAATTTCAGGAAAACGATTTCAGGGGGTTGACTGGAATTGCACTTAGAGCATAGGAAAAGAGGCAGAATGTCGACAATGATGCACTTGGCCAAAAAGGGCGTATGCGTTTTTTCCTGAATATATTCAGGAAAAAACGCATACGCCCTTTTTGTCCAACCTAGCAAGCATATAAAGGAAATCTGCACTACAAGGAAGCCTCACTGCCCCCCCGCTCGGTCTAAAGGGCCATCTGAAAATAGTGTAAAATCCAGAAAGGCAGGACAGGTCTTGGAGAACAGGGAGCCTTGTTATGCTGATGGGAGGGATGTAAATTGCCAACAGTCACTATGGAGAAGTGTATGGTGTTTCCTGAAACACGGAGGAAACAAAGCAACACAGCCTATGGCACTTCCACTTAGGGTCCTATAGCTTAGGGAAATTAAAATAAAAAACACACAGCCACCCCAAAGTTTGGGACGGCTCTGTTTACAAGAACCTCGTCTACGGTACAAGTTAAATATCCGAGAAAGCAAAAAATGGATAAAGAAGTTGTGGTACGCACGTACAATGGAATATCACTCAGCAAAGAAATCTACGTCATCAGGCCTGTAGCGGCATAATGACTGGAATCAGGTACGACGATTCTACGAGAAATAAGTCACACAGAAAAAGAAACATCATAAGGTATCACTAATACACGGAATGTAAACTTGTCTACACATGAACTGAATTACAAAACAGAACAGGGTCTCAAATTCAGAAAACCAACTTAGGCCTGCTTATGGGGAAAGGTGAGTTGGGGTGCTGCATAAAACCAGAGATTGAAATTAGCACAGATACCGTTCCATAAGCCAAATATATAAGAGACAAGACCTACTCCTGGCTCAACGAAATGGACCCAACACCCCATATTCAACGCCTGGGAATATACCTGACAAGTAAGAATCTTAAAACCCATGGATTTATATGTCTCCATAAGGAAATCAAGTGTGTGTACAGTGGCCTAAACGCAGCAGTGAAAATCCGATAAATCCCATTATCAAAATAAATTTCAAAAACAAAACACAATGCCAGTGAAATAGAGAGCAATTCTTAAATAATTCATTCAGGGCTTGTGATGCAACCTGGATTTACCACATCTACACCCAGAGCTGGGTGAGACATAAGGCTGGACACTTTGGGCTCATAGCATTGGTGAGGTTCGGTGAGCAAACGCAGACCCTTTGAAGTCATACTGCATGGTACCCATTCTATGGGTCCCAACTCTCCAGGTGTAAGGGATTCTTCCTTCAGCTAAAACATGCATGGGAAACCCAGAGTATGGTCCACCGTGTGTTTGGGAAACGTTTTCAAATGCATCTCAGTTTTCGTCCCGTGGTACTCGTGTTCACCATTCCAGACGCTTTACTAACACTCTCCCCACTTGGAGAGTCAGTGCCTTTAACCTCTTCTTTGGCACAGTTTGCAATTTCTACGCAAGAGGAACAGGAATAGGGAGAACCAATGAGAGTCTAGCTGTAGGTGTCTGCACAGGCAAATGGAACGCTCATTTACCACCAGGAAGTGTAATTAACCAAAGGCTCAGCATGCCCTGCCGGAAGCACATTAGGGCCTGAAGGAATCCTGCGGTTTTGCGGCCAGCTCACAAGAAAGCGAGTTGAAGAAAGGAGCTCAGGGCCACTGTAATTCACAAACCTGCAGAGTTATGAATGACAGCTCTCATCCACAAATGTATTGAAGAAAGTCTTGGAAGAGGACTTGAAAGCGGGGCAGAATTTCAGGAAAACGATTTCAGGGGGTAGACAGGAATTGCACTTAAAGCATAGGAAAAGAGGCAGAATGTCGACAATGATACACTTGGCCAAAAAGGGCGTATGCGTTTTTTCCTGAATATATTCAGGATAAAATGCATACGCCCTTTATGGCCAACCAAGCAAGCGTGTAAAGGAAATGTGCACTACAATGAAGTCTCACTGCCCCCCGGTCAAAAGGGCCATCTGAAAAAAGTGTAAAATCCAGAAAGGCAGGACAGGTCATGGAGAACAGGGAGCCTTGTTATGCTGATGGGCGGGATGTAATTTGCCAACAGCCACTCTGGAGAACTGTATGGTGTTTCCTGAAACACGTAGGAAACAAAGCAACACAGCCTATGGCACTTCCACTTATGGTCCTATAGCTTACGAAAATTAAAATCAAAAACACACAGCCACCCCAAAGTTTGGGACGGCTCTGTTTACAAGAACCTCCTCTACGGTACAAGTTAAATATCCGAGAAAGCAAAAAATGGATAAAGAAGTTGTGGTACGCACCTAGTATGTAATATCACTCAGCAATAAAATCTACATCATCAGGCCCGTAGTGGCATAATGAGTGGATTCAGGTACGACGATTCTACGAGAAATAAGTCACACAGAAATAGAAACATCATAAGTTATCACTAATACACGGAATGTAAACTTGGCTACACATGAACTGAATTACAAAACAGAACAGGGTCTCAAATTTAGAAAACCCACTTATGCTTGCTTATGGGGAAAGGTGAGTTGGGGTGCTGCATAAAACCAGAGAATGAAATTAGCACAGATACCGTTCCATAAGCCAAATATATAATAAACAAAACCTACTCCTGGCTCAACGAAATGGACTCAACAGCCCATATTCAACGCCTGGGAATATACCTGACAAGTAATAATCTTAAAACCCATGGATTTATATGTCTCCATAAGGAAATCAAGCATGTGTACAGCGGCCTAAACGCAGCAGTGAAAATCCGATAAATCCCATTATCAAAATAAATTTCAAAAACAAAACACAATGACAGTGAAATAGAGAGCAATTCTTAAATAATTCATTCAGGGCTTGTGATGCAACCTGCATTTACCACATCTACACCCAGAGCTGGGTGAGACATAAGGCTGGACACTTCGGGCTAATAGCATTGGTGAGGTTCGGTGAGCAAACGCAGACCCTTTGAAGTCATACTCCATGGTACGCATTCCATGGGTCCCAACTCTCCAGGTTTAAGGGATTCTTCCTTCAGCTAAAACATGCATGGGAAACACAGTGTATGGTCCACCATGTGGTTGGGAAACGTTTTCAAATGCATCTCAGTTTTCGTCCCCTGGTACTCGGGTTCACCATTCCAGACGCTTTACTAACACTCTCCCCACTTGGAGAGTCAGTGCCTTTAACCTCTTCTTTGGCACAGTTTGCAATTTCTGCGCAAGATGAACAGGAATAGGGAGAACCAATGAGGGACTAGCTGTAGGTATCTGCACGGGCAAATGGAACGCTCATTTCCCACCAGGAAGAGTAATTAACCAAAGGCTCAGCATGCCCGGCCGGAAACAGATTAGGGCCTGAAGGAATCCTGTGGCATTGCGGCCAGCTCACAAGAAAGCGAGTTGAAGAAAGGAGCTCAGAGGCACTGTAATTCACAAACCTGCAGAGTTATGAATGACAGCTATCGTCCAAAAATGTATTGAAGTAAGTCTTCGAAGAGGACTTGAAAGCGCGGCAGAATTTCAGGAAAACGATTTCAGGGGGTAGACTAGAATTGCACTTAAAGCATAGGAAAAGAGGCAGAATGTCGACAATGATGCACTTGGACAAAAAGGGCGTATGCGTTTTTTCCTGAATATATTCAGGAAAAAACGCATACACACTTTTTGGCCAACCAAGCAAGCGTGTAAAGGAAATCTGCACTATAACGTAGTCTCACTGCCCCCCGGGCAAAAGGGCCATCTGAAAAAAGTGTAAAATCCAGAAAGGCAGGACAGGTCATGGAGAACAGGGAGCCTTGTTATGCTGATGGGCAGGATGTAAATTGCCAACAGCCACTCTGGAGAACTGTATGGTGTTTCCTGAAACACGTAGGAAACAAAGCAACACAGCCTATGGCACTTCCACTTATGGTCCTATAGCTTAGGGAAACTAAAATCAAAAACACACAGCCACCCCAAAGTTTGGGACGGCTCTGTTTACAAGAACCTCGTCTACGGTACAAGTTAATTATCCGAGAAAGCAGAAAATGGATAAAGAAATTGTGGTACGCACGTACAATGGAATATCACTCAGCAATGAAATCTACGTCATCAGGCCCGTAGCGGCATAATGAGTGTATTCAGGTATGATGATTCTACGAGAAATAAGTCACACAGAAAAAGAAACATCATAAGATATCACTAATACACGGAATGTAAACTTGGCTACACATGAACTGAATTACAAAACAAAACAAGGTCTGAAATTTAGAAACCGAACTTATGCTTGCTTATGGGGAAACGTGAGCTGGGGTGCTGCATAAAACCAGAGATTGAAATTAGCACAGATACCGTTCCATAAGCCAAATATATAAAAGACCAAACCTACTCCTTGCTCAACTAAATGGACTCAACACCCCATATTCAACGGCTGGGAATGTACCTGTCAAGCAAGAATCTTAAAACCCATGGATTTATATGTCTCCATAAGGAAATCAAGCATGTGTACAGCGACCTAAACACAGTAGTGAAAATCCGATAAATCCCATTATCAAAATAAATTTCAAAAACAAAACACAATGACAGTGAAATAGAGAGCAATTCTTAGACAGCAATTCTCAAATAATTCATTAAGGGCTTGTGATGCAACCTGGAATTACCACATCTACACCCAGAGCTGGGTGTGACATAAGGCTGGACACTTCGGGCTGATAGCATTGGTGAGGTTCGGTGAGCAAACGCAGACCCTTTGAAGTCATACTGCATGGTACCCATTCCATGGGTCCCAACTCTCCAGGTGTAAGGGATTCTTCCTTCAGTTAAAACATGCATGGCAAGCCCAGAGTACGGTCCCCCGTGTGATTGAGAAACGTTTTGAAATGCATCTCAGTTTTCGAGCCCAGGGACTCGGCTTCACCATTCCAGACGCTTTACTAACACTCTCCCCACTTGGAGAGTCAGTGCCTTTAACCTCCTGTTTGGCACAGTTTGCAATTTCTGCGCAAGGTGAACAGGAATAGGGAGAACCAATGAGAGACTAGCTGTAGGTGTCTGCACGGGCAAATGGAACGCTCATTTCCCATCAGGAAGAGGAATTAACCAAAGGCTCTGCATGCCCTGCCGGAAACAGATTAGGGCCTGAAGCAATCCTGCGGTTTTGGGGGCAGCTCACAAGAAAGCGAGTTAAAGAAAGGAGCTCAGGGGCACTGTAATTCAGAAACCTGCAGAGTTATGAATGACAGCTATCGTCCAAAAATGTATTGAAGTAAGTCTTCGAAGAGGACTTGAAAGCGGGACAGAATTTCAGGAAAACGATTTCAGGGGGTAGACTGGAATTGCACTTAAAGCATAGGAAAAGAGTCAGAATGTCGACAATGATGCACTTGGCTAAAAGGGCATATGCGTTTTTTCCTGAATATATTCAGGAAAAAACGCATACGTGCTTTTTGGCCAACCAAGCAAGCCTGTAAATGAAATCTGCAATACAATGAAGTCTCACTGCCCCCCGGTCAAAAGGGCCATTTGAAAAAATTGTAAAATCCAGAAACGCAGGACAGGTCTTGGAGAAGAGGGAGCCTTGTTATGCTGATGGGAGGGATGTAAATTGCCAACAGTCACTATGGAGAAGTGTATGGTGTTTCCTGAAACACGTAGGAAACAAAGCAACACAGCCTATGGCACTTCCACTTAGGGTCCTATAGCTTAGGGAAATTAAAATAAAAAACACACAGCCACCCCAAAGTTTGGGACGGCTCTGTTTACAAGAACCTCGTCTACGGTACAAGTTAAATATCCGAGAAAGCAAAAAATGGATAAAGAAATTGTGGTACGCACGTACAATGGAATATCACTCAGCAATGAAATCTACGTCATCAGGCCCGTAGTGGCATAATGACTGGAATCAGGTACGACGATTCTACGAGAAATAAGTCACACAGAAATAGAAACATCATAAGTTATCACTAATACACGGAATGTAAACTTGTCTACACATGAACTGAATTACAAAACAGAACAGGGTCTCAAATTTAGAAAACCAACTTATGCCTGCTTATGGGGAAAGGTGAGTTGGGGTGCTGCATAAAACCAGAGATTGAAATTAGCACAGATACCGTTCCATAAGCCAAATATATAAGAGACAAGACCTACTCCTGGCTCAACGAAATGGACTCAACACCCCATATTCAACGCCTGGGAATATACCTGACAAGTAAGAATCTTAAAACCCATGGACTTATATGTCTCCATAAGGAAATCAAGCATGTGTACAGTGGCCTAAACGCAGCAGTGAAAATCCGATAAATCCCATTATCAAAATAAATTTCAAAAACAAAACACAATGACAGTGAAATAGAGAGCAATTCTTAAATAATTCATTCAGGGCTTGTGATGCAACCTGCATTTACCACATCTACACCCAGAGCTGGGTGAGACATAAGGCTGGACACTTCGGGCTGATAGCATTGGTGAGGTTCGGTGAGCAAACGCAGACCCTTTGAAGTCATACTCCATGGTACGCATTCCATGGGTCCCAACTCTCCAGGTTTAAGGGATTCTTCCTTCAGCTAAAATATGCATGGGAAACAAAGTGTATGGTCCACCATGTGGTTGGGAAACGTTTTCAAATGCATCTCAGTTTTCGTCCCCTGGTACTCGGGTTCACCATTCCAGACGCTTTACTAACACTCTCCCCACTTGGAGAGTCAGTGCCTTTACCCTCCTGTTTGGCACACTTTGCAATTTCTGAGCAAGATGAACAGGAATAGGGAGAACCAATGAGAGACTAGCTGTATGTGTCTGCACGGGCAAATGGAACGCTCATTTCCCACCAGGAAGAGTAATTAACCAAAGGCTCAGCATGCCCGGCCGGAAACAGATTAGGGCCTGAAGCAATCCTGCGGCATTGCGGCCAGCTCACAAGAAAGCGAGTTGAAGAAAGGAGCTCAGAGGCACTGTAATTCACAAACATGCAGAGTTATGAATGACAGCTATTGTCCAAGAATGTATTGAAGTAAGTCTTCGAAGAGGACTTGAAAGCGCGGCAGAATTTCAGGAAAATGATTTCAGGGGGTAGACTAGAATTGCACTTAAAGCATAGGAAAAGAGGCAGAATGTCGACAATGATGCACTTGGACAAAAAGGGCGTATGCGTTTTTTCCTGAATATATTCAGGATAAAATGCATACGCCCTTTATGGCCAACCAAGCAAGCGTGTAAAGGAAATGTGCACTACAATGAAGTCTCACTGCCCCCCGGTCAAAAGGGCCATCTGAAAAAAGTGTAAAATCCAGAAAGGCAGGACAGGTCATGGAGAACAGGGAGCCTTGTTATGCTGATGGGCGGGATGTAATTTGCCAACAGCCACTCTGGAGAACTGTATGGTGTTTCCTGAAACACGTAGGAAACAAAGCAACACAGCCTATGGCACTTCCACTTATGGTCCTATAGCTTACGAAAATTAAAATCAAAAACACACAGCCACCCCAAAGTTTGGGACGGCTCTGTTTACAAGAACCTCGTCTACGGTACAAGTTAAATATCCGAGAAAGCAAAAAATGGATAAAGAAGTTGTGGTACGCACCTAGTATGTAATATCACTCAGCAATAAAATCTACATCATCAGGCCCGTAGTGGCATAATGAGTGGATTCAGGTACGACGATTCTACGAGAAATAAGTCACACAGAAATAGAAACATCATAAGTTATCACTAATACACGGAATGTAAACTTGGCTACACATGAACTGAATTACAAAACAGAACAGGGTCTCAAATTTAGAAAACCCACTTATGCTTGCTTATGGGGAAAGGTGAGTTGGGGTGCTGCATAAAACCAGAGAATGAAATTAGCACAGATACCGTTCCATAAGCCAAATATATAATAAACAAAACCTACTCCTTGCTCAACGAAATGGACTCAACAGCCCATATTCAACGCCTGGGAATATACCTGACAAGTAATAATCTTAAAACCCATGGATTTATATGTCTCCATAAGGAAATCAAGCATGTGTACAGCGGCCTAAACGCAGCAGTGAAAATCCGATAAATCCCATTATCAAAATAAATTTCAAAAACAAAACACAATGACAGTGAAATAGAGAGCAATTCTTAAATAATTCATTCAGGGCTTGTGATGCAACCTGCATTTACCACATCTACACCCAGAGCTGGGTGAGACATAAGGCTGGACACTTCGGGCTAATAGCATTGGTGAGGTTCGGTGAGCAAACGCAGACCCTTTGAAGTCATACTCCATGGTACGCATTCCATGGGTCCCAACTCTCCAGGTTTAAGGGATTCTTCCTTCAGCTAAAACATGCATGGGAAACACAGTGTATGGTCCACCATGTGGTTGGGAAACGTTTTCAAATGCATCTCAGTTTTCGTCCCCTGGTACTCGGGTTCACCATTCCAGACGCTTTACTAACACTCTCCCCACTTGGAGAGTCAGTGCCTTTAACCTCTTCTTTGGCACAGTTTGCAATTTCTGCGCAAGATGAACAGGAATAGGGAGAACCAATGAGGGACTAGCTGTAGGTATCTGCACGGGCAAATGGAACGCTCATTTCCCACCAGGAAGAGTAATTAACCAAAGGCTCAGCATGCCCGGCCGGAAACAGATTAGGGCCTGAAGGAATCCTGTGGCATTGCGGCCAGCTCACAAGAAAGCGAGTTGAAGAAAGGAGCTCAGAGGCACTGTAATTCACAAACCTGCAGAGTTATGAATGACAGCTATCGTCCAAAAATGTATTGAAGTAAGTCTTCGAAGAGGACTTGAAAGCGCGGCAGAATTTCAGGAAAACGATTTCAGGGGGTAGACTAGAATTGCACTTAAAGCATAGGAAAAGAGGCAGAATGTCGACAATGATGCACTTGGACAAAAAGGGCGTATGCGTTTTTTCCTGAATATATTCAGGAAAAAACGCATACACACTTTTTGGCCAACCAAGCAAGCGTGTAAAGGAAATCTGCACTATAACGTAGTCTCACTGCCCCCCGGGCAAAAGGGCCATCTGAAAAAAGTGTAAAATCCAGAAAGGCAGGACAGGTCATGGAGAACAGGGAGCCTTGTTATGCTGATGGGCAGGATGTAAATTGCCAACAGCCACTCTGGAGAACTGTATGGTGTTTCCTGAAACACGTAGGAAACAAAGCAACACAGCCTATGGCACTTCCACTTATGGTCCTATAGCTTAGGGAAACTAAAATCAAAAACACACAGCCACCCCAAAGTTTGGGACGGCTCTGTTTACAAGAACCTCGTCTACGGTACAAGTTAATTATCCGAGAAAGCAGAAAATGGATAAAGAAATTGTGGTACGCACGTACAATGGAATATCACTCAGCAATGAAATCTACGTCATCAGGCCCGTAGCGGCATAATGAGTGTATTCAGGTATGATGATTCTACGAGAAATAAGTCACACAGAAAAAGAAACATCATAAGATATCACTAATACACGGAATGTAAACTTGGCTACACATGAACTGAATTACAAAACAAAACAAGGTCTGAAATTTAGAAACCGAACTTATGCTTGCTTATGGGGAAACGTGAGCTGGGGTGCTGCATAAAACCAGAGATTGAAATTAGCACAGATACCGTTCCATAAGCCAAATATATAAAAGACCAAACCTACTCCTTGCTCAACTAAATGGACTCAACACCCCATATTCAACGGCTGGGAATGTACCTGTCAAGCAAGAATCTTAAAACCCATGGATTTATATGTCTCCATAAGGAAATCAAGCATGTGTACAGCGACCTAAACACAGTAGTGAAAATCCGATAAATCCCATTATCAAAATAAATTTCAAAAACAAAACACAATGACAGTGAAATAGAGAGCAATTCTTAGACAGCAATTCTCAAATAATTCATTAAGGGCTTGTGATGCAACCTGGAATTACCACATCTACACCCAGAGCTGGGTGTGACATAAGGCTGGACACTTCGGGCTGATAGCATTGGTGAGGTTCGGTGAGCAAACGCAGACCCTTTGAAGTCATACTGCATGGTACCCATTCCATGGGTCCCAACTCTCCAGGTGTAAGGGATTCTTCCTTCAGTTAAAACATGCATGGCAAGCCCAGAGTACGGTCCCCCGTGTGATTGAGAAACGTTTTGAAATGCATCTCAGTTTTCGAGCCCAGGGACTCGGCTTCACCATTCCAGACGCTTTACTAACACTCTCCCCACTTGGAGAGTCAGTGCCTTTAACCTCCTGTTTGGCACAGTTTGCAATTTCTGCGCAAGGTGAACAGGAATAGGGAGAACCAATGAGAGACTAGCTGTAGGTGTCTGCACGGGCAAATGGAACGCTCATTTCCCATCAGGAAGAGGAATTAACCAAAGGCTCTGCATGCCCTGCCGGAAACAGATTAGGGCCTGAAGCAATCCTGCGGTTTTGGGGGCAGCTCACAAGAAAGCGAGTTAAAGAAAGGAGCTCAGGGGCACTGTAATTCAGAAACCTGCAGAGTTATGAATGACAGCTATCGTCCAAAAATGTATTGAAGTAAGTCTTCGAAGAGGACTTGAAAGCGGGACAGAATTTCAGGAAAACGATTTCAGGGGGTAGACTGGAATTGCACTTAAAGCATAGGAAAAGAGTCAGAATGTCGACAATGATGCACTTGGCTAAAAGGGCATATGCGTTTTTTCCTGAATATATTCAGGAAAAAACGCATACGTGCTTTTTGGCCAACCAAGCAAGCCTGTAAATGAAATCTGCAATACAATGAAGTCTCACTGCCCCCTGGTCAAAAGGGCCATTTGAAAAAATTGTAAAATCCAGAAACGCAGGACAGGTCTTGGAGAAGAGGGAGCCTTGTTATGCTGATGGGAGGGATGTAAATTGCCAACAGTCACTATGGAGAAGTGTATGGTGTTTCCTGAAACACGTAGGAAACAAAGCAACACAGCCTATGGCACTTCCACTTAGGGTCCTATAGCTTAGGGAAATTAAAATAAAAAACACACAGCCACCCCAAAGTTTGGGACGGCTCTGTTTACAAGAACCTCGTCTACGGTACAAGTTAAATATCCGAGAAAGCAAAAAATGGATAAAGAAATTGTGGTACGCACGTACAATGGAATATCACTCAGCAATGAAGTCTACGTCATCAGGCCTGTAGCGGCATAATGACTGGAATCAGGTACGACGATTCTACGAGAAATAAGTCACACAGAAAAAGAAATATCATAAGGTATCACTAATACACGGAATGTAAACTTGTCTACACATGAACTGAATTACAAAACAGAACAGGGTCTCAAATTTAGAAAACCAACTTATGCCTGCTTATGGGGAAAGGTGAGTTGGGGTGCTGCATAAAACCAGAGATTGAAATTAGCACAGATACCGTTCCATAAGCCAAATATATAAGAGACAAGACCTACTCCTGGCTCAACGAAATGGACTCAACACCCCATATTCAACGCCTGGGAATATACCTGACAAGTAAGAATCTTAAAACCCATGGACTTATATGTCTCCATAAGGAAATCAAGTGTATGTACAGTGGCCTAAACGCAGCAGTGAAAATCCGATAAATCCCATTATCAAAATAAATTTCAAAAACAAAACACAATGCCAGTGAAATAGAGAGCAATTCTTAAATAATTCATTCAGGGCTTGTGATGCAACCTGCATTTACCACATCTACACCCGGAGCTGGGTGAGACATAAGGCTGGACACTTCGGGCTCATAGCATTGGTGAGGTTCGGTGAGCAAACGCAGACCCTTTGAAGTCATACTGCATGGTACCCATTCTATGGGTCCCAACTCTCCAGGTGTAAGGGATTCTTCCTTCAGCTAAAACATGCATGGGAAACCCAGAGTATGGTCCACCGTGTGTTTGGGAAACGTTTTCAAATGCATCTCAGTTTTCGTCCCGTGGTACTCGTTTTCACCATTCCAGACGCTTTACTAACACTCTCCCCACTTGGTGAGTCAGTGCCTTTAACCTCTTCTTTGGCACAGTTTGCAATTTCTACGCAAGAGGAACAGGAATAGGGAGAACCAATGAGAGTCTAGCTGTAGGTGTCTGCACAGGCAAATGGAACGCTCATTTACCACCAGGAAGTGGAATTAACCAAAGGCTCAGCATGCCCTGCCGGAAACACATTAGGGCCTGAAGGAATCCTGCGGTTTTGCGGCCAGCTCACAAGAAAGCGAGTTGAAGAAAGGAGCTCAGGGCCACTGTAATTCACAAACCTGCAGAGTTATGAATGACAGCTCTCATCCACAAATGTATTGAAAAAAGTCTTGGAAGAGGACTTGAAAGCGGGGCAGAATTTCAGGAAAACGATTTCAGGGGGTAGACTGGAATTGCACTTAAAGCATAGGAAAAGAGGCAGAATGTCGACAATGATACACTTGGCCAAAAAGGGCGTATGCGTTTTTTCCTGAATATATTCAGGATAAAACGCATACGCCCTTTATGGCCAACCAAGCAAGCGTGTAAAGGAAATGTGCACTACAATGAAGTCTCACTGCCCCCCGGTCAAAAGGGCCATCTGAAAAAAGTGTAAAATCCAGGAAGGCAGGACAGGTCATGGAGAACAGGGAGCCTTGTTATGCTGATGGGCGGGATGTAATTTGCCAACAGCCACTCTGGAGAACTGTATGGTGTTTCCTGAAACACGTAGGAAACAAAGCAACACAGCCTATGGCACTTCCACTTATGGTCCTATAGCTTACGAAAATTAAAATCAAAAACACACAGCCACCCCAAAGTTTGGGACGGCTCTGTTTACAAGAACCTCGTCTACGGTACAAGTTAAATATCCGAGAAAGCAAAAAATGGGTAAAGAAGTTGTGGTACGCACGTAGAATGTAATATCACTCAGCAATGAAATCTACATCATCAGGCCCGTAGTGGCATAATGAGTGGATTCAGGTACGACGATTCTACGAGAAATAACTCACACAGAAATAGAAACATCATAAGTTATCACTAATACACGGAATGTAAACTTGGCTACACATGAACTGAATTACAAAACAGAACAGGGTCTCAAATTTAGAAAACCAACTTATGCTTGCTTATGGGGAAAGGTGAGTTGGGGTGCTGCATAAAACCAGAGATTGAAATTAGCACAGATACCGTTCCATAAGCCAAATATATAATAGACAAGACCTACTCCTTGCTCAATGAAATGGACTCAACAGCCCATATTCAGCGCCTGGGAATATACCTGACAAGTAATAATCTTAAAACCCATGGATTTATATGTCTCCATAAGGAAATCAAGCATGTGTACAGCGGCCTAAACGCAGCAGTGAAAATCCGATAAATCCCATTATCAAAATAAATTTCAAAAACAAAACACAATGACAGTGAAATAGAGAGCAATTCTTAAATAATTCATTCAGGGCTTGTGATGCAACCTGCATTTACCACATCTACACCCAGAGCTGGGTGAGACATAAGGCTGGACACTTCAGGCTGATAGCATTGGTGAGGTTCGGTGAGCAAACGCAGACCCTTTGAAGTCATACTCCATGGTACGCATTCCATGGGTCCCAACTCTCCAGGTTTAAGGGATTCTTCCTTCAGCTAAAATATGCATGGGAAACAAAGTGTATGGTCCACCATGTGGTTGGGAAACGTTTTCAAATGCATCTCAGTTTTCGTCCCCTGGTACTCGGGTTCACCATTCCAGACGCTTTACTAACACTCTCCCCACTTGGAGAGTCAGTGCCTTTACCCTCCTGTTTGGCACACTTTGCAATTTCTGAGCAAGATGAACAGGAATAGGGAGAACCAATGAGAGACTAGCTGTATGTGTCTGCACGGGCAAATGGAACGCTCATTTCCCACCAGGAAGAGTAATTAACCAAAGGCTCAGCATGCCCGGCCGGAAACAGATTAGGGCCTGAAGCAATCCTGCGGCATTGCGGCCAGCTCACAAGAAAGCGAGTTGAAGAAAGGAGCTCAGAGGCACTGTAATTCACAAACATGCAGAGTTATGAATGACAGCTATTGTCCAAGAATGTATTGAAGTAAGTCTTCGAAGAGGAATTGAAAGCGCGGCAGAATTTCAGGAAAATGATTTCAGGGGGTAGACTAGAATTGCACTTAAAGCATAGGAAAAGAGGCAGAATGTCGACAATGATGCACTTGGACAAAAAGGGCGTATGCGTTTTTTCCTGAATATATTCATGAAAAAACGCATACGCACTTTTTGGCCAACGAAGCAAGCGTGTAAAGAAATCTGCACTACAATGAAGTCTCACTGCCCCCTGGTCAAAAGGGCCATCTGAAAAACGTGTAAAATCCAGAAAGGCAGGACAGGTCATGGAGAACAGGGAGCCTTGTTATGCTGATGGGCGGGATGTAAATTGCCAACAGCCACTCTGGAGAACTGTATGGTGTTTCCTGAAACACGTAGGAAACAAAGCAACACAGCCTATGGCACTTCCACTTATGGTCCTATAGCTTAGGGAAATTAAAATCAAAAACACACAGCCACCCCAAAGTTTGGGACGGCTCTGTTTACAAGAACCTCGTCTACGGAAAAAGTTAGATATCCGAGACAGCAAAAAATGGGTAAAGAAGTTGTGGTACGCACGTACAATGGAATATCACTCAGCAATGATATCTACGTCATCAGGACGGTAGCGGCATAATCAGTGGATTCAGGTACGATGATTCTACGAGAAATATGTCACACAGAAAAAGAAACATCATAAGATATCAGTAATACACGGAATATGAACTTGGCTACACATGAACTGAATTACAAAACAGAACAGGATCTCAAATTTAGAAAACACACTTATGCTTGCTTATGGGGAAAGGTGAGTTGGGGTGCTGCATAAAACCAGAGATTGAAATTAGCACAGATACCGTTCCATAAGCCAAATATATAATAAACAAGACCTACTCCTTGTTCAACGAAATGGACTCAACAGCCCATATTCAACGCCTGGGAATATACGTGACAAGTAATAATCTTAAAACCCATGGATTTATATGTCTCCATAATGAAATCAAGCGTGTGTACAGCGGCCTAAACGCAGCAGTGAAAATCCGATAAATCCCATTATCAAAATAAATTTCAAAAACAAAACACAATGACAGTGAAATAGAGAGCAATTCTTAAATAATTCATTCAGGGCTTGTGATGCAACCTGCATTTACCACATCTACACCCAGAGCTGGGTGAGACATAAGGCTGGATACTTCGGGCTGATAGCATTGGTGAGGTTCGGTGAGCAAACGCAGACCCTTTGAAGTCATACTCCATGGTACGCATTCCATGGTTCCCAACTCTCCAGGTGTAAGGGATTCTTCCTTCAGCTAAAACATTAATGGGAAACACAGTGTATGGTCCACCATGTGGTTGGGAAACGTTTTCAAATGCATCTCAGTTTTCGTCCCCTGGTACTCGGGTTCACCATTCCAGACGCTTTACTAACACTCTCCCCACTTGGAGAGTCAGTGCCTTTAACCTCCTGTTTGGCACAGTTTGCAATTTCTGCGCAAGATGAACAGGAATAGGGAGAACCAATGAGAGACTAGCTGTAGGTGTCTGCACGGGCAAATGGAACGCACATTTCCCACCAGGAAGAGGAATTAACCAAAGGCTCAGCATGCCCGACCGGAAACAGATTAGGGCCTGAAGCAATCCTGCGGTATTGCGGCCAGCTCACAAGAAAGCGAGTTGAAGAAAGGAGCTCAGAGGCACTGTAATTCACAAACCTGCAGAGCTATGAATGACAGCTATCGTCCAAAAATGTATCGAAGTAAGTCTTCGAAGAGGACTTGAAAGCGCGGCAGAATTTCAGGAAAATGATTTCAGGGGGTAGACTAGAATTGCACTTAAAGCATAGGAAAAGAGGCAGAATGTCGACAATGATGCACTTGGACAAAAAGGGCGTATGCGTTTTTTCCTGAATATATTCATGAAAAAACGCATATGCACTTTTTGGCCAACGAAGCAAGCGTGTAAAGGAAATCTGCACTACAATGAAGTCTCACTGCCCCCTGGTCAAAAGGGCCATCTGAAAAACGTGTAAAATCCAGAAAGGCAGGACAGGTCATGGAGAACAGGGAGCCTTGTTATGCTGATGGGCGGGATGTAAATTGCCAACAGCCACTCTGGAGAACTGTATGGTGTTTCCTGAAACACGTAGGAAACAAAGCAACACAGCCTATGGCACTTCCACTTATGGTCCTATAGCTTAGGGAAATTAAAATCAAAAACACACAGCCACCCCAAAGTTTGGGACGGCTCTGTTTACAAGAACCTCGTCTACCGTACAAGTTAATTATCCGAGAAAGCAAAAAATGGATAAAGAAATTGTGGTACGCACGTACAATGGAATATCACTCAGCAATGAAATCTATGTCATCAGGCCCGTAGAGGCATAATGAGTGTATTCAGGTATGATGATTCTACGAGAAATAAGTCACACAGAAAAAGAAACATCATAAGATATCACTAATACACGGAATGTAAACTTGGCTACACATGAACTGAATTACAAAACAAAACAAGGTCTGAAATTTAGAAACCCAACTTATGCTTGCTTATGGGGAAACGTGAGCTGGGGTGCTGCATAAAACCAGAGATTGAAATTAGCACAGATACCGTTCCATAAGCCAAATATATAAAAGACCAAACCTACTCCTTGCTCAACGAAATGGACTCAACACCCCATATTCAACGGCTGGGAATATACCTGTCAAGCAAGAATCTTAAAACCCATGGATTTATATGTCTCCATAAGGAAATCAAGCATGTGTACAGCGGCCTAAACGCAGCAGTGAAAATCCGATAAATCCCATTACCAAAATAAATTTCAAAAACAAAACACAATGACAGTGAAATAGAGAGCAATTCTTAGAGAGCAATTCTCAAATAATTCATTCAGGGCTTGTGATGCAACCTGGATTTACCACATCTACACCCAGAGCTGGGTGTGACATAAGGCTGGACACTTCGGGCTGATAGCATTGGTGAGATTCGGTGAGCAAACTCAGACCCTTTGAAGTCATACTGCATGGTACCCATTCCATGGGTCCCAACTCTCCAAGTTTAAGGGATTCTTCCTTCAGTTAAATCATGCATGGGAAGCCCAGAGTACGGTCCCCTGTGTGATTGGGAAACGTTTTCAAATGCATCTCAGTTTTCGAGCCCAGGGACTAGGCTTCACCATTCCAGACGCTTTACTAACACTCTCCCCACTTGGAGAGTCAGTGCCTTTAACCTCCTGTTTGGCACAGTTTGCAATTTCTGCACAAGATGAACAGGAATAGGTAGAACCAATAAGGGACTAGCTGTAGGTGTCTGCACGGGCAAATGGAACGCTCATTTCCCACCAGGAAGAGGAATTAACCAAAGTCTCAGCATGCCCGGCCAGAAACAGATTAGGGCCTGAACCAATCCTGCGGTTTTGCGGCCAGCTCACAAGAAAGCGAGTTGAAGAAAGGAGCTCAGGGGCACTGTAATTCACAAACCTGCAGAGTTATGAATGACAGCTATCGTCCCAAAATGTATTGAAGTAAGTCTTAAAAGAGGACTTGAAAGTGGGGCAGAATTTCAGGAAAACGATTTCAGGGGGTAGACTGGAATTGCACTTAGAGCATAGGAAATGAGGCAGAATGTCGACAATGATGCACTTGGCCAAAAAGGGCGTATGCGTTTTTTCCTGAATATATTCAGGAAAAAACGCATACGCACTTTTTGGCTAACCAAGCAAGCGTGTAAAGGAAATCTGCACTACAATGAAGTCTCACTGCCCCCCGGTCAAAAGGGCATTCTGAAAAACGTGTAAAATGCAGAAAGGCAGGACAGGTCATGGAGAACAGGGAGCCTTGTTATGCTGATGGGCGGGATGTAAATTGCCAACAGCCACGCTGGAGAAGTGTATGGTGTTTCCTGAAACACGTAGGAAACAAAGCAACACAGCCTATGGCACTTCCACTTATGGTCCTATAGCTTAGGGAAACTAAAATCAAAAACACACAGCCACCCCAAAGTTTGGGACGGCTCTGTTTACAAGAACCTCGTCTACGGAAAAAGTTAGATATCCGAGACAGCAAAAAATGGATAAAGAAGTTGTGGTACGCACGTACAATGGAATATCACTCAGCAATGATATCTACGTCATCAGGACGGTAGCGGCATAATCAGTGGATTCAGGTACGATGATTCTACGAGAAATATGTCACACAGAAAAAGAAACATCATAAGATATCAGTAATAAACGGAATATGAACTTGGCTACACATGAACTGAATTACAAAACAGAACAGGATCTCAAATTTAGAAAACACACTTATGCTTGCTTATGGGGAAAGGTGAGTTGGGGTGCTGCATAAAACCAGAGATTGAAATTAGCACAGATACCGTTCCATAAGCCAAATATATAATAAACAAGACCTACTCCTTGTTCAACGAAATGGACTCAACAGCCCATATTCAACGCCTGGGAATATACGTGACAAGTAATAATCTTAAAACCCATGGATTTATATGTCTCCATAAGGAAATCAAGCGTGTGTACAGCGGCCTAAACGCAGCAGTGAAAATCCGATAAATCCCATTATCAAAATAAATTTCAAAAACAAAACACAATGACAGTGAAATAGAGAGCAATTCTTAAATAATTCATTCAGGGCTTGTGATGCAACCTGGATTTACCACATCTACACCCAGAGCTGGGTGAGACATAAGGCTGGACACTTCGGGCTGATAGCATTGGTGAGGTTCGGTGAGCAAACGCAGACCCTTTGAAGTCATACTCCATGGTACGCATTCCATGGGTCCCAACTCTCCAGGTGTAAGGGATTCTTCCTTCAGCTAAAACATGCATGGGAAACACAGTGTATGGTCCACCATGTGGTTGGGAAACGTTTTCAAATGCATCTCAGTTTTCGTCCCCTGGTACTCGGGTTCACCATTCCAGACGCTTTACTAACACTCTCCCCACTTGGAGAGTCAGTGCCTTTAACCTCCTGTTTGGCACAGTTTGCAATTTCTGCGCAAGATGAACAGGAATAGGGAGAACAAATGAGAGTCTAGCTGTAGGTGTCTGCACGGGCAAATGGAACGCTCATTTCCCACCAGGAAGAGGAATTAACCAAAGGCTCAGCATGCCCGACCGGAAACAGATTAGGGCCTGAAGCAATCCTGCGGTATTGCGGCCAGCTCACAAGAAAGCGAGTTGAAGAAAGGAGCTCAGAGGCACTGTAATTCACAAACCTGCAGAGCTATGAATGACAGCTATCGTCCAAAAATGTATCGAAGTAAGTCTTCGAAGAGGACTTGAAAGCGCGGCAGAATTTCAGGAAAACGATTTCAGGGGGTAGACTAGAATTGCACTTAAAGCATAGGAAAAGAGGCAGAATGTCGACAATGATGCACTTGGCCAACAAGGGCGTATGCGTTTTTTCCTGAATATATTCATGAAAAAACGCATACGCACTTTTTGGCCAACCAAGCAAGCGTGTAAAGGAAATCTGCACTACAATGAAGACTCACTGCCCCCCGGTCAAAAGGGCCATCTGAAAAACGTGTAAAATCCAGAAAGGCAGGACAGGTCATGGAGAACAGGGAGCCTTGTTATGCTGATGGGCGGGATGTAAATTGCCAACAGCCACTCTGGAGAACTGTATGGTGTTTCCTGAAACACGTAGGAAACAAAGCAACACAGCCTATGGCACTTCCACTTATGGTCCTATAGCTTAGGGAAATTAAAATCAAAAACACACAGCCACCCCAAAGTTTGGGACGGCTCTGTTTACAAGAACCTCGTCTACCGTACAAGTTAATTATCCGAGAAAGCAAAAAATGGATAAAGAAATTGTGGTACGCACGTACAATGGAATATCACTCAGCAAGAAATCTACGTCATCAGGCCCGTAGCGGCATAATGAGTGTATTCAGGTACGATGATTCTACGAGAAATAAGTCACACAGAAAAAGAAACATCATAAGATATCACTAATACACGGAATGTAAACTTGGCTACACATGAACTGAATTACAAAACAAAACAAGGTCTCAAATTTAGAAAACCAACTTATGCTTGCTTATGGGGAAACGTGAGCTGGGGTGCTGCATAAAACCAGAGATTGAAATTAGCACAGATACCGTTCCATAAGCCAAATATATAAAAGACCAAACCTACTCTTTGCTCAACGAAATGGACTCAACACCCCATATTCAACGCCTGGGAATATACCTGTCAAGCAAGAATCTTAAAACCCATGGATTTATATGTCTCCATAAGGATATCAAGCATGTGTACAGCGGCCTAAACGCAGCAGTGAAAATCCGATAAATCCCACTATCAAAATAAATTTCAAAAACAAAACACAATGACAGTGAAATAGAGAGCAATTCTTAGAGAGCAATTCTCAAATAATTCATTCAGGGCTTGTGATGCAACCTGGATTTACCACATCTACACCCAGAGCTGGGTGAGACATAAGGCTGGACACTTCAGGCTCATAGCATTGGTGAGGTTCAGTGAGCAAACGCAGACCCTTTGAAGTCATACTGCATGGTACCCATTCCATGGGTCCCAACTCTCCAGGTTTAAGGGATTCTTCCTTCAGCTAAAACATGCATGGGAAACCCAGAGTAAGGTCCACCGTGTGATTGGGAAACGTTTTCAAATGCATCTCAGTATTCGTCCCCTGGTACTCGGGTTCACAAATCCTGACGCTTTACTAACACTCTCCCCACTTGGAGAGTCAGTGCCTTTAACCTCCTGTTTGGCACAGTTTGCAATTTCTGCACAAGATGAACAGGAATAGGTAGAACCAATGAGGGACTAGCTGTAGGTGTCTGCACGGGCAAATGGAACGCTCATTTCCCACCAGGAAGAGGAATTAAACAAAGGCTCAGCATGCCCGGCCGGAAACAGATTAGGGCCTGAACCAATCCTGCGGTTTTGCGGCCAGCTCACAAGAAAGCGAGTTGAAGAAAGGAGCTCAGGGGCACTGTAATTCACAAACCTGCAGAGTTATGAATGACAGCTACCGTCCAAAAATGTATTGAAGTAAGTCTTCGAACAGGACTTGAAAGCGGGGCAGAATTTCAGGAAAACGATTTCAGGGGGTAGACTGGAATTGCACTTAGAGCATAGGAAATGAGGCAGAATGTCGACAATGATGCACT
The DNA here is from genome assembly GCF_059928025.1 of Delphinapterus leucas. Classification (NCBI taxonomy): domain Eukaryota; kingdom Metazoa; phylum Chordata; class Mammalia; order Artiodactyla; family Monodontidae; genus Delphinapterus; species Delphinapterus leucas. The sequence goes on along the minus strand of NW_028322236.1, from coordinate 7,437,826 downwards.
TGGCCAAAAAGGGCGTATGCGTTTTTTCCTGAATATATTCAGGAAAAAACGCATACGCACTTTTTGGCTAACCAAGCAAGCGTGTAAAGGAAATCTGCACTACAATGAAGTCTCACTGCCCCCCGGTCAAAAGGGCATTCTGAAAAACGTGTAAAATGCAGAAAGGCAGGACAGGTCATGGAGAACAGGGAGCCTTGTTATGCTGATGGGCGGGATGTAAATTGCCAACAGCCACTCTGGAGAAGTGTATGGTGTTTCCTGAAACACGTAGGAAACAAAGCAACACAGCCTATGGCACTTCCACTTATGGCCCTATAGCTTAGGGAAACTAAAGTCAAAAACACACAGCCACCTCAAAGTTTGGGACGGCTCTGTTTACAAGAACCTCGTCTACGGAAAAAGTTAGATAACCGAGACAGCAAAAAATGGATAAAGAAATTGTGGTACGCACGTACAATGGAATATCACTCAGCAATGATATCTACGTCATCAGGACCGTAGCGGCATAATCAGTGGATTCAGGTACGATGATTCTACGAGAAATATGTCACACAGAAAAAGAAACATCATAAGATATCAGTAATACACGGAATATAAACTTGGCTACACATGAACTGAATTACAAAACAGAACAGTGTCTCAAATTTAGAAAACCAACTTATGCTTGCTTATGGGGAAAGGTGAGTCGGGGTGCTGCATAAAACCAGAGATTGAAATTAGCACAGATACCTTTCGATAAGCCAAATATAGAATAGACAAGACCTACTCCTTGCTCAACGAAATGGACTCAACACCCCATATTCAACGCCTGGGAATATACCTGACAAGTAAGAATCTTAAAACCCATGGACTTATATGTCTCCATAAGGAAATCAAGTGTATGTACAGTGGCCTAAACGCAGCAGTGAAAATCCGATAAATCCCATTATCAAAATAAATTTCAAAAACAAAACACAATGCCAGTGAAATAGAGAGCAATTCTTAAAAAATTCATTCAGGGCTTGTGATGCAACCTGGATTTACCACATCTACACCCAGAGCTGGGTGAGACATAAGGCTGGACACTTCGGGCTGATAGCATTGGTGAGGTTCGGTGACCAAACCAGACCCTTTGAAGTCATACTGCATGGTACCCATTCCATATGTCCCAACTCTCCAGGTTTAAGAGATTCTTCCTTCAGCTAAAACATGCATGGGAAACCCAGAGTATGGTCCACCGTGTGATTGGGAAACGTTTTCAAATGCATCTCAGTTTTCGTCCCCTGGTACTCGGGTTCACCATTCCAGACGCTTTACTAACACTCTCCCCACTTGGAGAGTCAGTGCCTTTAACCTCCTGTTTGGCACAGTTTGCAATTTCTGCGCAAGATGAACAGGAATAGGGAGAATCAGTGAGAGACTAGCTGTAGGTGTCTGCATGGGCAAATGGAATGCTCATTTCCCACCAGGAAGACGAATTAACCAAAGGCTCAGCATGCCCTGCCGGAATCAGATTAGGGCCTGAAGCAATCCTGCAGTTTTGTGGCCAGGTCACAAGAAAGCAAGTTGAAGAAAGGAGCTCAGGGGCACTGTAATTCACAAACCTGCAGAGTTATGAATGACAGCTACCGTCCAAAAATGTATTGAAGTAAGTCTTCGAACAGGACTTGAAAGCGGGGCAGAATTTCAGGAAAACGATTTCAGGGGGTAGACTGGAATTGCACTTAAAGCATAGGAAAAGAGGCAGAATGTCGACAATGATGCACTTGGCAAAAAGGCCTATGCATTTTTTCGTGAATATATTCACGAAAAAATGCATATGTGCTTTTTGGCCAACCAAGCAAGCGTGTAAAGGAAATCTGCACTACAATTAAGTCTCACTGCCCCCCGGTCAAAAGGGCCATGTGGAAAAAGTGTAAAATCCAGAAAGGCAGGACAGGTCTTGGAGAACAGGGAGCCTTGTTATGCTGATGGGAGGGATGTAAATTGCCAACAGGCACTCTGGAGAAGTGTATGGTGTTTCCTGAAACACGTAGGAAACAAAGCAACACAGCCTATGGCACTTCCACTTAGGGTCCTATAGCTTAGGGAAATTAAAATCAAAAACACACAGCCACCCCAAAGTTTGGGACGGCTCTGTTTACAAGAACCTCGTCTACGGTACAAGTTAAATATCCGAGAAAGCAAAAAATGGATAAAGAAGTTGTGGTACGCACGTACAATGGAATATCACTCAGCAATGAAATCTACGGCATCGGGCCCGTAGCAGCATAATGAGTGGATTCAGGTACGATGATTCTACGAGAAATAAGTCACACAGAAAAAGAAACATCATAAGATATCACTAATACACGGAATGTAAACTTGTCTACACATGAACTGAATTACAAAACAGAACAGGGTCTCAAATTTAGAAAACCAACTTATGCTTGCCTATGGGGAAAGGTGAGTTGGGGTGCTGCATAAAACCAGAGATTGAAATTAGCACAGATACCATTCCATAAGTCAAATATATAATAGACAAGACCGACACCTTGCTCAACGAAATGGACTCAACACCCCATATTCAACGCCTGGGAATATACCTGACAAGTAAGAATCTTAAAACACATGGATTTATATGTCTCCATAAGGAAAGCAAGCGTGTGTACAGCGACCTAAACGCAGCAGTGAAAATCCGATAAATCCCATTATCAAAATAAATTTCAGAAACAAAACAAAATGCCAGTGAAATAGAGAGCAATTCTTAAATAATTCATTCAGGGCTTGTGATGCAACCTGGATTTACCATATCTACACCCAGAGCTGGGTGAGATATAAGGCCGGACACTTCGGGCTGATAGCATTGGTGAGGTTCGGTGAGCAAACACAGACCCTTTGAAGTCATACTGCATGGTACCCATTCCATAGGTCCCAACTCTCCAGGTTTAAGGGATTCTTCCTTCAGCTAAAACATGCATGGGAAACCCAGAGTATGGTCCACCGTGTGATTGGTAAACGTTTTCAAATGCATCTCAGTTTTCGTCCCCTGGTACTCGGGTTCACCATTCCAGACGCTTTACTAACACTCTCCCCACTTGGAGAGTCAGTGCCTTTAACCTCCTATTTGGCACAGTTTGCAAATTCTGCGCAAGATGAACAGGAATTGGGAGAACCAATGAGAGACTAGCTGTAGGTGTCGGCACGGGCAAATGTAACGCTCATTTCCCACCAGGAAGAGGAATTAACCAAAGCCTCCGCATGCTGTTCCCGCAGCAGACTGGGGCCTGAAGCAATCCTGCGGGTTTGCGGCCAGCTCACAAGGAAGCGAGTTGAAGAAAGGAGCTCAGGGTCACTGTAATTCACAAATCTGCAGAGTTATAAATGACAGCTATCGTCCAAAAATATATTGAAGGAAGGCTCCGAAGAGGACTTGTAAGTGGGGCAGAATTGCAGGAAAACCATTTCAGGGGTTTGACTGCAATTGCCTTTAAAGCATAGGAAAAGAGGCAGAATGTCGACAATGATGCACTTGGCCAAAAAGGGCGTATGCGTTTTTTCCTGAATATATTCAGGAAAAAACGCATACGCCCTTTTTGGCCAACCAAGCATGCATGTTAAAGAAATCTGCACTACAATGAAGTCTCACTGACCCCGGATCAAAAGGGCCATTTGAAAAATGTGTAAAATCCAGAAAAGCAGCACAGGCCCTGGAGAACAGGGAGCCTTGTTATGCTGATGGGCGGGATGTAAATTGCCAACAGCCACTCTGGAGAAGTGTATGGTGTTTTCTGAAACACGTAGAAAACAAAGCAACACAGCCTATGGCACTTCCACTTATGGTCCTATAGCTTAGGGAAATTTAAATCAAAAACACACAGCCACTCCAAATTTCGGACAGCTCTGTTTACAAGAACCTCGTCTATGGTATAAGCTAAATATCTCAGAAAGCGAAAAATGGATAAAAAAGTTGTGGTACGTACGTACAATGGTATATCATTCAGCAATGAAATCTATGTCATCAGGCCCGTAGCGGCATAATGAGTGGATTCAGGTACGATGATTCTACGTGAAATAAGTCACACAGAAAAAGAAACATCATAAGATATCACTAATACACGGAATGTAAACTTGGCTACACATGAAGTGAATTACAAAACACAACAGGGTCTCACATTTAGAAAACCAAATTACGTTTGCTTATGGGGAAAGGTGAGTTGAGGTGCCGCATAAAACCAGAGAATGAAATTAGCACAGATACCGTTCCATAAGCCATATATGTAATATACATGATCTACTCCTTGCTCAACGAAATGGACTCAACATCACATATTCAACCCCAAGAATATACGTGACTAGAACGAGTCTTAAAACCTATGTATTTATATGTCTCCATAAGGGAATCCAGTGTGTGTACATCGGCATAAACGCAGCATTGAACATCAGCTAAATCCCATTGTACAAATAAATTTTAAAAACTATCACAAAGACTGTGAAATAGAGAGCAATTCTTAAATAATTCATTCATGGCTTGTGATGAGACCTGGGTTTACGACATCCACACCCACAGCTGGGTTAGACATAATGCTGGACACTTGGGGCTGATAGGATTGGTGAGGTTCGGTCAGCAAATGCAGACCATTAGAAGTAATACTGCATGGTACCTATTCCAAGGTTCCCAGCTTTCCCGGTTTAAGGGATTCGTCCTTCAGCTCAAACATGCATGGGGAATGCCGAGTATGGTCCACCGTGTGATCAGAAAACGTTTTTAAATGCATCTCTGTTTTCGTCCCCTGGTCCTCGGGTTCACCATTCAAGACACTTTACTAACACTCTCCCCACTTGGAGAGTCAGTGCCTTTAACCTCCTGTTTGGTACAGTTTGCAATTTCTGCGAAAGATGAACAGGAATAGGGAGAACCAATGAGAGACTAGCTGTGGGTTTGTGGACAGGCACATTTAACTCTCATTTCCCTCCAGGAAGAGGAACTAACCACAGGCTCAGCGTTCCATGCCGGAACCAGATTAAGGCCTGAAGCAATCCTGCGGTTTTGCGGCCAATTCACAAGAAAGCGAGTTGAAGTAAGAGGCTCAGGGGCACTGTAATTCACAAACCTGCAGAGTTATAAATGACAGCTATCGTCCAAAAATATATTCAAGTAAGGCTGCAAAGAGGACTTGAAAACGGGGCAGAATTGCCGGAATGCGATTTCAGGAGGTAGACGGGAATTGCTCTGAAAGCATAGGAAAAGAGGCAAAACCTCGACAATGATGCACTTGACCAAAAAGTGCATATGCGTTTTTTTCCAGGGCCCTCATTTACGAGGGTAGGAGGCTCTCAGCATGCTCCAGGGGCCAACAGAGGCCCCACGTTGCCAAGGTGACGTGACTCAGCCAGCCACGTGTGACCTCACATCAGAGGGCCCACCTCACAGAAGGGTAAGGAACCCAGCCAGGATCAGACTCTCACCAGAGGGCCCACATCACCAAGGGGATGGGAACCAGGCAGGAGTGTCCTCACACCCGTGGGGCCACATCATCGAAAGTTGAGGTACCCAGCACATGTAGCCTCAAACCAGAGGACCCACATCACCATGGGTCTCGGAGTGAGGCAGGCAGGATTAACCTCACAACACATGGCCCACTGTATAAAAAAGGTGAGGAATCCAGCAGTTGGAACTTCCCAGCAGGCGGCCCAGAGCACCGAGGGTATGAGATCCAGGCCACAGTGAACTCACAGCAGAGGGCCCTCATCGTGATACTGTAAGCAACCCAGCCGTTGTGACCTCAGAGCACAAGGCCCACATCCCCATGGGGAAGCGAACCAAGCAGGAGTGTCATCGCACCAGTGGGCACACATCAGAAAAGGTGGGGAGCACAGCAGTTAGGGCCTGATGCCAGAGAGCCCTCATCACTGAGGGGACGTAGCTCCCAGAAGGCTCCAACTGCTACCAGAGGCCCGATGTCACCAATGCGGGGTGTGCCAGCCAGGCAGGAGTGACCTCAGAGCAGAGGGCCAACTTCACAGAAGTGTGAGGAAACCAAAGATGATCAGACTCTCACCAGAGGGCCCACATCACCAAGGGAATGGGAACAGGGCAGGAGTGTCCTCACACCAGTGGGGCCACATCACCGAAATGTGAGGGACCCAGCACACGTGGCCTCAAACCAGAGGACACACATCAAAAAGGAGCTGGGAGTGAGGCAGGCAGGAGGAGCCTCAAAACAGCGGGACCATAGAATAAAAAAGGTGAGGAATCCCACAGTTGGAACCTCCCATCAGGCAGCCAGCAGCAGCGAGGCTATGGGATCCAGTCCTGACTGAACTCACAACAGAGGGCCCTCATCATGAAACTGTGAGCAACCCAGCCGTTAGGACCTCAGAGCAGAAGGCCCACATTTCCATGGGGTTGGGAACCTGTCAGAAGTGTACTCACACCACAGGGCACACATCAGAGAATTTTGGGAGCCCAGAAGTTAGGGCCTGACGCCAGAGGGCCCTCATTACCGAGGGAAGGAGACTCCAAGAAGGCACCAACTCCCAATTGAGGGCCCAGGTCACCAAGGTAACGTGTGACAGCCAGGCAGGAGTGAGCTCACAGCACAGGGCCTACCTCACAGAAGGGTGAGGAACAAAGCCAGGATAAGACTCTCACCAGAGGGCCCACATTACCAAGGGAATCAGAACCAGGCAGGAGTGTCCTCACGCCAGTGTGGCAATATCATAGAAAGGTGAGGAACCCAGCAAATGTGGCCTAAACCAGAGAACCCACATCTCCAAGGGGCTCGGAGTGAGGCAGGCAGGAGTAGCCTCACAACACAGGGCCCATAGAATAAAAAAGCTGAGGAATCCAGCAGTGGGAACCTCCCAACAGATGGCCCAGAGCACCCAGTCTATGCGATCCAGGCCTCAGTGAACTCACAGCAGAGGACCCATATCATGAAACTGTGAGCAACCCAGACGTTGGGACCTCAGAGCAGAAGGCCCACATCCTCATGGGGTTGGGAACATGGTAAGAGTGTCCTCGCACCACTTAGAACGTATCAGAAAATGTGGGTACCCAGCAGTTAGGGCCTGACACCAGAGGGCCCTCATCACCAAGGGGAGGAGGCTCACAGCAGGCTCCAACTGCCACAAAAGGGCCGACGTCGCCAAGGCGGGGTGTGCCAGCTGGGCAGGAGTGACCTCAGAGCAGAGGGCCCACCTCAAAGAAGTGTGAGGAACCCAACCAGGATCAGACTCTCACCAGAGGGCCCACATCCCCAAGGGGATGGGAACCAGGCAGGAGTGTCCTCACACCAGTGGGGCCACATCAGCGAAAGGTGAGGAACCCAGAACACGTGGCCTCAAAGCAGAGGACCCACATCACCAAGAGGCTCAGAGTGAGGCAGGCAGGAGTTGCCTCACAACACAGGGCCCATAGAATAAAAAAGGTGAGGAATCCAGCAGTTGGAAGCTCCAAGCAGGTGGCCCAGAGCACCGAGGCTATGGGATCAATGCCGGAGTGAACTCACAGCAGAGGGCCCACATCCTGAAACTGTGAGCAACCCAGGCGTTGGGACTTCAGAGTAGAAGGCCCAAATCCCCATGGGGATGGGAACCTGGCAGGAGTGTCTTCGCACCAGTGGGCACACATCAGAAAATGTGGGGATACCAGCAGTTAGGGCCTAACGCCAGACGGCCCTCATCACAGAGGGGAGGAGGCTCCCAGCATGCTCCAACTGCAACCAGAGGCCCCATGTGGCCAAGGCCATGTGTGCCAGCCAGGCAGGAGTGACCTCACAGCAGAGGGCCTTCCTCCCAGAAGTGTGAGGAATCCAGCCAGGATCAGACTCTCAGCAGAGGGCCCACATCACCAAGGGGATGGGAACCAGGCAGGAGTGTCCTCACACCAGTGGGGCCACATCAATAAAATGTGAGGAAACTGGCACATGTGGCCTCAAACCAGAGGACCTACATCACAAAGGGGCTGGGAGTGAGGCAGGCAGGATGAGCCTCACAACACAGGGTCCAAAGAATAAAAAAGGTGAGGAATCCAGCAGTTGGAACCTCCCAGCAGGCAGTCCACAGCACAGAGGCTATGGGATCTAGGCCTGAGTTAACTAACACCAGAGAGCCAACATGAGGAAACTGTGAGTAACCCAGGCGTTGGGACCTCAGACCAGAAGACCCACATCCGCATGGGGATGGGAACCTTACAGGAGTGTCCTGGCATCACTGGACTCACATCAGAAAACGTGGGGAGCCCAGCAGTTAGAGCCTGACGCCAGAGGGCCCTCATCACCGAGGAGAGGAGGCTCCAGGCAGGCTCCAACTGCCACCAGAGGGCCAAAGTCACCAGGCAATGGGAGAAAGCCAGGCAGGAGTTACCTCACAGCAGAGGGCCTACCTCAAAGAAGGGTGAGGAACCCAGCCAGGATAAGACTCTCACCAGAGAGCCCACATCACCAAGGGGATCGGAAGAAGGCAGGAGTGTCCTCACACCAGTGTGGCCACATTATAGAAAGGTGAGGAACCCAGCACATGTGGCCTAAACCAGAGGACCCACATCTCCAAGGTGCTTAGAGTGAGGCAGGCAGGAGTAGCCTCACAACACAGGGCCCATAGAATAAAAAATGTGAGGAATCCCGCAGTTGGAACCTCCCAGCAGGCGGCCAGAAGCAGTGAGGCTATGGGATCTAGGCCTGACTGAACTCACAACAGAGGACCCTCATCATGAAACTGTGAGCAACCCAGACGATGGGACCTCAGAGCAGAAGGCCCACATTCCCATGGGGTTGGGAACCTGGCAGGAGTGTACTCGCACCACAGGGCGCACATCAGAAAATTTTGGGAGCCCAGGAGTTAGGGCCTGACGCCAGAGGGCCCTCATTACCCAGGGGCGGAGACTCCCAGCAGGCACCAACTCCCAACTGAGGGCCCACGTCACCAAGGTAACGTGTGCCAACCAGGCAGGAGTGACCTCACCGCAGAGGGCCTACCTCACAGAAGGGTGAGGAAACCAGCCAGGATAAGACTCTCACCAGTTTGTCCACCTCACCAAGGGGATCAGAACCAGGCAGAAGGGTCCTCACGCCAGGGTGGCCACATCATAGAAAGGTGAGGAACCCAGAACGTGTGGCCTAAATCAGAGGACCCACATCTCCAAGGGGCTAGGAGTGAGGCAGGCAGGAGTAGCCTCACAACACAGAGCCCATAGAATAAAAAATGTGAGGAATCCAGCAGTTGGAACCTGCCAGCAGGCGGCCCACAGCATGGAGTCTATGGGATCCAGGTCACAGAGAACTCACAACAGAGGGCCCACATCATGAAACTGTGAGCAACTGAGCCGTTGGGACTTCAGAACAGAAGGCCCACATCCCCATAGGGATGGGAACCTGGCAGGAGTGTCCTCGCATCACTTAGCACGAATCAGAAAATGTGGGAACCCAGCAGTTAAGGCCTGAGGGCAGAGGGCCCTCATCACTGAGGGGAGGAGGCTCCCAGCAGGCTCCAATTGCCACCATAGGGCCGACGTCGCCAAGGAGGGGTGTGCCAGCCAGACAGGAATGACCTCAGAGCAGAGGGCCCACCTCAAAGAAGTGTGAAGAAACTCAACAAGGATCAGACTCTCACCAGAGGGCCAACATCACCAAGGGGATGGGAACCAGGCAGGAGTGTCCTCACACCAGTGGGGCCACATCAGCAACAGGTGAGGAGCCCAGCACATGTGACCTAAAACCAGAGGACCCACATCACCAAGTGGCTCAGAGTGAGGCAGGCAGGAGTTGTCTAACAACACAGGGCCCATAGAATAAAAAAGGTGAGGAATCCAGCAGTTTGAACCTCCCAGCAGGTGGCCCAGAGCACCCAGTCTATGGGATCCAGGCCACAGTGAACTCACAGCAGAGGGCCCACATCATGAAACTGTGAGCAACCCAGCCGGTGGGACCTCAGAGCAGAAGGCCCACATCACCATGGTGATGGGAACCTCGCAGGAGTGTCCTCGCACCACTTAGCATGTATCAGAAAATGTGGGAACCCAGCAGTTAGGGCCTGACGCCAGAGGGCCCTCATCACCAAGGGGAGGAGGCTCCCAGCAGGCTCCAACTGCCACCAGCCGGCCGACGTTGCCAAGGCAGTGTGTGCAAGCCAGGCAGGAGTGACCACAGAGCAGAGGGCCCACCTCACAGAAGTGTGAGGATCCCAACCAGGATCAGACTCTCACCAGAAGGTCCACATCACCAAGGGGATGGAAACCAGGCAGGAGTGCCCTCACACCAGTGGGGCCACATCAGCGAAAGATGAGGAACACAGCACATGTGGCCTCAAACAAGGGGACACACATCACGAAGGGGCTGGGACTGAGGCATGCAGGAGGAGACTCACAACAGAGGGCACATAGAATAAAAAAGGTGAGGAATCCAGGAGTTGGAAACTCCAGGCAGGCGGCCCAGAGCACCGACGCTATGGGATACAGGCCAGAGTGAACTCACAGCAAAGGGCCCACATCATGAAACTGTGAGCAACCCAGCCGTTGGGACCACAGAACAGAAGTCCCACATGCCCATGGGGATGGGAACCTGGCAGGAGTGTCCTCGCACCACTGGGCACACATCAGAAAATGTGTGGAGCCTAGCACTTAGGGCCTGACACCAGAGGGCCCTCATCACTGAGGGGAGGAGGCCCCAGCACGCTCCAACTGCCACCAGAGTGCCCACGTCACCAAGGCGATGTGTGCCAGCCAGGCACGATTGACCTCACAGCAGAGGGCCCACATCATGAAAGTGTGAGCAACCCAGCCGTTGGGACCTCAGAATAGAAGGCCCAGAGCCCCATGTGGATGGGAACCTGGCAGGAGTGTCATCGCACCACTGGGCACACATCAGAAAATGTGGGGAGCCCAGCAGTTAGGCCCTGACGTCACTGGGCCCTCATCACCGAGGGGAGGAGGCTCCCAGCACGCTCCATCTGCAACCAGTGGGCCCATGTGGCCAAGGCGGGTTGTGCCAGTCAGGCAGGAGTGACCTCAGAGAAGAGGGCCCACCTCAAAGAAGTGTGAGGAACCCAGCCATGATCAGACTCTCACCAGAGGGCCCACATCACCAAGGGGATGGGAACCAGGCAGGAGTGTCCTCACACCAGTGGGGTCACATCATCAAAAGATGAGGAACCCAGCACATGTGGCCTCAAACCAGAGGACACACATCACCAAGGGGTTGGGAGTGAGGCAGGTGTCTGGACGGGCACATTTAACTATAATTTCCCACCAGGAAGAGGAATTAACCAAAGGGTCAGAGTGCCGTGCCGGACCCTGATTACGGCCTGAAGCAAACCTGTGGTTTTGTGGCCAGCTTACAAGGAAGCGAGTTAAGAAAGGAACTCAGGGGCACTGTCATTCACAAACCTGCAGTTATAAATGACAGCTATCGTCCAAAAATATATTGAAGTAAGGCAGCGAAGAAGACCTGAAAGTGGGGCAGAATTGCAGGAAACCGATTTCATGATGTAGACAGTAATTGCTTTTAAAGCATAGGAAAAGAGGCAGAACGTCTACAGTGATGCACTTGGCCAAGAAGGGCATATGCGTTTTATAGAGGGCCCTCATTAATGAGGGGAGGAGGCTCCCAGCACACACCAAAGGCCAACAGACGGCCCATGTCATCAAGGCGACGTGTGCCAGCCAGGCAGGAGAGACCTCATATCACAGGGTCTACCTCACAGAAGGGTGAGGTACCCAGCGAGGATCAGACTCTCACCAGAGGGCCCACATCACCAAGGGGATGGGAACCAGTCAGGAGTGTCCTCACACCAGTGGGGCCACATCATCCAAAGTTGAGGAACACAGCACATGTGACCTCAAACCAGAGGACACACATCACCAAGGGACTGGGAGTGAAGCAGGCAGGAGGAGCCTCAAAACAGAGGGCCCATAGAATAAAAAAGGTGAGGAATCGCGCAGTTGGATCCTCCCAGCAGGCGGCCAGGAGCAGCGAGGCTATGGGATCCAGGCCGGAATGAGCTCACACCAGAGGGCCCTCATCATTATACTGTGAGCAACCCAGCCGTTGGGACCTCAGAGCAGAAGGCCCACATCCACATGGGTATGGGAAACTGGCAGGAGTGCCATCACACCAGTGGGCACACATCAGAAAATATGGGTACCCAGCAGTTAGTGACTGACGCCACAGGGCCCTCATCACCGAGGGGAGGAGGCTCCCAGCAAGCTCCAACTGCCACCAGAGGGCCGACGTCACCAAGGCAACGGGAGCAAGCCAGGCAGGAGTGACCTCACAGCAGAGGGCCCACCTCCCAGAAGTGTGACGAAACCAGTCAGGATCAGACTCTCACCAGACGGCCCACATCACCAAGGGGATGGGAACCAGGCAGGAGTGTCCTCACACCAGTGGGTCCACATCACTAAAAGGTGAGTAAACCAGCACATGTGGCCTGAAACCACAGGACCCACATCACCAAAGGGCTGGGAGTAAGGCAGGCAGGAGGAGCCTCACAACACAGGGCCCAAAGAATAAAAAAGGTGAGGTATCCAGCAGTTGGAACCTCGCAGCAGGCGGCCCAGAGCACAGAGACTATGGGATCCTGGCCTGAGTGAACTAACACCAGAGAGCCTATATCATGGAACTGTGAGCAACCCAGACGTTGGAACCACAGAGCAGAAGGCCCACATCCCCATGGGGATGGGAAACTTACAGGAGTGTCCTGTTATCACTGGGCTCACATCAGATAACATGGGGAGCCCAGCAGTGATGGCCTCACGCCAGAGGGCCCTCATCACCGAGGGGAGGAGGCTCCCAGTAGGTTCCAACTGCCACCAGAGGGCCGATGTCACCAAGGCAATGGGAAGCCAGGCAGGAGTTACCTCACAGCAGAGGGCCCACCTCACAGAAGGGTGAGGAACCCAGCCAGGATCAGACTCTCACCAGAGGGCTCATATCACCAAGGGGATGGGAACCAGGCACAAGTATCCTCACACCAGTGGGGCCACATCATCGAAAGGTGAGGGACCCAGCACACGTGGCCTCTAATCAGAGGACACACATAAACAAGGGGCTGGGAATGAGGCAGGCAGGAGGAGCCTCAAAAGAGAGGGCCCATAGAATAAAAAAGGTGAGGAATCCCGCAGTTGGAACCTCCCAGCAGGCGGCCTGGAGTAGCGAGGCTATGGGATCCAGGGTGAGTGAACTCACACCAGAGGGCCCTCATCATGAAACTGTGAGAAATCCAGACGTTGGGACCTCACAGCAGAAGGCCCACATTCCCATGGGCTTGGGAACCTGACAGGAGTGTACTCGCACCACAGGGCGCACATCAGAAAATTTTGAGAGCCCAGGAGTTAGGGCCTGACGCCAGAGGGCCCTCATTACCGAGGGAAGGAGACTCCCAGCAGGCACCAACACACAATTGAGGGCCCACGTCGCCAAGATGACGTGTGCCAGTCAGGCAGGAGTGACCTCACAGCACAGGGCCTACCTAACAGAAGGGTGAGGAAACCAACCAGGATAAGACTCTCGCCAGAGGGCCCACATCACCAAGGGGATCGGAACCACGCAGGAGTGTCCTAACACCAATGTGGCCACATCATAGAAAGGTGAGGAACCCAACACATGTGGCCTCAAAGCAGAGGACCCACATCTCCAAGGGACTCGGAGTGAGGTAGGCAGGAGTAGCCTTACAACACAGGGCCCATAGAATAAAAAGGTGAGGAATCCAGTAATTGGAAGCTCCCAGCAGGCGGCCCAGGGCACCCAGTCTATGAGATCTAGGCCGCAGTGAACTCACAGCAGAGGGCCCACATCATGATACTGTGAGCAACCCAGCCATTGGGACCTCAGAGCAGAAGGCCCACATCCCCATGGGGATGGGAAACTGGCAGGAGTGTCATCGCACCAGTGGGCGCACATCAGAAAATGTGGGGAGCCCAGCAGTTAGGGCCTGATGCCAGAGGGCCCTCATCACCGAGGGGAGGAGGCTCCCATCCCGCTCCAACTGCAACCAGAGGGCCCACTTGGCCAAGGCGACGTGTGCCATCCAGGCACGAGTGACCTCACAGCAGAGAGCCCACCTCCCAGAAGTGTGAGGTATCCAGCCAGGATCAGACTCTCACCAGAGGGCCCACATCACCAAGGGGATGGGAACCAGGCAGGAGTGTCCTCACACCAGTGGGGCCACATCAATAAAAGGTGAGGAAACCGGCACATGTAGCCTCAAACCACAGGACCTACATCACCAATGGGGGGAGTGAGGAAGGCAGGAGGAGCCTCACAACACAGGGCACAAAGAATAAAAAAGGTGAGGAATCCAGCAGTTGGAACCTCGCAGCAGGCGGCCCAGAACACAGGGGCTATGGGATCTAGGCCTGAGTGAATGAACATCACAGAGCCAACACCATGAAACTGTAAGGAACCCAGGCGTTGGGACCTCAGAGCAGAAGGCCCACATCCCAATGGGGATGGGAACCTGGCAGGAGTGTCCTGGCATCACTGGGCTCACATCAGAAAACGTGGGGAGCACAGCAGTTAGAACCTGACGCCAGAGGGCACTCATCACTGAGGAGAGGAGGCTCCCAGCAGGCTCCAACTGCCACCAGAGGGCCTACGTCTCCAAGGCAATGGGAGCAAGCCAGGCAGGATTTACCTAAGAGCAGAGGGCCCACCACACAGAAGGGTGAGGAACGCAGCCAGTGTCAGACTCTCACCAGAGGGCCCACATCACCAAGGGGATGGGAACCAGGCAGGAGTTTCCTCACACCATTGGGGCCACATCATTGAAAGGTGAGGAACCCAGCACATGTGGTCTCGAACCAGAGGACACACATCACCAAGGGGCTGCGAATGAGGCAGGTGTCTGGACGGGCACATTTAACTCTCATTTCCCACCAGGAAGAGGAATTAACCAAACGCTGAGCATGCCGTGCCGGAACCAGATTACAGCCTGAAGCAAACCTGCGGTTTTGTGGCCAGCTCACAAGGAAGCGAGTTAAGAAAGGAAATCAGGGGCACTGTAATTCTCAAACCTGCAGAGTTATAAATGACAGCTATTGTCAAAAATATATTGAAGTAAGGCTGCAAAGAGGACTTGAAAACGAGGCAGAATTGCAGGAATCAGATTTCAGGAGGTAGATTTGAATTGCATTTAAAGCATATGAAAAGCAGCAGATCTTTGACAGTGATGCACTTGGACAAAAAGTGCATATAGATTTTTTCCTGAATACATTCAGGAAAAAACGCATATGCTCTTTTTTGTCAACCAAGCACTCGAGCAATGGAAATCTGCACTACAATGAAGTCTCTTTTCCCATTCGTCAAAATGGCCATCTGAAAAAAGTGTAAAAACAAGAAACACAGGACAGGCCATGGAGAACAGGGAGCCTTGTTATGCTGATGGGTGGGATGTCAATTGCCAACAGACACTCTGGAGATGTTTATGATGTATCCTGAAACATCTAAAAAACAAAGCTACAGAGCCTAGGTCACTTCCACTTATGGCCCTATAGCTTAGGAATATTAAAATCAACAAGACACAGCCAACACAAAATTTAGGGCTGCTGTGTTTACAAGAACCTTGAGTCCTGTGCACATTAAATATCCCAGAAAGAAAAAAATGGATAAAGAAGTTGTGCGACTTATGTACAACGGAATATCACTCAGCAATGAGATCAATGTCATCAGGCCTGTAGCAGCAAATTGAGTGGATTTAAGCACGATGATTCTAAGAGAAATATGTCACACAGAGAAAGATAGTTATCATAAGATATCACTAATAGAGGGAGTGTAAACTTGGCTCCACATGAACTGGATTACAAAACCGAACAGAGTCTCACATTTAGATAAAAAACTTATGCTTGCTTAAGGGGAAAGTTGAGTTGGGGTGCTGTATAAAACCAGAGATTGAAATTAGCACAGATACCTTTCCATAAGCCAAAAATGTAATAGACAAGACCTACTCCTTGCTCAACGAAATAGACTCATCCATGGTGTTTCACCTCACACTGGTTAGAATGGGCATCATCAGAAAATCTACAAACAACAAATGCTGGAAAGGGTGTGGAGATATGGAACCCTCTTCCAGTATTGTTGGGAATGTAAATTGATACAGTCACTGTGGAGAACATTATGGAGTTTCTTATAAAACTAACAATAGAATTACCATATGATACAGCAATCCCACTACTGGTCATATACCCAGACAAAACCATAAATTAAAAAACAACATTCAGCGCAATGTTCATTGCATCACTATTTACAATATCCAGGTAATGGAAGCAACCTAAATGCCCACAGACAGACGAATGCATAAAGATGTGGTACATATATAAAATGGAATATTACTAAGCCATAAAAAGGAATGAAATTGGGTCACCTGTAGAGACGTTGATGAATCTAGAGACTGTCATACACAGTGAAGTAAGTCAGAAAGAGAAAAACAAAACAAATCTTGTATATTAATGCATATATGTGGAACCTAGAAAAATTGTACAGATGAACCGTTTTGCAAGGCAGAAATAGAGCAACAGATGTAGACAACGAACGTATGGACACCAAGGGGGGAAAGCTGTTGGGGGGATGGTGGTGGGAGGTGTTGAGAGATTGGGATTGGCATGTATACATTTATATGTATAAAAGAGATAACCAAAAAGAACCTGCTGTATAAAAAATAAAATAAAATTCAAAATTAAAAAAAATAAAATTAAAAAAAGTAAAACAGAAAAAATATTCTTCCCTTCACATACATGTATTTATATGAATAAATTATTTCCATGCATATATCTGTAAATACAGAGGAGAAGAATAAAATCTACCTTGAACCAAAAACGAAAAAAAGAAAAAGAAAAACAGAACCCACCAGGTACACAGAGGAAAACCCTATCAGGTCACTTGCTCCAGTTGTAAACAATTCTGAAGTTGGTCAGTGGTGGGGAATCATCTCCCATTCAGCCAGCAGGCCCCACGCAACAAGCGTCCTCATTGCAAAGCTGGGGGACCATGCCGAGGCATCTGTGAGTAAACGTGGGCCGAGCCCCAGGCCAGCTGCTGCTGAAATGTTCCCACCCTTCCCAGGTAAAACACCTGAATATGTACAAGGACTTGAAAGCCTAGAGGAAGGGCCATGGAGCCACACGAGCGACAGCATGCCGGCCGACTTGATGCCTGCAGGCCAGCCAGGATGGTCCTGGCCCTGGGTGCTCTTCTGGAAGCTTTCCATTTCCCTGCCTGAGATACCCCTCCTGTCCTGGCCCCCACTGCTTTCTTCCTTCCTCACCTCTCCCCAGGAAGAAATTCCAGCAGCAGGTATGGGTGACACATCCTCTTCCTTAGCAGGTGGCATCTTGGCAACTGCTGCAGAAAGTCCAGCAGAGCCCCACTCACACTGGACCACCCACAAAGCCGTGGCCTCTCACTCCCTCCCACCAGTCCAGCCCCGAGACTGTTGACAGGGCAGAGAAAATGGCGTCAGGCACAGCTGCAGGGGCTCTTGCTGCCTGGAGCGGTGTTTATATCGATCTCAACCCAGGCACACCTGGGGAGGTCTGGCCGGCACGGTCAGGCTGCCCAGGTCAGCCAATCATCAACCCTCAGGGTCTCACAGTTGCAGAAAATGGAACTTGCTGAATCGGCCAGGTCCAAGGAACAGGTGTGGGCTCTTGAGAGTCAGGATAGACAAGGGGCTGTAGTTCTGGCTTGTTTTCTAATCATTTTATCTGGCCCATGAGTGGGAGACAACTTCAAGAAAACCCTCTGCTAATGAGAGGAACCCAGGAGTCAGGGAGAGGAGGGGAGGGTGGTGGGTGGAGACAGAGGCCTGGTGCCCCGGGTGCAGTGGAAGTCTCTGGAAGACCAGGTGGAGGGAGGCCGCACAGAGTGATCCCCAAGATCACAGACCTTTTGGAGCTGCTGTTTGTTAGTACAAGTACTGCTCTGAGGTGCTCTGTGTCAGATCTGAGCGACAGGTGAGCTGGGAGTGCTTTGCAATGTGCGCTATGTGCACGGTTCCTGTTTGCACAGACTTGCCACGGAACATGCAAGGGTAGCTCTGTATCCTGGGAGGGACGTGACAACGAGAGCCCCATGGGCTGCAGGTGACCTGCCCAGGGAACACCATATCCTGGGAGGGGCCTGAACACGAGGGCCCTGTGGGCTGGGGTGGGGGTGGGGTACCTGCCTGGGTGAGCTCCATATCCTGGGATTGGCCTGACTTTGAGAGCCCCATGGGCTGCAGCAGTCAAGGTAACGGATGTCAGGAGAGTCAGTGAAGGCACCGAGGATATACCTCCAGTAGTTCCTAAATCCTATACCCTGCTGGTTATTCTACCAACGACCAGGACTTGGTATTCTGTATTAGTCTTCAATGATGCCTTCTTTTACACTTTTTTCACATGGCCCTTTTGACCGGGGGGCAGTGAGACTTCATTGTAGTGCAGATTTCCTTTAAACGCTTGCTTGGTTGGCCAAAAAGTGCGTATGCGTTTTTTCCTGAATATATTCAGGAAAAAACCAATATGCTCTTTTTGGCCAAGTGCATCATTGTCGACATTCTGCCTCTTTTCCTATGCTTTAAGTGCAATTCCAGTCTACCCCCTGAAATCGTTTTCCTGAAATTCTGCACCGCTTTAAAGCCCTCTTCACAGACTTACTTGAATATATTTTGGACGATAGCTATCATTCATAACTCTGCAGGTTTGTGGATTACAGTGCCCTTGAGCTCTTTTCTTCAACTCGCTTACTTGTGAGCTGACCGCAAAACGGCAGGATTGCTTCAGGCCCTAATCTGTTTCCAGCAGGGCACGCTGAGCCTTTGGTTAATTCCTCTTCCTGGTGGGAAATAAGCGTTCCATTTGTCCGTGCAGACACCTACAGCTAGTCTCTCATTGGATCTCCAAATTCCTGTTCATTTTGCACAGAAATTGCAAAGTGTGCCAAACAGGAGGTTAAAGGCACTGACTCTCCAAGTGGGGAGAGTGTTAGTAAAGCGTCTGGAATGGTGAACCCGAGTACCAGGGGACGAAAACTGAGATGCATTTGAAAACGTTTCCCAATGACATGGTGGAACGTACTCTGTGTTTCCCATGCATGTTTTAGCTGAAGGAAGAATCCCTTAAACCTGGAGAGTTCGGACCCATGGAATGGGTACCATGCAGTATGACTTCAAAGGGTCAGCATTTGCTCATCGAACCTCACCAATGCCATCAGCCCGAAGTGTCCAGCTTTATGTCTCAACCTAACCCTTACCCGAAACCTTACCCTTATCCGTCCCCTAATCATACGCTAACACTAACCCGTATCCTAACACGTACGCTCATCTTAAACCGTTGTCTTACCCTAACCTGTACCCTAAACCGTCCCCGTCCCCAAACCCTAACAAACCCTAACCCTAACTCTTACCCAAAGCCTTACCCTAAACCATCCCCTAATCGTAACACGTATGCTAACGCTAACCTGTACCCTAACATGTACTCTCACCCTAAACCGTGGTCGTACCCTAAGCTGTACCCTAAACCGTCCCCATCCAGTAACCCTAAAACTAAACCTAACCCTAACGATAACCCTTACCCGAAACCTTACCCTAACCCGTCCCCTAATCCTAACCCGTACGCTAACACTAAACCGTACCCTAACACGTACGCTCACCCTAAACCGTTTTTGTACCCTAACCTGTACCCTAAACCATCCGTGTCCCAGTCCCCTAACCCAAACCCTAACACTAATCCTTACCCGAAGCCTTACTCTAACCCTTCCTTTAATCCTAACCCGTACGCTAACACTAACCCATACCCTAAAACGTACGCTCACCCTAAACCGTTGTCGTACCCTAACCTGTAACCTAAACCGTCCCCGTCCCCTAACCCTAACCCTAACCTTAACCCTTACCCGAAGCCTTACACTAACCCGTCCCCTAATCCTAACCCGTACGCTAACACTAACCCGTACCCTAACATGTACGCTCACCCTAAACCATTGGCGAATCCTAACCTGTACTCTAAACCGTCCCCGTCCCTGTCCCCTAATCCTAACCCTGACCCTTACTCGAACCCTTACCCTAACACGTCCCCTAATCCTAACCCGTACGCTAACACTAACCCATAACCTAACACGTACGCTCACCCTAAACCGTTGTCGTACCCTAACCTGTACCCTAAACCGTCCCCGTCCCCTAACCCTAACTCTAACCCTAACCCCAACCCTAACCTTTACCCGAAGCCTTACCCTCACCCATCCGCTAATCCTAACCCGTACGCTAACACTAACCCGTACCCTAACACGTACGCTCAACCTAAACTGTTGTCGTACACTAACCTGTACCCTAAACCGTCCCCGTCCCCTAACCCTAACCCTAACCCTAACCCTTACCCGAAGCCTTACCCTCACCCGTCCCCTAATCCTAACCCGTACGCTAACACTAATCCGTACCCTAACAACTACGCTCACCCTAAATCGTTGTCGTACCCTAAGATGTACCCTAAACCGTCCCCGTCTCCTAACCCTAAACCTAACCCTAACCCTAACCCTAACACTTACCCGAAGCCTTACCCTCACCCGTCCCCTAATCCTAACCCGTACGCTAACACTGACCCGTACCCTAACACGTACGCTCACCCTAAACCGTTGTCGTACCGTAACCTGTACCCTAAACCGTCCCCGCCCCTAACCCTAACCCTAACCCTAACCCTAACCCTTACCCGAAGCCTACCACTCACCGTCCCCTAATCCTAACCCGTACGCTAACACTAACCCGTACCCTAACACGTAAGCTCACCCTAAACCGTTGTCGTACCCTAACTTGTACCCTAAACCGTCCCCGTCCCCTAACACTAACCCTAACCCTAACCCTTACCCGAAGCCTTACACTCACCCGTCCCCTAATCCTAACCCGTACGCTAACACTAACCCGTACCCTAACACGTACGCTCACCCTAAACCGTTGTCGTACCCTAACCTGTACCCTAAACCGTCCCCGTCCCCGTCCCCGGCCCCTAACCCTAACCCTAACCCTTACCCAAAGCCTTACCCTCACCCGTCCCCTAACCCTAACCCGTACGCTACCACTAACCCGTACCCTGACACGTACACTCACCCTAAATGCTGTCGTACACTAACCTGTACCCTAAACCGTCCCTGTGCCCGTCCCGTAACCCTAACCCTAACCCTAACACTAACCCTAAACCTTACCCGAAGCCTTACCCTCACCCGTCCCCTAATCCTAACCCGTACACTAACACTAACCCATACCCTAACACGTACGCTCACCCTAAACCGTTGTCGTACCCTAACCTGTACCCTAAACCGTCCCCGTCCCCTAACCCTAACCCTAACCCTAACCCTAACCCTAACCCTTACCCGAAGACTTACCCTCACCCGTCCCCTAATCCTAACCCTTACGCTAACACTAACCCGTACCCTAACACGTAAGCTCACCCTAAACCGTTGTCGTACGCTAACCTGTACCCTAAACCGTCCCCGTCACCGTCCTCTAACCCTAACCCTAACCCTAACCCTTACCCGAAGCCTTATCCTCACCCGTCCCCTAATCCTAACCCGTACGCCAACACTAACCCGTAACCTAACACGTACGCTCACCCTAAACCGTTGTCGTACACTAACCTGTAACCTAAACCGTCCCCGTCCCCTAACCCTAACCCTAACCCTAACCCTAACCCTTACCCGAAGCCTTACCCTCACCCGTCCCCTAATCCTAACCCGTACGCTAACACTAACCCGTACCCTAACACGTACGCTCACCCTAAACCGTTGTCGTACCCTAACCTGTACCCTAAACCGTCCCCGTTCCCTAACCCTAACCCTAACCCTAACCCTAACCCTAACCCTTACCCGAAGCCTTACCCTCACCCGTCACCTAATCCTAACCCGTACGCTAACACTAACCCGTACCCTAACACGTACGCTCACCCTAAACCGTTGTCGTACCCTAACCTTTACCCAAACCATCCCCGTCCCCTAACCCTAACCCTAACCCTAACCCTAACCCTAACCCTTACCCGAAGCCTTACCCTAACACGTCCCCTAATCCTAACCCGTACGCTAACACTAACCCGTACCCTAACACGTACACTTACCCTAAAACGTTGTCGTACCCTAACCTGTACCCTAAACCGTCCCCGTCCCCTAACCCTAACCCTAACACTAACCCTAACCCTAATCCTTACCCGAAGCCTTACACTAACCCGTCCCCTAATCCTAACCCGTACGCTAACACTAACCCGTACCCTAACACGTACGCTCACCCTAAACCGTTGTCGTACCCTAACCTGTACCCTAAACCGTCCCCGTCCCCGTCCCCTAACCCTAAACCTAACCCTAACCCTTACCCGAAGCCTTACCCTCACCCTTCCCCTAATCCTAACCCGTACGCTAACACTAACCCGTACCCTAACACGTACGCTCACCCTAAACCGTTGTCGTACCCTAACCTTTACCCTAAACCGTCCCCGTCCCGTAACCCTAACCCTAACTCTAACCCTAACCCTAACCCTTACCCGAAGCCTTACCCTCACCCGTCCCCTAATCCTAACCCGTACGCTAACACTAAACCATACCCTAACACGTACGCTCACCCTAAACCGTTGTCGTACCCTTACCTGTACCCTAAACCGTCCCCGTCCCCTAACCCTAACCCTAACCCTAACCCTAACCCTAACCCTTACCTGAAGCCTTACCCTAACGCGTCCCCTAATCCTAACTCGTACGCGAACACTAACCGGTACCCTAACACGTACCCTCACCCTAAACCGGTGTCGTACCCTAACCTGTACCCTAAACCGTCCCCGTGCCCGTCCACTAACCCTAACCCTAACCCTAACCCTAACCCTTTCCCGAAGCCTTACCCTCACCCGTCCCCTAATCCTAACCCATACGCTAACACTAACCCGTACCCTAACACGTACGCTCGCCGTAAACCGTTGTCGTACGCTAACTTGTACCCTAAACCGTCCCCGTCCCCTAACCCTAACCCTAACCCTAACCCTTACCCGAAGCCTTACACTCACCCGTCCCCTAATCCTAACCCGTATGCTAACACTAACGCGTACCCTAACACGTACCCTCACCCTAAACCGTTGTCGTACCCTAACCTGTAACCTAAACCGTCCCCGTCCCCGTCCCCTAAACCTAACCCTAACCCTAACCCTAACCCTTACCCGAAGCCTTAACCCACCCGTCCCCTAATCCTAACCCGTACGCTAACACTAACCCGTACCCTAACACGTACGCTCACCCTAAACCGTTGTCGTACCCTAACATGTACCCTAAACCGTCCCCGTCCCCTAACCCTAACCCTAACCCTAACCCTAACCCTAACCCTTACCCGAAGCCTTACCCTCACCCGTCCCCTAATCCTAACCCGTACGCGAACACTAACCCGTACCCTAACACGTAAGCTCACCCTAAACCGTTGTCGTACCCTAACCTGTACCCTAAACCGTTCCCGTCCCCTAACCCTAACCCTAACCCTAACCCTAACCCTTACCCAAAGCCTTACCCTCACCCGTCCCCTAATTCTAACCCGTACGCTAACACTAACACGTACCCTAACACGTACGCTCACCCTAAACCGTTGTCGTACACTAACCTGTACCCTAAACCGTCCCCGTCCCCATCCCCTAACCCTAACCCTAACCCTAACCCTTACCCGAAGCCTTAAACTCACCCGTCCCCTAATCCTAAACCGTACGCTAACACTAACCCGTACCCAAAACATACGCTCACCCTAAACCGTTGTCGTACCCTAACCTGTACCCTAAACCGTCCCCGTCCAATAACCCTAACCCTAACCCTAAGCCTAACCCTAACACTTACCCGAAGCCTTACCCTCACCCGTCCCCTAATCCTAACCCGTACGCTAACACTAACCCGTGCCCTAACACGTACGCTCACACTAAACCGTTGTCGTACCCTAACCTGTATCCTAAACCATCTCCGTCCCTTAACCCTAACCCTAACCCTAACCCTAACCCTTACCCGAATCCTTACCCTCACCCGTCCCCTAATCCTAACCCGTACGCTAACACTAACCCGTACACTAACACGTACGCTCACCCTAAACCGTTGTCGTACCCTAAACTGTACCCTAAATCGTCCCCGTCCCCGTCCCCTAACCCTAACCCTAACCCTAACCCTAACCCTAACCCTTACCCGAAGCCTTATCCTCACCCGTCCCCTAATCCTAACCCGTACGCTAACACTAACCCGTACCCTAAAATGTACGCTCACCCGAAACCGTTGTCGTACCCTAACCTGTACCCTAAACCGTCCCCGTCCCCTAACCCTATCCCTAACCCTAACCCTTACCCGAAGTCTTACCCTCACTCGTTCCCTAAACCTAACCCGTACGCTAACACTAACCCGTACACTAACACGTACGCTCGCCCTAAACCGTTGTCGTACCCTAATCTGTACCCTAAACCGTCCCCGTCCCCGTCCCTTAACCCTAACCCTAACCCTAACCCTAACCCTTACCCGAAGCCTTACCTTCACCCGTCCCCTAATCCTAACCCGTACGCTAACACTAACCCGTACCCTAACACGTACGCTCACCCTAAACCGTTGTCGTACCCTAACATGTACCCTAAACCGTCCCCGTCCCCTAACCCTAACACTAACCCTAACCCTAACCCTAACCCTTACCCGAAGCCTTACCCTCACCCGTCCCCTAATCCTAACCCGTACCCTAACACGTACGCTCACCCTAAACCGTTGTCGTTCCCTAACCTGTACCCTAAAGCATCCCCGTCCCCTAACCCTAACCCTAACCCTAACCCTAACCCTAACCCTTACCTGAAGCCATACCCTCACCCGTCCCCTAATCCTAACCCGTACGCTAACACTAACACGTACCCTAACACGTACGCTCAGCCTAAACCGTTGTCGTACCCTAACCTGTACCCTAAATCGTCCCCGCCCCCTAACCCTAACCCTAACCCTAACCCTAACCCTAACCCTTACCCGAAGCCTTAACCTCACCCGTCCCCCAATCCTAAACCGTACGCTAACACTAACCCGTACCCAAAACATACGCTCACCCTAAACAGTTGTCGTACCCTAACCTGTACCCTAAACCGTCCCCGCCCACTAACCCTAACCCTAACCCTAACCCTAACCCTTACCCGAAGCCTTACCCTCACCCGTCCCCTAATCCTAACCCGTACGCTAACACTAACCCGTACCCTAACACGTACGCTCACCCTAAACCGTTGTCGTACCCTAACCTGTACCCTAAACCGTCCCCGTCCCCTAACCCTATCCCTAACCCTAACCCTTACCCGAAGTCTTACACTCACCCGTCCCCTAATCCTAACCCGTACGCTAACACTAACCCGTACCCTAACACGTACGCTCACCCTAAACCGTTGTCGTACCCTAACCTGTACCCTAAACCGTCCCCGTCCCCGTCCCTTAACCCTAACCCTAAACCTAAACCTAACCCTTACCCGAAGCCTTACCCTCACCCGTCCCCTAATCCTAACCCGTACGCTAACACTAACCCGTACCCTAACACGTACGCTCACCCTAAACCGTTGTCGTACCCTAACATGTACCCTAAACCGTCCCCGTCCACTGACCCTAACTCTAACCCTAACCCCAACCCTAACCTTTACCCGAAGCCTTACCCTCACCCATCCGCTAATCCTAACTCGTACGCTTACACTAACCCGTACCCTAACACGTACGCTCAACCTAAACTGTTGTCGTACACTAACCTGTACCCTAAACCGTCCCCGTCCCCTAAACCTAACCCTAAACCTAACCCTAACCCTTACCCGAAGCCTTACCCTCACCCGTCCCCTAATCCTTACCCGTACGCTAACACTAACCCGTACCCTAACACGTACGCTCACCCTAAACCGTTGTCGTACCCTAACCTGTACCCTAAACCGTCCCCGTCCCCTAACCCTAACCCTAACCCTAACCCTTACCCGAAGCCTTACCCTCACCCGTCCCCTAATCCTAACCCGTACGCTAACACTAACCCGTACCCTAACACGTACGCTCGCCCTAAACTGTTGTCGTACCCTAACTTGTACCCTAAACCTTCCCCGCCCCCGTCCCTTAACCCTAACCCTAACCCTAACCCTAACCCTTACCCGAAGCCATACCCTCACCCGTCCCATAATCCTAACCCGTACGCTAACACTAACCCGTACCCTAACACGTACGCTCACCCTAAACCGTTGTCGTACCCTAACATGCACCCTAAACCGTCCCCATCCCCTAACCCTAACACTAACCCTAACCCTAACCCTAACCCTTACCCGAAGCCTTACCCTCACCCGTCCCCTAATCCTAACCCGTACGCTAACACTAACCCGTACGCTAACATGTACGCTCACCCTAAACCGTTGTCGTACCCTAACTTGTACCCTAAACCGTCCCCGTCCCCGTCCCCGTCCCCTAACCCTAACCCTAACCCTAACCCTAAACCTTACCCGAAGCCTTACTCTCACCCGTCCCCTATTCCTAACCCGTACGCAAACACTAACCCACACCCTAACACGTACGCTCACCCTAAACCGTTGTCGTACCCTAACCTGTACCCTAAACCGTCCCCGTACCCTAAACCTAACCCTAACCCTAACCCTAACCCTAACCCTTACCCGAAGCCTTACCCTCACCCGTCCCCTAATCCTAACCCGTACGCTAACACTAACCCGTACCCTAACAGGTACGCTCACCCTAAACCGTTGTCGTACCCTAAACTGTACCCTAAACCGTCCCCGTCCCCTAACCCTAAACCTAAACCTAACCCTAACCCTAACCCTTACCCGAAGCCTTACCCTCACCCGTCCCATAATCCTAACCCGTACGCTAACACTAACCCGTACCCTAACACGTACGCTCACCCTAAACCGTTGTCGTACCCTAACCTGTACCCTAAAGCGTCCCCGTCCCCTAACCCTAACCCTAACCCTAACCCTAACCCTTACCCGAAGCCATACCCTCACCCGTCCCCTAATCCTAACCCGTACGCTAACACTAACATGTACCCTAACACGTACGCTCACCCTAAACCGTTGTCGTACACTAACCTGTACCCTAAACCGTCCCAGTCCCCTAACCCTAACCCTAACCCTAACACTAACCCTAACCCTAACCCTTACCCGAAGCCTTACCCTCACCCGTCCCCTAATCCTAACCCGTACACTAACACTAAACCGTACCCTAACACGTACGCTCACCCTAAACCGTTGTCGTACCCTAACCTGTACCCTAAACCGTCCCCGTCCCCTAACCCTATCCCTAACCCTAACCCTTACCCGAAGTCTTACCCTCACCCGTCCCCTAATCCTAACCCGTACGCTAACACTAACCCGTACCCTAACACGTACGCTCACCCTAAACCGTTGTCGTACCCTAACCTGTACCCTAAAGCGTCCCCGTCCCCTAACCCTAACCCTAACCCTAACCCTAACCCTTACCCGAAGCCATACCCTCACCCGTCCCCTAATCCTAACCCGTACGCTAACACTAACATGTACCCTAACACGTACGCTCACCCTAAACCGTTGTCGTACACTAACCTGTACCCTAAACCGTCCCAGTCCCCTAACCCTAACCCTAACCCTAACACTAACCCTAACCCTAACCCTTACCCGAAGCCTTACCCTCACCCGTCCCCTAATCCTAACCCGTACACTAACACTAAACCGTACCCTAACACGTACGCTCACCCTAAACCGTTGTCGTACCCTAACCTGTACCCTAAACCGTCCCCGTCCCCTAACCCTATCCCTAACCCTAACCCTTACCCGAAGTCTTACCCTCACCCGTCCCCTAATCCTAACCCGTACGCTAACACTAACCCGTACCCTAACACGTACGCTCACCCTAAACCGTTGTCGTACCCTAACCTGTACTCTAAACCGTCCCCGTCCCCATCCCCTAACCTTAACCCTAACCCTAACCCTAACCCTTACCCGAAGCCTTAACCTCACCCGTCCCCTAATCCTAAACCGTACGCTAACACTAACCCGTACCCAAAACATACGCTCACCCTAAACCGTTGTCGTACCCTAACCTGTACCCTAAACCGTCCCCGCCCCCTAACCCTAACCCTAACCCTAACCCTAACCCTTACCCGAAGCCTTACCCTCACCCGTCCCCTAATCCTAACCCGTACGCTAACACTAACCCGTACCCTAACACGTACGCTCACACTAAACCGTTGTCGTACCCTAACCTGTATCCTAAACCGTCTCCGTCCCTTAACCCTAACCCTAACCCTAACTCTAACCCTTACCCAAATCCTTACCCTCACCCGTCCCCTAATCCTAACCCGTACGCTAACACTAACCCGTACCCTAACACGTACGCTCACCCTAAACCGTTGTCTTACCTTAAACTGTACCCTAAATCGTCCCCGTCCCCGTCACCTAACCCTAACCCTAACCCTAACCCTTACCCGAAGCCTTACCCTCACCCGTCCCCTAATCCTAACCCGTACGCTAACACTAACCCGTACCCTAACACGTACGCTCACCCTAAACCGTTGTCGTACCCTAACCTGTACCCTAAACCGTCCCCGTCCCCGTCCCCGTCCCCTAAACCTAACCCTAACCCTAACCCTAACCCTTACCCGAAGCCTTACCCTCACCCGTCCCCTATTCCTAACCTGTACGCAAACACTAACCCACACCCTAACACAAACGCTCACCCTAAACCGTTGTCGTAAACTAACCTGTACCCTAAACCGTCCCAGTCCCCTAACCCTAACCCTAAACCTAACACTAACCCTAACCCTAACCCTTACCCGAAGCCTTACACTCACCCGTCCCCTAATCCTAACCCGTACACTAACACTAAACCGTACCCTAACACATACGCTCACCGTAAACCGTTGTCATACCCTAACCTGTACCCTAAACCGTCCCCGTCCCCTAACCCTATCCCTAACCCTAACCCTTACCCGAAATCTTACCCTCACCCGTCCCCTAATCCTAACCCGTACGCTAACACTAACCCGTACCCTAACACGTACGCTCACCCTAAACCGTTGTCGTACCCTAACCTGTACTCTAAACCGTCCCCGTCCCCGTCCCTTAACCCTAACCCTAACCCTAACTCTAAACCTTACCCGAAGCCTTACCCTCACCCGTCCCCTAATCCTAACCCGTACGCTAACACTAACCCGTACCCTAACACGTACGCTCACCCTAAACCGTTGTCGTACCCTAACATGTACCCTAAACCGTCCGCGTCCCCTAACCCTAACACTAACCCTAAACCTAACCCTAACCCTTACCCGAAGCCTTACCCTCACCCGACCCCTAATCCTAACCCGTACGCTATCACTAACCCGTACCCTAACACGTACGCTCACCCTAAACCGTTGTCGTACCCTAACCTGTACCCTAAACCGTCCCCGTCCCCTAACCCTAACAGTAACCCTAACCCAAACCCTAACCCTAACCCTAACCCTTACCCGAAGCCTTACCCTCACCCGTCCACTAATCCTAACCCGTACGCTAACACTAACCCGTACCCTAACACGTACGCTCACCCTAAACCTTTGTCGTACCCTAACTTGTACCCTAAACCGTCCCCGTCCCCGTCCCCGTCCCCTAACCCTAACCCTAACCCTAACCCTTACCCGAAGCCTTACCCTCACCCGTCACCTAATCCTAACCCGTACGCTAACACTAATCCGTACCCTAACACCTACGCTCACCCTAAATCGTTGTCGTACCCTAACATGTACCCTAAACCATCCCCGTCCCCTAACCCTAACCCTAACCCTATCCCTAACCCTTACCCGAAGCCTTACCCTCACCCGTCCCCTAATCCTAACCCGTACGCTAACACTAACACGTACCCTAACACGTACGCTCACCCTAAACCGTTGTCGTACCCTAACCTGTACCCTAAACCGTCCCCGTCCCCATCCCCTAACCCTAACCCTTACCCGAAGCCTTAACCTCACCCGTCCCCTAATCCTAAACTGTACGCTAACACTAACCCGTACCCAACACATACGCTCACCCTAAACCGTTGTCGTACCCTAACCTGTACCCTAAACCGTCCCCGCCCCCTAACCCTAACCTTAACCCTAACCCTTACCCGAAGCCTTACGCTCACCCGTCCCCTAATCCTAACCCGTACGCTAACACTAAACCGTACCCTAACACGTACGCTCACCCTAAACCGTTGTCGTACACTAACCTGTACCCTAAACCGTCCCCGTCCCCTAACCCTAACCCTAACCCTAAACCTAACCCTAACACTTACCCGAAGCCTTACTGTCACCCGTCCCCTAATCCTAACCCGTGCGCTAACACTAACCCGTGCCCTAACACGTACGCTCACACTAAACCGTTGTCGTACCCTAACCTGTATCCTAAACCGTCTCCGTCCCTTAACCCTAACCCTAACCCTAACCCTAACCCTTACCCGAATCCTTACCCTCAACCGTCCCCTAATCCTAACCCGTACGCTAACGCTAACCCGTACCCTAACACGTACGCTCACCCTAAACCGTTGTCGTACCCTGAACTGTACCCTAAATCGTCCCCGTCCCCGTCACCTAACCCTAACCCTAACCCTAACACTTACCCGAAGCCTTACCCTCACCCGTCCCCTAATCCTAACCCGTACGCTAACACTAACCCGTACCCTAACACGTACGCTCACCCTAAACCGTTGTCGTACCCTAACCTGTACCATAAACCGTCCCCGTCCCCGTCCCCTAACCCTAAACCTAACCCTAACCCTAACCCTAACCTTTACCCGAAGCCTTACCCTCACCCGTCCCCTAATCCTAACCCGTACGCTAACACTAACCCGTACCCTAACACGTACGCTCACCCTAAACCGTTGTGGTACCCTAACCTTTACCCTAAACCGTCCCCATCCCCTAACCCTATCCCTAACCCTAACCCTTACCCGAAGTCTTACCCTCACCCGTCCCCTAATCCTAACCCGTACGCTAACACTAACCCGTACCCTAACACGTACGCTCACCCTAAACCGTTGTCGTACCCTAACCTGTACCCTAAACCTTCCCCGTCCCCGTCCCTTAACCCTAACCCTAACCCTAACCCTAACCCTTACCCGAAGCCTTACCCTCACCCGTCCCCTGATCCTAACCCGTAGGCTAACACTAACCCGTACCCTAACACGTACGCTCACCCTAAACCGTTGTCGTACCCTAACATGTACCCTAAACCGTCCCCGTCACCTAACCCTAACACTAACCCTAACCCTAACCCTAACCCTTACCCGAAGCCTTACACTCACCCGTCCCTGAATCCTAACCCGTACGCTAACACTAACCCATACCCTAACACGTACGCTCACCCTAAACGGTTGTCGTTCCCTAACTTGTACCCTAAACCGTCCCCGTCCCCGTCTCCGTCCCCAAACCCTAACCCTAACCCTAACCCTAACCCTTATCCGAAGCCTTACCCTCACCCCTCCCCTATTCCTAACCCGTACGCTAACACTAACCCTTACCCTAATACGTACGCTAACCCTAAACCGTTGTCGTACACTAACCTGTACCCTAAACCGTCCCCGTACCCTAAACCGAACCCTAATCCTAACCCTAACCCTAACCCTTACCCGAAGCCTTACCCTCACCCGTCCCCTAATCCTAACCCGTACGCTAACATTAACCCGTACCCTAACAGGTACGCTCACCCTAAACCGTTGTCGTACCCTAAACTGTACCCTAAACCGTCCCCGTCCCCTAACCCTTAACCTAACCCTAACCCTAACCCTAACCCTTACCCGAAGCCTTGCCCTCACCCGTCCCCTAATCCTAACCCGTACGCTAACACTAACCCATACCCTAACACGTACGCTCACCCTAAACCATTGTCGTACCCTAACCTGTACCCTAAAGTGTCCCCGTCCCCTAACCCTAACCCTAACCCTAACCGTAACCCTAACCCTTACCCGAAGCCATACCCTCAACCATCCCTTAATCCTAACCCGTACGCTAACACTAACACGTACCCTAACACGTACGCTCACCCTAAATGGTTGTCGTACCCTAACCTGTACCCTAAGCCGTCCCCGTCCCCTAAACCTAACCCTAAACCTAACCCTAACCCTTACCCGAAGCCTTACCCTCACCCGTCCCCTAATCCTAACCCGTACGCTAACACTAACCCGTACCCTAACACGTACGCTCACCCTAAACCGTTGTCGTACCCTAACCTGTACCCTAAACTGCCCCCGTCCCCTAACCCTAACCCTAACCCTAACCCTAACCCTTACCCGAAGACTTACCCTCACCCGTTCCCTAATCCTAACCCGTACGCTAACACTAACCCGTAACCTAACACGTACGCTCACCCTAAATCGTTGTCATACCCTAACCTGTACCCTAAACCGTCCCCGTTCCCTAACCCTAACCCTAACCCTAACCCTAACCCTTACCCGAAGCCTTACACTCACCCGTCCCCTAATCCTAACCCGTACGGTAACACTAATCCGTACCCTAACACTTACGCTCACTCTAAACCGTTGTCGTACCCTAACCTGTACCCTAAGCCGTCCCCGTCCCCTAACCCTAACCCTAACCCTAACCCTAACCCTTACCCGAAGCCTTACCCTCACACGTCCCCTAATCCTAACCCGTACGCTAACACTAACCCTTACCCTAACACGTACCCTCACCCTAAACCGTTGTCGTACACTAACCTGTACCC
Source organism: Delphinapterus leucas (assembly GCF_059928025.1). Classification (NCBI taxonomy): domain Eukaryota; kingdom Metazoa; phylum Chordata; class Mammalia; order Artiodactyla; family Monodontidae; genus Delphinapterus; species Delphinapterus leucas. The sequence goes on along the minus strand of NW_028322236.1, from coordinate 7,405,212 downwards.
TAAACCGTCCCCGTGCCCGTCCCCTAACCCTAAACCTAACCCTAACCCTAACCCTTTCCCGAAGCCTTACCCTCACCCGTCCCCTAATCCTAACCCGTACGCTAACACTAACCCGTACCCTAACACGTACGCTCACCCTAAACCGTTGTCGTACCCTAACCTGTACCCTAAACCGTCCCCGTCCCCATCCCCTAACCCTAACCCTAACCCTAACCCTAACCCTTACCCGAAGCCTTAACCTCACCCGTCCCCTAATCCTAAACCGTACGCTAACACTAACACGTACCCAAAACATACGCTCACCCTAAACCGTTGTCGTACCCTAAACTGTACCCTAAATCGTCCCCATCCCCGTCACCTAACCCTAACCCTAACCATTACCCGAAGCCTTACACTCACTCGTTCCCTAATCCTAACCCGTACGCTAATACTAAACCGTAACCTAACACGTACGCTCACCCTAAATCGTTGTCGTACCCTAACCTGTACCCTAAACCGTCCCCGTCCCCAACCATAACCCTAACCCTAACCCTAACCCTAACCCTTACCTGTAGCCTTACCCTCACCCGTCCCCTAATCCTAACCCGTACGCTAACACTAACCCGTACCCTAACACGTACGCTCACCCTAAACCGTTGTCGTACCCTAACCTGTACCCTAAACCGTCCCCGTCCCCTAACCCTAAGCCTAACCCTAACCCTAACCCTTACCCGAAGCCTTACACTCACCCGTCCCCTAATCCTAACTCGTACGCTAACACCAATCCGTACCCTAACACTTACGCTCACTAAACCGTTGTCATACTCTAACCTGTACCCTAAGCCGTCCCCGTCCCCTAACCCTAACCCTAACCCTAACCCTAACCCTTACCGTTACCCGAAGCCTTACCGTCACCCATCCCCTAATCCTAACCCGTACGCTAACACTAACCCATACCCTAACACGTACGCTCAACCTAAACTGTTGTCGTACCCTAACCTGTACCCTAAACCGTCCCCGTCCCCGTCCCCTAACCCTAACCCTAACCCTAACCCTAAACCTTACCCGAAGCCTTACCCTCACCCGTCCCCTAATCCTAACCCGTACGCTAACAGTAACCCGTACCCTAACACGTACGCTCACCCTAAACCGTTGTCGTACCCTAACCTGTACCCTAAACCGTCCCCGTCCCCGTCCCCTAACCCTAACCCTAACCCTAACCCTAACCCTTACACGAAGCCTTACCCTAACCCATCCCCTAATCCTAACACGTACGCTAACACTAACCCGTACCCTAACACGTACCCTCACCCTAAACCGGTGTCGTACCCTAACCTGTAGCCTAAACCGTCCCCGTGCCCGTCCCCTAACCCTAACCCTAACCCTATCCCTAACCCTTTCCCGAAGCCTTACCCTCACCCGTCCCCTAATCCTAACACGTACGCTAACACTAACCCGTACCCTAACACGTACGCTCACCCTAAACCGTTGTCGTACCCTAACCTGTACCCTAAACCGTCCCCGTCCCCTAACGCTAACCCTAACCCTAACCCTAACCCTAACCCTTACCCGAAGCCTTACACTCACCCGTCCCCTAATCCTCACCCGTATGCTAACGCTAACCCGTACCCTAACACGTACCCTCACCCTAAACCGTTGTCGTACCCTAACCTGTACCCTAAACCGTCCCCGTCCCCGTCCCCTAACCCTAACCCTAACCATAACCCTAACCCTTACCCGAAGCCTTACCCCACACGTCCCCTAATCCTAACCCGTACGCTAACAATAACCCGTACCCTAACACGTACGCTCACCCTAAACCGTTGTCGTACCCTAACATGTACCCTAAACCGTCCCCTAACCCTAACCCTAACCCTAACCCTAACCTTAACCCTAACCCTTACCCGAAGCCTTACCCTCACCCGTCCCGAATCCTAACCCGTACGCGAACACTAACCCGTACCCTAACACGTAAGCTCACCCTAAACCGTTGTCGTACCCTAACCTGTACCCTAAACCGTCCCCGTCCCCTAATCCTAACCCTAACCCTAACCGTAAACCTAACCCTTACCAGAAGCCTTACCCTCACCCGTCCCCTAAACCTAAACCGTACGCTAACACTAAACCGTACCCTAACACGTACGCTCACCCTAAACCATTGTCGTACCCTAACCTGTACCCTAAACCGTCCCCGTCCCCTAACCCTAACCCTAACCCTAACCCTAACCCTTACCCGAAGCCTTACCCTCACCTGTCCCCTAATCCTAACCCGTACGCTAACACTAACCCGTACCCTACCACGTACGCTCACCCTAAACCGTTGTCGTACCCTAACCTGTACCCTAAACCGTCCCCGTCCCCATCCCCTAACCCTAACCCTAACCCTAACCCTAACCCTTACCCGAAGCCTTAACCTCACCCGTCCCCTAATCCTAAACCGTACGCTAACACTAACTCGTACCCAAAACGTACGCTCACCCTAAACCGTTGTCGTACCCTAACCTGTACCCTAAACCGTCCCCGCCCCCTAACCGTAACCCTAACCCTAACCCTAACCCTTACCAGAAGCCTTACCCTCACCCGTCCCCTAATCCTAACCCGTACGCTAACACTAAGCCGTAACCTAACACGTACGCTCACCCTAAACCGTTGTCGTACCCTAACCTGTACCCTAAACCGTCACCATCCCCTAACCCTAATCCTAACCCTAACCCTAACCGTAACACTTACCCGAAGCCTTACCCTCACCCGTCCCCTAATCCTAACCCGTACTCTAACACTAACCCATGCCCTAACACGTACGTTCACACTAAACCATTGTCGTACCTTAACCTGTATCCTAAACCGTCTCCGTCCCTTAAACCTAACCCTAAGCCTAACCCTAACCCTTACCCGAATCCTTACCCACACACGTCCCCTAATCCAAACCCGTACGCTAACACTAACCCGTACCCTAACACGTACGCTCACCCTAAACCGTTGTCGTACCCTAAACTGTACCCTAAATCGTCCCCGTCCCCTTCACCTAACCCTAACCCTAACCCTAACCCTAACCCTAACCCTTACCCGAAGCCCTACCCTCACCCGTCCCCTAATCCTAACCCGTACGCTAACACTAACCCGTACCCTAACACGTACGATCACCCTAAACCATTGTCGTACCCTAACATGTACCCTAAACCGTCCCCGTCCTCTAACCCTTACCCTAACCCTAACCCTACCACTAAACCTTACCCGAAGCCTTACCCTCACCCGTCCCCTAATCCTAACCCGTACGCTAACACTAACCCGTACACTAACACGTACGCTCACCCTAAACCGTTGTCGTACCCTAACCTGTACCCTAAACCGTCCCCGTCCCCGTCCCCGTCCCCTAACCCTAACCCTAACCCTTACCCGAAGCCTTACCCTCACCCGTCCCCTATTCCTAACCCGTACGCAAACACTAACCCACACCATAACATGTACGCTCACCCTAAACCGTTGTCGTACACTAACCTGTAAGCTAAAGCGTCCCCGTCCCCGTCCCCTAACCCTAACCTTAACCCTAACCCTTACCCGAAGCCTTACCCTCACCCGTCACCTATTCCTAACCCGTACGCTAACACTAACCCGTACCCTAACACGTACGCTCACCCTAAACCGTTGTCGTACCCTTACCTGTACCCTAAACCGTCCCCGTCCCCTAATCCTAACCCTAACCCTAACCCTAAGCTTACCCGAAGCCTTACCCTCACCCGTAACCTAATCCTAAACCGTACGCTAACACTAACCCGTACCCTAACACGTACGCTCACCCTAAACCGTTGTCGTACACTAACCTGTACCCTAAACCGTCCCCGTCCCCTAACCCTAACCCTAACCCTAACCCTAACCCTTACCCGAAGCCTTAACCTCACCCGTCCCCTAATCCTAAACCGTACGCTAACACTAACCCGTACCCTAACACGTACGCTCACCCTAAACCGTTGTCGTACCCTAACCTGTACCCTAAACCAACCCCGTCCCCTAACCCTAACCCTAACCCTAACCCTAACCCTTACCCGAAGCCTTACCCTCACCCGTCCCCTAATCCTAACCCGCACGCTAACACTAACCCGTACTCTAACACGTACGCTCACCCTAAACCGTTGTCGTACCCTAACCTTTACCCTAAACCATCCCCGTCCCCTAACCCTAACCCTAACCCTAACCCTAACCCTAAACCTTACCCGAAGCCTTACCCTCACCCGTCCCCTAATCCTAACCCGTATGCTAACACTAACCCGTACCCTAACACGTACGCTCACCCTAAACCGTTGTCGTACCCTAACCTGTACCCTAAACCGCCCCCGTCCCCTAACGCTACCCATAACCCTAACCCTAACTATTACCCGAAGCCTTACCCTCACCCGTCCCCTAATCCTAACCCGTACGCTAACACTAACCCGTACCCTAACACGTACGCTCACCCTAAACCGTTGTCGTACCCTAACCTGTACGCTAAACCGTCCCCGTCCCCTAACCCTAACCCTAACACTAACCCTAACCCTAATCCTTACCCGAAGCCTTACACTCACCCGTCCCCTAATCCTAACCCGTACGCTAACACTAACCCGTACCCTAACACGTACGCTCACCCTAAACCGTTTTTGTACCCTAACCTGTACCCTAAACCGTCCCCGTCCCCGTCCCCTAACCCTAAACCTAACCCTAACCCTTACCCGAAGCCTTACCCTCAACCGTCCCCTAATCCTAACCCGTACGCTAACACTAACCCGTACCCTAACACGTACGCTCAACCTAAACCGTTGTCGTACACTAACCTGTACCCTAAACCGTCCCGGTGCCCATCCCCTAACCCTAACCCTAACCCTAACCCTAACCGTTACCCGAAGCCTTACCCTCAACCTTCCCGTACTCCTAACCCGTACGCTAACACTAACCCGTACCCTAAAACGTACGCTCACCCTAAACCGTTGTCGTACCCTAACCTGTACCCTAAACCGTCCCCGTCCCGTAACCCTAACCTTAACTCTAACCCTAACACTAACCCTTACCCGAAGCATTACCCTCACCCGTCCCCTAATCCTAACCCGTACGCTAACACTAAACCGTACCCTAACACTTACGCTCATCCTAAACCGTTGTCGTACCCTAACCTGTACCCTAAACCGTCCCCGTCCTCTAACCCTAACCCTAACCCTAAGCCTAAGCCTAACCCTTACCCGAAGCCTTACCCTCACCCGTCCCCTAATCCTAACACGTACGCTAACAGTAACCCGTACCCTAACACGTACGCTCAACCTAAACCTTTGTCGTACCCTAACCTGTACCCTAAACCGTCCCCGTCCCCTAACCCTAACCCTAACCCTAACCCTAACCCTAACCCTTACCCGAAGCCTTACCCTCACCCGTCCCCTAATCCTAACCCGTACGCTAACACTAACCCGTACCCTAACACGTACGCTCACCCTAAACCATTGTCGTACCCTAACCTGTACCCTAAACCGTCCCCGTCCCCTAACCCTAACCCTAACACTAACCCTAACCCTAACCCTTACCCGAAGCCTTACCCTCACCCGTCCCCTAATCCTACCCCGTACGCTAACACTAACCCGTACTCTAACACGTACTCTCACCCTAAACCGTTGTCGTACCCTAACCTTTACCCTAAACTATCCCCGTCCCCTAACCCTAACCCTAACCCTAACCCTAACCCTAACCCTTACCCGAAGCCTTACGCTCACCCGTCCCCTAATCCTAACCCGTATGCTAACACTAACCCGTACCCTAACACGTACGCTCACCCTAAACCGTTGTCGTACCCTAACCTGTACCCTAAACCGTCCCCGTCCCCTAACCCTAACCCTAACCCTAACCCTAACCCTTACCCGAAGCCTTACCCTAACCTGTCCCCTAATCCTAACTCGTACGCTAACACTAACACGTACCCTAACACGTACCCTCACCCTAAACCAGTGTCGTACCCTAACCTGTACCCTAAACCGTCCCCGTGCCCGTCCCCTAACCCTAACCCTAACCCTAACCCTTTCCCGAAGCCTTACCCTCACCCGTCCCCTAATCCTCACCCGTACGCTAACACTAACCCGTACCCTAACACGTACGCTCACCCTAAACCGTTGTCGTACCCTAACCTGTACCCTAAACCGTCCCCGTCCCCTAACCCGAACCCTATCCCTAACCCTAACCCTTACCCGAAGCCTTACACTCACCCGTCCCCTAATCCTCACCCGTATGCTAACACTAACCCGAACCCTAACACGTACCCTCACCCTAAACTGTTGTCGTAACCTAACCTGTACCCTAAACCGTCCCAGTCCCCGTTCCCTAACCCTAACCCTAAGCCTAAGCCTAACCCTTACCCGAAGCCTTACCCTCACCCGTTCCCTAATCCTAACCCGTACACTAACACTAACCCGTACCCTAACACGTACGCTCACCCTAAACCGTTGTCGTACACTAACCTGTACCCTAAACCGTCCCCGTCCCCTAACCCTAACCCTAACCCTAACCCTAACCCTAACCCTTACCCGAAGCCTTACCCTAACCCGTCCCCTAATCCTAACTCGTACGCTAACACTAACACGTACCCTAACACGTACCCTCACCCTAAACCGGTGTCGTACCCTAACCTGTACCCTAAACCGTCCCCGTTCCCGTCCCCTAACCCTAACCCTAACCCTAACCCTTTCCCGAAGCCTTACCCTCACCCGTCCCCTAATCCTAACCCGTACGCTAACACTAACCCGTACCCTAACACGTACGCTCACCCTAAACCGTTGTCGTACCCTAACCTGTACCCTAAACCGTCCCCGTCCCCTAACCCGAACCCTAACCCTAACCCTAACCCTTACCCGAAGCCTTACACTCACCCGTCCCCTAATCCTCACCCGTATGCTAACACTAACCCGAACCCTAACACGTACCCTCACCCTAAACCGTTGTCGTAACCTAACCTGTACCCTAAACCGTCCCCGTCCCCGTCCCCGTCCCCTAACCCTAACCCTAACCCTAACCCTTACCCGAAGCCTTACCCCACCCGTGCCCTAATCCTAACCCGTACGCTAACAATAACCCGTACCCTAACACGTACGCTCACCCTAAACCGTTGTCGTACCCTAACATGTACCCTAAACCGTCCCCGTCCCCTAACCCTAACCCTAATACTAACCTTAACCCTAACCCTTACCCGAAGCCTTACCCTCACCCGTCCCTTAATCCTAACCCGTACGCGAACACTAACCCGTACCCTAACACGTAAGCTCACCCTAAACCGTTGTCGTACCCTAACCTGTACCCTAAACCGTCCCCGTCCCCTAACCCTAACTCTAACCCTAACCCTAACCCTTACCCGAAGCCTTACCCTCACCCGTCCCCTAATCCTAACCCGTACGCTAACACTAAAACGTACCCTAACACGTACGCTCACCCTAAACCGTTGTCGTACTCTAACGTGTACCCTAAACCGTCCCCGTCCCCTAACCCTATCGCTAACCCTAACCCTTACCCGAAGTCTTACCCTCACCCGTCCCCTAATCCTAACCCGTACGCTAACACTAACCCGTACCCTAACACGTACGCTCACCCTAAACCGTTGTCGTACCCTAACCTGTACCCTAAACCGTCCCCGTCCCCGTCCCTTAACCCTAACCCTAACCCTAACCCTAACCCTTACCCGAAGACTTACCCTCACCCGTCCCCTAATCCTAAACCGAACGCTAACACTAACCCGTACCCTAACACGTACGCTCACCCTAAACAGTTGTCGTACCCTAACCTGTACGCTAAACCGTCCCCGTCCCCGTCCCCGTCCCCTAACCCTAACCCTAACCCTAACCCTAACCCTTACCCGAAGCCTTACCCTCACCTGTCCCCTATTCCTAACCCGTACGCAAACACTAACCCACACCATAACACTTACGCTCACCCTAAACCGTTGTCGTACCCTAATCTTTACCCTAAACCGTCCCCGTCCCCTAACCCTAACCCTAACCCTAACCCTAACCCTTACCCGAAGCCTTACCCTCAAACGTCCCCTAATCCTAACCCGTACGCCAACACTAACCCGTACCCTAACACGTACGCTCACCCTAAACATTGGTCGTACCCTAACCTGTACCCTAAATCATAACTGTCCCCGGCCCCTAACCCTAACCCTAACCCTAAACCTTACGCGAAGTCTTACCCTCACCCGTCCCCTAATACTAACCCGTACGCTAACACTAACCCATACCCTAACACGTACGCTCACCCTAAACCGTTGTCGTACCCTAACCTGTACCCTAAACCGTCCCCGTCCCCGTCCCCTAACCCTAAACCTAACTCTAACCCAAACCCTTACCCTTACCCGAAGCCTTAACCTCACCCGTCCCCTAATCCTAACCCGTACGCTAAGACTAACACATACCCTAACACGTACGCTCACCCTAAACAGTTGTCGTACCCAAACCTGTACCCTAAACCGTCCCCGTCCCCGTCCCCTAACCCTAACCCTAACCCTAACCCTTACCTGTAGCCTTACCCTCACCCGTCCCCTAATCCTAATCCGTACGCTAACACTAAGCCGTACCCTAACACGTACGCTCAACCTAAACCGTTGTCGTACCCTAACCTGTACCCTAAACCGTCCCCGTCCCCTAACCCTAACCCTAACCCTAACCCTAACCCTAACCCTTACCCGAAGCCTTACACTCACCCGTCCCCTAATCCTAACCCGTACGCTAACACTAATCCATACCCTAACACTTACGCTCACTCTAAACCATTGTCGTACCCTAACCTGTACCCTAAGCCATCCCCGTCCCCTAACCCTAACCCTAACCCTAACCCTAACCCTAACCCTTACCCGAAGCCTTACCCTCACACGTACCCTAATCCTAACCCGTACGCTAACACTAACCCGTACCATAACACGTACGCTCACCCTAAACCGTTGTCGTAGCTTAACCTGTACCCTAAACTGTCCCCGTCCCCTAACCCTAACCCTAACCCTAACCGTAACCCTTACCCGAAGCTTACCCTCACCCGTTCCCTAATCCTAACCCGTACGCTAACACTAACCCGTAACCTATCACGTACGCTCACCCTAAATCGTTTACGTACCCTAACCTGTACCCTAAACCGTCCCCGTCCCCTAACCCTAACCCTAACCCTAACCCTAACCCTAACCCTAACACTTACTTGTAGCCTTACCCTCACCCGTACCCTAATCCTAACCCGTATGCTAACACTAACCCGTACCCTAACACGTACGCTCACCGTAAACCGTTGTCGTACCCTAAACTGTACCCTAAACCGTCCCCGTCCCCTAACCCTAACACTAACCCTAACCCTAACCCTTACCCGAAGCCTTACACTCACCCGTCCCCTAATCCTAACCCGTACGCTAAACACTAATCCGTACCCTAACACTTACGCTCACTCTAAACCGTTGTCGTACCCTAACCTGTACCATAAGCCGTCCCCGTCCCCTAACCCTAACCCTAACCCTAACCCTAACCCTAACCCTTACCCGAAGCCTTACCCTCACCCGTCCCCTAATCCTAACCCGTACGCTAACACTAACCCGTACCCTAAAACGTACGCTCACCCTAAACCGTTGTCGTACCCTAAACTGTACCCTAAACCGTCCCCGTCCCCTAACCCTAACCCTAACCCTAACCCTAACCCTAACCTTTACCCGAAGCCTTACCCTCACCCATCCCCTAATCCTAACCCGTACGCTAACACTAACCAGTACCCTAACACGTACGCTCACCCTAAACCGTTGTCGTACCCTTACCTGTACCCTAAACCGTCCCCGTCCCCGTCCCCGTCCCCTAACCCTAACCCTAAACCTAACCCTTACCCGAAGCCTTACCCTCACCTGTCCTCTAATCCTAACCCGTACGCTAACACTAACCCATACCCTAACATGTACGCTCACCCTAAACCGTTGTCGTACCCTAACCTGTACCGTAAACCGTCCCTGTCCCCGTCCCCTAACCCTAACCCTAACCCTAACACTAACACTTACCCGAAGCCTTACCCTCACCCGTCCCCTAATCCTAACCCGTACGCTAACACTAACCCGTACCCTAACACGTACGCTCACCATAATCCGTTGTCGTACACTAACCTGTACCCTAAACCGTCCCCGTCCCCGTCCCCTAACCCTAACCCTAACCATAACCCTTACCCGAAGCCTTAACCTCACCCGTCTCCTAATCCTAACCCGTACGCTAACACTAATCCGTACCCTAACACCTACGCTCACCCTAAATCGTTTTCGTACCCTAACGTACCCTAAACCGTCCCCATCCCCTAACCCTAACCCTAAACATATCCCTAACCCTAACACTTACCCGAATCCTTACCCTCACCCGTCCCCTAATCCTAACCCGTACGCTAACACTAACCCGTACCCTAACACGTACGCTCACCCTAAACCGTTGTCATACCCTAAACTGTACCCTACACCGTCTCCGTCCCCTAACCCTAACCCTAACCCTAACCCTAATCCTAACCCTTACCTGAAGCCTTACCCTCACCCGTCCCCTAATCCTAACCCGTACGCTAACACTAACCCGTACCCTAACACGTACGCTCACCCTAAACCGTTGTCGTACCCTAACCTGTACCCTAAACCGTCCCCGTCCCCTAACCCTTACCCTAACCCTAACCGTAACCCTTACCGGAAGCCTTACCCTCACCCGTCCCCTAATCCTAACCCGTACGCTAACACTGACCCGTACCCTAAAACGTACGCTCACCCTAAACCGTTGTCGTACCGTAACCTGTACCCTAAACCGTCCCCGTCCCCTAACCCTAACCCTAACCCTAACCCTAACACTTACCCGAAGCCTTACACTCACCCGTCACCTAATCCTCACCCGTACGCTAACACTAACCCGTACCCTAACACGTACGCTCACCCTAAACCGTTGTCGTACCCTAACCTGTACCCTAAACTGTAACCGTCCCCTAACTCTAACCCTAACCCTAACACTTACCCGAAGCCTTACCCTCACCCGTCACCTAATCCTAAACCGTACGCTAACACTAAACCATACACTAACATGTACGCTCACCCTAAACCGTTGTCCTACCCTAACCTGTACCCTAAACCGTCCCTGTCCCCGTCCCCTAACCCTAACCCTAACCCTAACCCTAACCCTAAACCTTACCCAAAGCCTTACCCTCACCCGTCCCCTAATCCTAACCCGTACGCTAACACTAACCCGTACCCTAACACGTACGCTCACCCTAAACCGTTGTCGTACCCTAACCTGTACCCTAAACCATCCCCGTCCCCTAAACCTAACCCTAACCCTTACCCGAAGCCTTACCCTCACCCGTCCCCTAATCCTATCCCGTACGCTAACACGAACCCATACCCTAACATGTACGCTCACCCTAAACCGTTGTCGTACCCTAACCTGTACCCTAAACCTTCCCCGTCCACTAACCCTAACCCTAACCCTAACCCTAACCCTAACGCTTACCCGAAGCCTTACCCTCACCCGTCCCCTAATCCTAACCCGTACGCTAACACTAACCCGTACCCTAACACGTACGCTCACCCTAAACCGTTGTCGTACACTAACCTGTACCCTAAATCGTCGCCGTCCCCGTCCCCGTCCCCTAACCCTAACCCTAACCCTAACCCTTACCCGATGCCTTACCCTCACCCGTCCCCTAATCCTAACCCGTACGCTAACACTAACCCGTACCCTAACACGTACGCTCACCCTAAACCGTTGTCGTACCCTAACCTGTACCATAAAGCGTCCCCGTCCCCTAACGCTAACCCTAACCCTAACTCTAACCCTAACCCTTACCCGAAGACTTACCCTCACCCGTCCCCTAATCCTAACCCTTACGCTAACACTAACCCGTAACCTAACACGTAAGCTCACCCTAAACCGTTGTCGTACCCTAACCTGTACCCTAAACCGTCCCCGTCCCGATCCCCTAACCCTAACCCTAACCCTAACCCTTACCCGAAGCCTTACCCTCACCCGTCCCCTAATCCTAACCCGTACGCCAACACTAACCCGTACCCTAACACGTACGCTCACCCTAAACCGTTGTCGTACACTAACCTGTACCCTAAACCGTCCCCATCCCCTAACCGTAACCCTAACCCTAACACTAACCCTTACCCGAAGCCTTACCCTCACCCGTCCCCGAATCCTAAACCGTACGCTAACACTAACCCGTACCCTAACACGTACGCTCACCCTAAACCGTTGTCGTACCCTAACCTGTACCCTAAACCGTCCCCGTCCCCGTCCCCTAACCCTAACCCTAACCCTAACACTAACCCTTACCCGAAGCCTTACCCTCACCCGTCCCCTAATCCTCACCCGTACGCTAACACTAACCCGTACCCTAACACGTACGCTCATCCTAAACCGTTGTCGTACCCTAACCTGTACCCTAAACCGTCCCCGTCCCCGTCCCCTAACCCTAACCCTAACACTAACCCTTACCCGAAGCCTTACCCTCACCAGTCCCCTAATCCTAACCCGTACGCTAACACTAACCCGTACCCTAACACGTACGCTCCCCTTAAACGGTTGTCGTACCCTAACCTGTACCCTAAACCGTCCACGTCCCCTAACCTTAACCCTAACCCTAACCCTAACACTTACCCGAAGCCTTACCCTCACCCGTCCCCTAATCCTAACCCGTACGTTAACACTAACCCGTACCCTAACACGTACGCTCACCCTAAACCGTTGTCGTACCCTAACTTGTACCCTAAACCGTCCCCGTGCCCGTCCCCTAACCGTAACTCTAACCCTAACCCTAACACTTTCCCGAAGCCTTACCCTCACCCGTCCCCTAATGCTAACCCGTACGCTAACACTAACCCATACCCTAACACGTACGCTCACCCTAAACCGTTGTCGTACCCTAACTTGTACCCTAAACCGTCCCCGTCCCCTAACCCTAACCCTAACCCTAACCCTAACCCTAAACCTTACCCGAAGCCTTACCCTCACCTGTGCCCTAATCCTAACCCGTACACTAACGCTAACCCGTACCCTAACACGTACGCTCACCCTAAACCGTTGACGTACCCTAACCTGTACCCTAAACCGTCCCCGTCCCCGTCCCCTAACCCTAACCCTAACCCTAACCCTAACCTTTACCCGAAGCCTTACCCTCAGCCGTTCTCTAATCCTAACCCGTACGCTAACACTAACCCGTACCCTAACACGTACGCTCACCCTAAATCTTTGTCGTACCCTAACCTGTACCCTAAACCATCCCCGTCCCCGTCCCCGTCCCCGTACCCTAACCCTAATCCTAACCCTTACCCGAAGCCTTAACATCACCCGTCCCCTAATCCTAAACCATACGCTAACACTAACCCATACCCTAACATGTACGCTCACCCTAAACCGTTGTCGTACCCTAACCTGTACCCTAAACCGTCCCTGTCCCCGTCCCGTAACCCTAACCCTAACCCTAACACTATCCCTAACCCTTACCCGAAGCCTTACCCTCACCCGTCCCCTAATCCTAACCCGTACGCTAACACTATCCCGTACCCTAACACGTACGCTCACCCTAAACCGTTGTCGTACACTTACCTGTACCCTAAACCGTCCCCGTCCCCTAACGCTAACCCTAACCCTAACCCTAACCCTAACCCTTACCCGAAGACTTACCCTCACCCGTCCCCTAATCCTAACCCTTACGCTAACACTAACCCGTACCCTAACACCTAAGCTCATCTTAAACCGTTGTTGTACCCTAACCTGTACCCTAAACCGTCCCCGTCCCGATCCCCTAACCCTAACCCTAACCCTAACCCTTACCCGAAGCCTTACCCTCACCCGTACCCTAATCCTAACCCGTACGCCAACACTAACCCGTACCCTAACACGTACGCTCACCCTAAACCGTTGTCGTACACTAACCTGTACCCTAAACCATCCCCATCCCCTAACCGTAACCCTAACCCTAACCCTAACCCTTACCCGAAGCCTTACCCTCACCCGTCCTCGAATCCTAAACCGTACGCTAACACTAACCCGTACCCTAACACGTACGCTCACCCTAAACCGTTGTCGTACGCTAACCTGTACCCTAAACCGTCCCCGTCCCCTAACCCTAACCCTAACCCTTACCCGAAGCCTTACCCTCACCCGTCCCCTAATCCTAACCCGTACGCTAACACTAACCCATACCCTAACACGTACGCTCACCCTAAACCATTGTCGTACCCTAACCTGTACCCTAAACCGTCCCCGTCCCCGTCCCCTAACCCTAACCCTAACCCTAACCCTAACCCTTACCCGAAGCCTTACACTCACCCGTCCCCTAATCCTCAGCCGTACGCTAACACTAACCCATACCCTAACACGTACGCTCACCCTAAACCTTTGTCGTACACTAACCTGTACCCTAAACCGTCCCCATCCCCTAACCCTAACCCTAACCCTAACCCTAACCCTAACCCTTACCCGAAGCCTTACACTCACCCGTCCCCTAATCCTAGCCCGTACGCTAACACTAACCCATACCCTAACACGTAAGCTCACCCTAAACCGTTGTCATACCCTAACTTGTACCCTAAACCGTCCCCGTCCCCTAAACCTAACCCTAACCCTAACCCTAACCCTAACCCTTACCCGAAGCCTTACCCTCACCCGTCCCCTAATCCTAACCCGTACACTAACACTAACCCGTACCCTAACACGTACGCTCACCCTAAACCGTTGACGTACCCTAACCTGTACCCTAAACCGTCCCCGTCCCCTAACCCTAAACCTAACCCTAACCCTATCCCTAAACCTTACCCGAAGCCTTACACTCACCCGTCCCCTAATCCTAACCCGTACGCTAACACTAACCCGTACCCTAACACGTACGCTCACCCTAAACTGTTGTCGTACCCTAACCTGTACCCTAAACCGTCCCCGTCCCCGTCCCCTAACCCTAACCCTAACCCTAACCTTTACCCGAAGCCTTACCCTCAGCCGTCCTCTAATCCTAACCCGTACGCTAACACTAACCCGTACCCTAACACGTACGCTCACCCTAAACCATTGTCGCAGCCGAACCTGTACCCTAAACCGTCCCCGTCCCCTAACCCTAACCCTAACCCTAACCCTAACCCTTACCCGAAGGCTTACCCTCACCCGTCCCCTAATCCTAACCCGTACGCTAACACTAACCCGTACCTTAACACGTACGCTCACCCTAAACCTTTGTCGTACCCTAACTTGTACCCTAAACCGTCCGCGTCCCCTAACCCTAACCCTAACCCTAACCCTAACCCTAACCCTTACCTGAAGCCTTACACTCACCCGTCACCTAATCCTCACCCGTACGCTAACACTAACCCGTACCCTAACACGTACGCTCACCCTAAACCGTTGTCGTACCCTAACCTGTACCGAAAACCGTCCCCTAACCCTAACCCTAAACCTAACCCTAACCCTAACCCTAACCCTTACCCGAAGCGTTACCCTCACCCGTCCCCTAATCCTAACCCGTACGCAAACACTAACCCGTACCCTAACACGTACGCTCACCCTAAACCGTTGTCGTACCCTAACCTGTACCCTAAACCGTCCCCGTCCCATAAACCTAAACCTAACCCTAACCCTAACCCTTACCCGAAGCCTTAACCTCACCCGTCCCCTAATCCTCACCCGTACGCTAACACTAACCCGTACCCTAACACGTACGCTCACCCTAAACCGTTGTCGTACCCTAACCTGTACCCTAAACCGTCCCCGTCCCCTAAATCTAACCCTAACCCTAACCCTAACCCTAACCCTTACCCGAAGCCTTACCCTCACCCGTCCCCTAATCCTAACCCGTACGCCAACACTAACCCGTACCCTAACACGTACGCTCACCCTAAACGGTTGTCGTACCCTAAACTGTACCCTAAACCGTCCCCATCCCCTAACCCTAACCCGAACCCTAACCCTAGCCCTTACCCGAAACCTGACCCTCACCCGTCCCCTAATCCTAACCCGTACGTTAACACTAACCCGTACCCTAACACGTACGCTCACCCTAAACCTTTGTCGTACACTAACCTGTACCCTAAACCGTCCCCGTCCCCGTCCCCTAACCCTAACCCTAACCCTAACCCTAACCCTTACCCGAAGCCTTACACTCACCCGTCCCCTAATCCTAACCCGTACGCTAACACTAACCCATACCCTAACACGTACGCTCACCCTAAACCGTTGTCATACCCTAACTTGTACCCTAAACCGTCCCCGTCCCCTAACCCTAACCCTAACCCTAACCCTAACCCTAACCCTTACCCGAAGCCTTACCCTCACCCGTCCCCTAATCCTAACCCGTACACTAACACTAACCCGTACCCTAACACGTACGCTCACCCTATACCGTTGTCCTAACCTAACCTGTACCCTAAACCGTCCCCGTCCCCTAACCCTAACCCTAACCCTAACCCTAATGCTTACCCGAAGCCTTACCCTCACCCGTCCCATAATCCTAACCCGTACGCTAACACTAACCCGTACCCTAACACTTACGCTCACCCTAAACCGTTGTCGTACACTAACCTGTACCCTAAACCGTCGCCGTCCCCGTCCCCGTCCCCTAACCCTAACCCTAACCCTAACCCTTACCTGAAGCCTTACCCTCACCCGTCCCCTAATCCTAACCCGTACGCTAACACTAACCCGTACCCTAACACGTACGCTCATCCTAAACTGTTGTCGTACCCTAACCTGTACCCTAAACCGTCCCTGTCCCCGTCCCGTAACCCTAACCCTAACCCTAACACTAACCCTAACCCTTACCCGAAGCCTTACACTCACCCGTCCCCTAATCGTAACCCGTACGCTAACACTAACCCATACCCTAACACGTACGCTCACCCTAAACCGTTGTCGTACCCTAACCTGTCCCCTAAACTGTCCCCGTCCCCTAACCCTAACCCTAACCGTAACCCTAACCCTAACCCTTACCCGAAGACATACCCTCACCCGTCCCCTAATCCTAACCCTTACGCTAACACTAACCCATACCCTAACACGTAAGCTCACCCTAAACCGTTTTCGTACCCTAACCTGTACCCTAAACCGTCCCCGCCCCCGTCCCCTAACCCTAACCCTAACCCTAACCCTTACCCGAAGCCTTACCCTCACCCGTCCCCTAATTCTAACCCGTACGCCAACACTAACCCGTACGCTCATCCTAAACCGTTGTCGTACACTAACCTGTACCCTAAACCGTCCCCATCTCCTAACCCTAACCCTAACCCTAACCCTAACCCTTACCCGAAGCCTTACTGTCACCCGTCCCCTAATCCTAACCCGTACGCTTACACTAACCCGTACCCTAACACGTACGCTCACCCTAAACCGTTTTCATACCCTAACCTGTACCCTAAACCGTCCCCGTCCCCTAACCCTAACCCTAACCCTAACCCTATCCCTTACCCGAAGCCTTACCCTCACCCGTCCCCTAATCATAACCCGTACGCTAACACTAACCCGTACCCTAACACGTACGCTCACCCTAAACCGTTGTCGTACCCTAACCTGTACCCTAAACCGTCCCTGTCCCCGTCCCGTAACCCTAACCCTAACCCTAACACTATCCGTAACCCTTACCCGAAGCCTTACCCTCACCCGTCCCCTAATCCTAACCCGTACGCTAACACTATCCCGTACCCTAACACGTACGCTCACCCTAAACCGTTGTCGTACCCTTACCTGTACCCTAAAGCGTCCCCGTCCCCTAACGCTAACCCTAACCCTAACCCTAACCCTTACCCGAAGACTTACCCTCACCCGTCCCCTAATCCTAACCCTTACGCTAACACTAACCCGTACCCTAACACCTCAGCTCACCTTAAACCGTTGTTGTACCCTAACCTGTACCCTAAACCGTCCCCGTCCCGATCCCCTAACCCTAACCCTAACCCTAACCCTTACCCGAAGCCTTACCCTCACCCGTCCCCTAATCCTAACCCGTACGCCAACACTAACCCGTACCCTAACACGTACGCTCACCCTAAACCGTTGTCGTACACTAACCTGTACCCTAAACCATCCCCATCCCCTAACCGTAACCCTAACCCTAACCCTAACCCTTACCCGAAGCCTTACCCTCACCCGTCCCCGAATCCTAAACCGTACGCTAACACTAACCCGTACCCTAACACGTACGCTCACCCTAAACCGTTGTCGTACACTATCCTGTACCCTAAACCGTCCCCGTCCCCTAAACCTAACCCTAACCCTAACCCTAACCCTAACCCTTACCCGAAGCCTTACCCTCACCCG
Organism: Delphinapterus leucas; assembly: GCF_059928025.1. Lineage (NCBI taxonomy): Eukaryota > Metazoa > Chordata > Mammalia > Artiodactyla > Monodontidae > Delphinapterus > Delphinapterus leucas. The sequence continues at coordinate 7,386,952 of NW_028322236.1, read as the reverse complement.
TCCCCTAATCCTAACCCGTACGCTAACACTAACCCGTACCCTAACACGTACGCTCACCCTAAACGGTTGTCGTACCCTAAACTGTACCCTAAACCGTCCACGTCCCCTAACCCTAACCCTAACCCTAAACCTAACCCTTACCCGAAGCCTTACCCTAACCCGTCCCCTAATCCTAACCCGTACGTTAACACTAACCGGTACCCTAACACGTACCCTCACCCTAAACCGTTGTCCTACCCTAACTTGTACCCTAAACCGTACCTGTGCCCGTCCCCTAACCCTAACCCTAACCCTAACCCTAACCCTAACACTTTCACGAAGCCTTAACCTCACCCGTCCCCTAATCCTAACCCGTACGCTAACACTAACACATACCCTAACACGTACGCTCACCCTAAACCGTTGTCGTACCCTAACCTGTACCCTAAACCGTCCCCGTCCCCGTCCCCTAACCCTAACCCTAACCCTAACCCAAACCCTTACCCGAAGCCTTACACTCACCCGTCCCCTAATCCTCACCCGTACGTTAACACTAACCCGAACCCTAACACGTACGCTCACCCTAAACCTTTGTCGTACACTAACCTGTACCCTAAACCGTCCCCGTCCCCGTCCCCTAACCCTAACCCTAACCCTAACCCTAACCCTTACCCGAAGCCTTACACTCACCCGTCCCCTAATCCTAACCCGTACGCTAACACTAACCCATACCCTAACACGTACGCTCACCCTAAACCGTTGTCATACCCTAACTTGTACCCTAAACCGTCCCCGTCCCCTAACGCTAACCCTAAGCCTAACCCTAACCCTAACCCTTACCCGAAGCCTTACCCTCACCCGTCCCCTAATCCTAACCCGTACACTAACACTAACCCGTACCCTAACAGGTACGCTCACCCTAAACCGTTGTCGTAACCTAACCTGTACCCTAAACCGTCCCCGTCCCCTAACCCTAACCCTAACCCTAACCCTAATGCTTACCCGAAGCCTTACCCTCACCCGTCCCATAATCCTAACCCGTACGCTAACACTAACCCGTACCCTAACACTTACGCTCACCCTAAACTGTTGTCGTACACTAACCTGTACCCTAAACCGTCGCCGTCCCCGTCCCCGTCCCCTAACCCTAACCCTAACCCTAACCCTTACCTGAAGCCTTACCCTCACCCGTCCCCTAATCCTAACCCGTACGCTAACACTAACCCGTACCCTAACACGTACGCTCATCCTAAACTGTTGTCGTACCCTAACCTGTACCCTAAACCGTCCCTGTCCCCGTCCCGTAACCCTAACCCTAACCCTAACACTAACCCTAACCCTTACCCGAAGCCTTACACTCACCCGTCACCTAATCGTAACCCGTACGCTAACACTAACCCGTACCCTAACACGTACGCTCACCCTAAACCGTTGTCGTACCCTAACCTGTCCCCTAAACTGTCCCCGTCCCCTAACCCTAACCCTAACCGTAACCCTAACCCTAACCCTTACCCGAAGACATACCCTCACCCGTCCCCTAATCCTAACCCTTACGCTAACACTAACCCATACCCTAACACGTAAGCTCACCCTAAACCGTTTTCGTACCCTAACCTGTACCCTAAACCGTCCCCGTCCCCGTCCCCTAACCCTAACCCTAACCCTAACCCTTACCCGAAGCCTTACCCTCACCCGTCCCCTAATCCTAACCCGTACGCCAACACTAACCCGTACGCTCACCCTAAACCGTTGTCGTACACTAACCTGTACCCTAAACCGTCCCCATCTCCTAACCCTAACCCTAACCCTAACCCTAACCCTTACCCGAAGCCTTACTGTCACCCGTCCCCTAATCCTAACCCGTACGCTTACACTAACCCGTACCCTAACACGTACGCTCACCCTAAACCGTTGTCATACCCTAACCTGTACCCTAAACCGTCCCCGTCCCCTAATCCTAACCCTAACCCTAACCCTATCCCTTACCCGAAGCCTTACCCTCACCCGTCCCCTAATCATAACCCGTACGCTAACACTAACCCGTACCCTAACACGTACGCTCACCCTAAACCGTTGTCGTACCCTAACCTGTACCCTAAACCGTCCCTGTCCCCGTCCCGTAACCCTAACCCTAACCCTAACACTATCCGTAACCCTTACCCGAAGCCTTACCCTCACCCGTCCCCTAATCCTAACCCGTACGCTAACACTATCCCGTACCCTAACACGTACGCTCACCCTAAACCGTTGTCGTACACTTACCTGTACCCTAAAGCGTCCCCGTCCCCTAACGCTAACCCTAACCCTAACCCTAACCCTAACCCTTACCCGAAGACTTACCCTCACCCGTCCCCTAATCCTAACCCTTACGCTAACACTAACCCGTACCCTAACACCTAAGCTCATCTTAAACCGTTGTTGTACCCTAACCTGTACCCTAAACCGTCCCCGTCCCGATCCCCTAACCCTAACCCTAACCCTAACCCTTACCCGAAGCCTTACCCTCACCCGTCCCCTAATCCTAACCCGTACGCCAACACTAACCCGTACCCTAACACGTACGCTCACCCTAAACCGTTGTCGTACACTAACCTGTACCCTAAACCATCCCCATCCCCTAACCGTAACCGTAACCCTAACCCTAACCCTTACCCGAAGCCTTACCCTCACCCGTCCCCGAATCCTAAACCGTACGCTAACACTAACCCGTACCCTAACACGTACGCTCACCCTAAACCGTTGTCGTACCCTAACCTGTACCCTAAACCGTCCCCGTCCCCGTCCCCTAACCCTAACCCTAACCCTAACACTAACCCTTACCCGAAGCGTTACCCTCACCCGTCCCCTAATCCTAATCCGTACGCTAACACTAACCCGTACCCTAACACGTACGCTCACCCTAAATCGTTGTCATACCCTAATCTGTACCCTAAACCGTTCCCGTCCCCTAACCCTAACCCTAACACTTACCCGAAGCCTTACCCTCACCTGTCCCCTAATCCTAAACTGTACGCTAACACTAACCCGTACCCTAACACGTACGCTCACCCTAAATCTTTGTCGTACCCTAACCTGTACCCTAAACCGTCCCCGTACCCTAACCCTAACCCTAACCCTAACCCTAACCCTAACACTTACCCGAAGCCTTACCCTCACCCGTCCCCTAATCCTAAGCCGTACGCTAACACTAACCCGTACCCTAACAGGTACGCTCACCCTAAACCGTTGTCGTATCCTAACCTGTACCCTAAACCATCCCCGTCCCCTAACCCTAACCCTAACCCTAACCCTAACCCTTACCCGAAGCCTTACCCTCACCCGTCCCCTTATCCTAACCCGTGCGCTAACACTAACCCGTACCCTAACTCGTACGCTCACCCTAAACCGTTGTCGTACCCTAACCTGTACCCTAAACCGTCCCCGTCCCCTAACCCTAACCCTAACCCTTACCCGAAGCCTTACCCTCACCCGTCCCTTAATCCTAACCCGTACGCTAACACTAACCCATACCCTAACACGTACGCTCACCCTAAACCGTTGTCGTACCCTAACCTGTACCCTAAACCGTCCCCGTCCCCGTCCCCTAACCCTAACCCTAACCCTAACCCTAACCCTTACCCGAAGCCTTACACTCACCCGTCACCTAATCCTAGCCCGTACGCTAACACTAACCCATACCCTAACACGTAAGCTCACCCTAAACCGTTGTCATACCCTAACTTGTACCCTAAACCGTCCCCGTCCCCTAACCCTAACCCTAACCCTAACCCTAACCCTAACCCTTACCCGAAGCCTTACTCTCACCCGTCCCCTAATCCTAACCCGTACACTAACACTAACCCGTACCCTAACACGTACGCTCACCCTAAACCGTTGACGTACCCTATCCTGTACCCTAAACCGTCCCCGTCCCCTAACACTAAACCTAACCCTAACCCTATCCCTAAACCTTACCCGAAGCCTTACACTCACCCGTCCCCTAATCCTAACCCGTACGCTAACACTAACCCGTACCCTAACACGTACGCTCACCCTAAACCGTTGTCGTACCCTAACCTGTACCCTAAACCGTCCCCGTCCCCGTCCCCTAACCCTAACCCTAACCCTAACCTTTACCCGAAGCCTTACCCTCAGCCGTCCTCTAATCCTAACCCGTACGCTAACACTAACCCGTACCCTAACACGTACGCTCACCCTAAATCGTTGTCGTACCCTAACCTGTACCCTAAACCGTCCCCGTCCCCGTCCCCGTCCCCGTCCCCTAACCCTAACCCTTACCCGAAGCCTTACCCTCACCCGTCCCCTAATCCTAACCCGTACGCTAACACTAACACATACCCTAACATGTACGCTCACCCTAAACCGTTGTCGTACCCTAACCTGTACCCTTAACCGTCCCTGTCCCCGTCCCCTAACCCTAACCCTAGCCCTAACCCTAACCCTAACACTTACCCGAAGCCTTACCCTCACCCGTCCGCTAATCCTAACCCGTACGCTAACACTAACCCGTACCCTAACACGTACGCTCACCCTAAACCATTGTCGCAGCCGAACCTGTACCCTAAACCGTCCCCGTCCCCTAACCCTAACCCTAACCCTAACCCTAACCCTTACACGAAGGCTTACCCTCACCCGTCCCCTAATCCTAACCCGTACGCTAACACTAACCCGTACCTTAACACGTACGCTCACCCTAAACCTTTGTCGTACCCTAACCTGTACCCTAAACCGTCCGCGTCCCCTAACCCTAAACCTAACCCTAACCCTAACCCTAACCCTTACCTGAAGCCTTACACTCACCCGTCACCTAATCCTCACCCGTACGCTAACACTAACCCGTACCCTAACACGTACGCTCACCCTAAACCGTTGTCATACCCTAACCTGTACCCTAAACCGTCCCCTAACCCTAACCCTAAACCTAACCCTAACCCTAACCCTAACCCTTACCCGAAGCCTTACTCTCACCCATCCCCTAATCCTAACCCGTACGCAAACACTAACCCGTACCCTAACACGTACGCTCACCCTAAACCGTTGTCGTACCCTAACCTGTACCCTAAACCGTCCCCGTCCCCTAACCCTAACCCTAACCCTAACCCTAACCCTAACCCTTACGCGAAGCCTTACCCTCACCCGTCCCCTAATCCTAACCCGTACGCTAACACTAACCCGTACCCTAACACGTACGCTCAACCTAAACCGTTGTCGTACCCTAACCTGTACCCTAAACCGTCCCCGTCCCCTAACCCTAACCCTAACCCTTACCCGAAGCCCTACCCTCACCCGTTCCCTAATCCTAACCCGTACGCTAACACTAACCAGTACCCTAACACGTACGCTCACCCTAAACCGTTGTCGTACCCTAACTTGTACCCTAAACCGTCCCCGTCCCCTAACCCTAACACTAACCCTAACCCTTACCCGAAGCCTTACCCTCACCCGTCCCCTAATCCTAACCCGTACGCTAACACTAACCCGTACCCTAACACGTACGCTCACCCTAAACCGTTGTCGTACCCTAACCTGTACCCTAAACTGTCCCCGTCCCCTAACCCTAACCCTAACCCTAACCCTAACCCTAACCCTTACCTGAAGACTTACCCTCACCCGTCCCCTAATCCTAACCCTTACGCTAACACTAACCCATACCCTAACACGTAAGCTCACCCTAAACCGTCCCCGTCCCCGTCCCCTAACCCTAACCCTAACCCTAACCCTTACCCGAAGCCTTACCCTCACCCGTCCCCTAATCCTAACCCGTACGCCAACACTAACCCGTACCGTAACACGTACGCTCACCCTAAACCGTTGTCGTACACTAACCTGTACCCTAAACCGTCCCCATCCCCTAACCCTAACCCTAACCCTAACCCTAACCCTTACCCGAAGCCTTACCATCACCCGTCCCCTAATGCTAACCCGTACGCTAACACTAAGCCGTACCCTAACACGTACGCTCAACCTAAACCGTTGTCATACCCTAACCTGTACCCTAAACCGTCCCCGTCCCCTAACCCTAACCCTAACCCTAACCCTATCCCTTACCCGAAGCCTTACCCTCACCCGTCCCCTAATCCTAACCCTTACGCTAACACTAACCCGTACCCTAACACGTACGCTCACCCTAAACCGTTGTCGTACCCTAACCTGTACCCTAAACCATCCCCGTCCCCTAACCCTAACCCTAACCCTTACCCGAAGCCTTACCCTCACCCGTTCCCTAATCCTCACCCGTACGCTAACACTAACCCGTACCCTAACACGTACGCTCACCCTAAAACGTTGTCGTACACTAACCTGTACCCTAAACCGTCCCCGTCCCCGTCCCCTAACCCTAACCCTAACCCTAACCCTAACCCTTACCCGAAACCTTACCCTCACCCGTCCCCTAATCCTAACCCGTACGCTAACACTAACCCGTACCCTAACACGTACGCTCACCCTAAACCGTTGTCGTACCCTAACCTGTACACTAAACCGTCCCCGTCCCATAAACCTAAACCTAACCCTAACCCTAACCCTTACCCGAAGCCTTAACCTCACCCGTCCCCTAATCCTCACCCGTACGCTAACACTAACCCGTACCCTAACATGTACGCTCACCCTAAACCGTTGTCGTACCCTAACCTGTACCCTAAACCGTCCCCGTCCCCTAAACCTAACCCTAACCCTAACCCTAACCCTAACACTTACCCGAAGCCTTACCCTCACCCGTCCCCTAATCCTAACCCGTACGCTAACACTAACCCGTACCCTAACACGTACGCTCACCCTAAACGGTTGTCGTACCCTAAACTGTACCCTAAACCGTCCACGTCCCCTAACCCTAACCCTAACCCTAAACCTAACCCTTACCCGAAGCCTTACCCTAACCCGTCCTCTAATCCTAACCCGTACGTTAACACTAACCAGTACCCTAACACGTACCCTCACCCTAAACCGTTGTCCTACCCTAACTTGTACCCTAAACCGTCCCTGTGCCCGTCCCCTAACCCTAACCCTAACCCTAACCCTAACCCTTTCACGAAGCCTTAACCTCACCCGTCCCCTAATCCTAACCCGTACGCTAACACTAACACATACCCTAACACGTACGCTCACCCTAAACCGTTGTCGTACCCTAACCTGTACCCTAAACCGTCCCCGTCCCCTAACCCTAACCCTAACCCTAACCCAAACCCTTACCCGAAGCCTTACACTCACCCGTCCCCTAATCCTCACCCGTACGTTAACACTAACCCGTACCCTAACACGTACGCTCACCCTAAACCTTTGTCGTACACTAACCTGTACCCTAAACCGTCCCCGTCCCCGTCCCCTAACCCTAACCCTAACCCTAACCCTAACCCTTACCCGAAGCCTTACACTCACCCGTCCCCTAATCCTAACCCGTACGCTAACACTAACACATACCCTAACACGTACGCTCACCCTAAACCGTTGTCATACCCTAACTTGTACCCTAAACCGTCCCCGTCCCCTAACCCTAACCCTAACCCTAACCCTAACCCTAACCCTTACCCGAAGCCTTACCCTCACCCGTCCCCTAATCCTAACCCGTACACTAACACTAACCCGTACCCTAACACGTACGCTCACCCTAAACCGTTGTCGTAACCTAACCTGTACCCTAAACCGTCCCCGTCCCCTAACCCTAACCCTAACCCTAACCCTAATGCTTACCCGAAGCCTTACCCTCACCCGTCCCATAATCCTAACCCGTACGCTAACACTAACCCGTACCCTAACACTTACGCTCACCCTAAACCGTTGTCGTACACTAACCTGTACCCTAAACCGTCGCCGTCCCCGTCCCCGTCCCCTAACCCTAACCCTAACCCTAACCCTTACCTGAAGCCTTACCCTCACCCGTCCCCTAATCCTAACCCGTACGCTAACACTAACCCGTACCCTAACACGTACGCTCATCCTAAACTGTTGTCGTACCCTAACCTGTACCCTAAACCGTCCCTGTCCCCGTCCCCGTCCCCTAACCCTAACCCTAACCCTTACCCGAAGCCTTACCCTCACCCGTCCCCTAATCCTAACCCGTACGCTAACACTAACACATACCCTAACATGTACGCTCACCCTAAACCGTTGTCGTACCCTAACCTGTACCCTTAACCGTCCCTGTCCCCGTCCCCTAACCCTAACCCTAGCCCTAACCCTAACCCTAACACTTACCCGAAGCCTTACCCTCACCCGTCCGCTAATCCTAACCCGTACGCTAACACTAACCCGTACCCTAACACGTACCCTCACCCTAAACCATTGTCGCAGCCGAACCTGTACCCTAAACCGTCCCCGTCCCCGTCCCCTAACCCTAACCCTAACCCTAACCCTTACCCGAAGGCTTACCCTCACCCGTCCCCTAATCCTAACCCGTACGCTAACACTAACCCGTACCTTAAAACGTACGCTCACCCTAAACCTTTGTCGTACCCTAACCTGTACCCTAAACCGTCCGCGTCCCCTAACCCTAACCCTAACCCTAACCCTAACCCTAACCCTTACCTGAAGCCTTACACTCACCCGTCACCTACCCTCACCCGTACGCTAACACTAACCCGTACCCTAACACTTACGCTCACCCTAAACCGTTGTCGTACCCTAACCTGTACCCTAAACCGTCCCCTAACCCTAACCCTAAACCTAACCCTAACCCTAACCCTAACCCTTACCCGAAGCCTTACCCTCACCCGTCCCCTAATCCTAACCCGTACGCAAACACTAACCCGTACCCTAACACGTACGCTCACCCTAAACCGTTGTCGTACCCTAACCTGTACCCTAAACCGTCCCCGTCACCTAACCCTAACCCTAACCCTAACCCTAACCCTAACCCTTACGCGAAGCCTTACCCTCACCCGTCCCCTAATCCTAACCCGTACGCTAACACTAACCCGTACCCTAACACGTACGCTCAACCTAAACCGTTGTCGTACCCTAACCTGTACCCTAAACCGTCCCCGTCCCCTAACCCTAACCCTAACCCTTACCCGAAGCCCTACCCTCACCCGTTCCCTAATCCTAACCCGTACGCTAACACTAACCAGTACCCTAACACGTACGCTCACCCGAAACCGTTGTCGTACCCTAACTTGTACCCTAAACCGTCCCCGTCCCCTAACCCTAACACTAACCCTAACCCTTACCCGAAGCCTTACCCTCACCCGTCCCCTAATCCTAACCCGTACGCTAACACTAACCCGTAACCTAACACGTACGCTCACCCTAAACCGTTGTCGTACCCTAACCTGTACCCTAAACTGTCCCCGTCCCCTAACCCTAACCCTAACCCTAACCCTAACCCTTACCCGAAGACTTACCCTCACCCGTCCCCTAATACTAACCCTTACGCTAACACTAACCCATACCCTAACACGTAAGCTCACCCTAAACCGTCCCCGTCCCCGTCCCCTAACACTAACCCTAACCCTAACCCTTACCCGAAGCCTTACCCTCACCCGTCCCCTAATCCTAACCCGTACGCCAACACTAACCCGTACCGTAACACGTACGCTCACCCTAAACCGTTGTCGTACACTAACCTGTACCCTAAACCGTCCCCATCCCCTAACCCTAACCCTAACCCTAACCCTAACCCTTACCCGAAGCCTTACCATCACCCGTCCCCTAATGCTAACCCGTACGCTAACACTAAGCCGTACCCTAACACGTACGCTCAACCTAAACCGTTGTCATACCCTAACCTGTACCCTAAACCGTCCCCGTCCCCTAACCCTAACCCTAACCCTAACCCTATCCCTTACCCGAAGCCTTACCCTCACCCGTCCCCTAATCCTAACCCTTACGCTAACACTAACCCGTACCCTAACACGTACGCTCACCCTAAACCGTTGTCGTACCCTAACCTGTACCCTAAACCATCCCCGTCCCCTAACCCTAACCCTAACCCTTACCCGAAGCCTTACCCTCACCCGTCCCCTAATCCTCACCCGTACGCTAACACTAACCCGTACCCTAACACGTACGCTCACCCTAAACCGTTGTCGTACCCTAACCTGTACCCTAAACCGTCCCCGTCCCATAAACCTAAACCTAACCCTAACCCTAACCCTTACCCGAAGCCTTAACCTCACCCGTCCCCTAATCCTCACCCGTACGCTAACACTAACCCGTACCCTAACACGTACGCTCACCCTAAACTGTTGCCGTACCCTAACCTGTACCCTAAACCGTCCCCGTCCCCTAAACCTAACCCTAACCCTAACCCTAACCTTAACCCTTACCCGAAGACTTACCCTCACCCGTCCCCTAATCCTCACCCGTACGTTAACACTAAACCGTACCCTAACACGTACGCTCACCCTAAACCTTTGTCGTACACTAACCTGTACCCTAAACCGTCCCCGTCCCCGTCCCCTAACCCTAACCCTAACCCTAACCCTAACCCTTACCCGAAGCCTTACCCTCACCCGTCCCCTAATCCTAACCCGTACGCTAACACTAACCCATACCCTAACACGTACGCTCACCCTAAACCGTTGTCATACCCTAACTTGTACCCTAAACCGTCCCCGTCCCCTAACCCTAACCCTAACCCTAACCCTAACCCTAACCCTTACCCGAAGCCTTACCCTCACCCGTCCCCTAATCCTAACCTGTACACTAACACTAACCCGTACCCTAACACGTACGCTCACCCTAAACCGTTGTCGTAACCTAACCTGTACCCTAAACCGTCCCCGTCCCCTAACCCTAACCCTAACCCTAATGCTTACCCGAAGCCTTACCCTCACCCGTCCCATAATCCTAACCCGTACGCTAACACTAACCCATACCCTAACACTTATGCTCACCCTAAACCGTTGTCGTACACTAACCTGTACCCTAAACCGTCGCCGTCCCCGTCCCCTAACCCTAACCCTAACCCTAACCCTTACCTGAAGCCTTACCCTCACCCGTCCCCTAATCCTAACCCGTACGCTAACACTAACCCGTACCCTAACACGTACGCTCATCCTAAACTGTTGTCGTACCCTAACCTGTACCCTAAACCGTCCCTGTCCCCGTCCCGTAACCCTAACCCTAACCCTAACACTAACCCTAACCCTTACCCGAAGCCTTACACTCACCCGTCCCCTAATCGTAACCCGTACGCTAACACTAACCCGTACCCTAACACGTACGCTCACCCTAAACCGTTGTCGTACCCTAACCTGTCCCCTAAACTGTCCCCGTCCCCTAACCCTAACCCTAACCGTAACCCTAACCCTAACCCTTACCCGAAGACATACCCTCACCCGTCCCCTAATCCTAACCCTTACGCTAACACTAACCCATACCCTAACACGTAAGCTCACCCTAAACCGTTTTCGTACCCTAACCTGTACCCTAAACCGTCCCCGTCCCCGTCCCCTAACCCTAACCCTAACCCTAACCCTTACCCGAAGCCTTACCCTCACCCGTCCCCTAATTCTAACCCGTACGCCAACACTAACCCGTACGCTCACCCTAAACCGTTGTCGTACACTAACCTGTACCCTAAACCGTCCCCATCTCCTAACCCTAACCCTAACCCTAACCCTAACCCTTACCCGAAGCCTTACTGTCACCCGTCCCCTAATCCTAACCCGTACGCTTACACTAACCCGTACCCTAACACGTACGCTCACCCTAAACCGTTGTCATACCCTAACCTGTACCCTAAACCGTCCCCGTCCCCTAACCCTAACCCTAACCCTAACCCTATCCCTTACCCGAAGCCTTACCCTCACCCGTCCCCTAATCATAACCCGTACGCTAACACTAACCCGTACCCTAACACGTACGCTCACCCTAAACCGTTGTCGTACTCTAACCTGTACCCTATCCCGTCCCCGTCCCCTAACCCTAACCCTAACCCTTACCCGAAGCCTTACCCTCACCCGTCCCCTAATCCTCACCCGTACGCTAACACTAACCCGTACCCTAACTCGTACGCTCACCCTAAAACGTTGTCGTACACTAACCTGTACCCTAAACCGTCCCCGTCCCCTACCCTAACCCTAAACCTAACCCTAACCCTAACCTTACCCGAAGCCTTACCCTCACCCGTCCCCTAATACTAACCCGTTCGCTAACACTAACCCGTACCCTAAAACGTACGCTCACCCTAAACCGTTGTCGTACCCTAACCTGTACCCTAAACCGTCCCCGTCCCCTAACCCTAAACCTAACTCTAACCCTAACCCTAACCCTTACCCGAAGCCTTACCCTCACCCGTCCCCTAATCCTCACCCGTACGCTAACACTAACACGTACCCTAACACGTACGCTCACCCTAAACAGTTGTCGTACCCTAACCTGTACCCTAAACCGTCCCGGTCCCCTAAACCTAACCCTAACCCTAACCCTAACCCTAACCCTTACCCGAAGCCTTACCCTCACCCGTCCCCACATCCTAACCCGTACGCTAACACTAACCCGTACCCTAACACGTACGCTCACCCTAAACGGTTGTCGTACCCTAACCTGTACCCTAAACCGTCCACGTCCCCTAACCCTAACCCTAACCCTAACCCTAACCCTTACCCGAAGCCTTACCCTCACCCGTCCCCTAATCCTAACCCGTACGCTAACACTAACACATACCCTAACACGTACGCTCACCCTAAACCGTTGTCGTACCCTAACTTGTACCCTAAACCGTCCCCGTCCCCGTCCCCTAACCCTAACCCTAACCCTAACCCTAAACCTTACCCGAAGCCTTATCCTCACCCGTTCCCTAATCCTAACCCGTACGCTAACACTAACCCGTACCCTAACACGTACGCTCACCCTAAACCGTTGTCGTACCCTAACTTGTACCCTAAACCGTCCCCGTCCCCTAAACCTAACCCTAACCCTAACCCTAACCCTAACCCTTACCCGAAGCCTTACCCTCATCCGTCCCCTAATCCTAACCCGTACGTTAACACTAACCCGTACCCTAACACGTACCCTCACCCTAAACCGTTGTCGTACCCTAACTTGTACCCTAAACCGTCCCTGTGCCCGTCCCCTAACCCTAACCCTAACCCTAACCCTTTCCCGAAGCCTTAACCTCACCCGTCCCCTAATCCTAACCCGTACGCTAACACTAACCCATACCCTAACACGTACGCTCACCCTAAACCGTTGTCGTACCCTAACCTGTACCCTAAACCGTCCCCGTCCCCGTCCCCTAACCCTAACCCTAACCCTATCCCTAACCCTTACCTGAAGCCTTACACTCACCCGTCCCCTAATCCTCACCCGTACGCTAACACTAACCCGTACCCTAACACGTACGCTCACCCTAAACCTTTGTCGTACACTAACCTGTACCCTAAACCGTCCCCGTCCCCTAACCCTAACCCTAACCCTAACCCTAACCCTAACCCTTACCCGAAGCCTTACACTCACCCGTCCCCTAATCCTAACCCGTACGCTAACACTAACCCGTACCCTAACACGTACGCTCACCCTAAACCGTTGTCATACCCTAACTTGTACCCTAAACCGTCCCTGTCCCCTAACCCTAACCCTAACCCTAACCCTTACCCGAAGCCTTACCCTCACCCGTCCCCTAATCCTAACCCGTACACTAACACTAACCCGTACCCTAACACGTACGCTCACCCTAAACCGTTGACGTACCCTAACCTGTACCCTAAACCGTCCCCGTCCCCTAACCCTAAACCTAACCCTAACCCTATCCCTAACCCTTACCCGAAGCCTTACACTCACCCGTCCCCTAATCCTAACCCGTACGCTAACACTAACCCGTACCCTAACACGTACGCTCACCCTAAACCGTTGTCGTACCCTAACCTGTACCCTAAACCGTCCCCGTCCCCGTCCCCTAACCCTAACCCTAACCCTAACCCTAACATTTATCCGAAGCCTTACCCTCAGCCGTCCTCTAATCCTAACCCGTACGCTAACACTAACCCGTACCCTAACATGTACGCTCACCCTAAATCGTTGTCGTACCCTAACCTGTACCCTAAACCATCCCCGTCCCCGTCCCCGTCCCCTAACCCTAACCCTAACCCTTACCCGAAGCCTTACCCTCACCCGTCCCCTAATCCTAACCCGTACGCTAACACTAACACATACACTAACATGTACGCTCACCCTAAACCGTTGTCATACCCTAAAATGTACCCTAAACCGTCCCTGTACCCGTCCCCTAACCCTAACCCTAACCCTAACCCTAACCCTTACCCGAAGCCTTACCCTCACCCGTCCCCTAATCCTAACCCGTACGCTAACACTAACCCGTACCCTAACACGTACGCTCACGCTAAACCGTTGACGCAGCCTAACCTGTACCCTAAACCATCCCCGTCCCATAACCCTAACCCTAACCCTAACCCTTACACGAAGCCTTACCCTCACCCGTCCCCTAATCCTAACTCGTACGCTAACACTAACCCGTACCCTAACACGTACGCTCACCCTAAATTGTTGTCGTACCCTAACCTGTACCCTAAACCGTCCCTGAACCCTAACCCTAACCCTAACCCCAAGCCAAACCCTAACACTTACCCGAAGCCTTACCCTCACCCGTCCCCTAATCCTAACCCGTACGCTAACACTAACCCGTACCCAAACACCTACGCTCACCCTAAACCGTTGTCGTACCCTAACCTGTACCCTAAACCGTCCCCGTCCCCTAACCCTAACCCTTACCCGAAGCCTTACACTCATCCGTCCTCTAATCCTCACCCGTACGCAAACACTAACCCGTACCCTAACACGTACGCTCACCCTAAACCGTTGTCGTACCCTAACCTGTACCGTAAACCGTCCCCGTCCCCTAACCCTAACCTTAACCCTAACCCTAACCCTAACCCTTACCCGAAGCCTTACCCTCACCCGTCCCCTAATCCTAACCCGTACACTAACACTAACCCGTATCCAAACACGTACGCTCACCCTAAACCGTTGTCGTACCCTAACCTGTACCCTAAACCGTCCCCGTCCCCTAACCCTAAACCTAACCCTAACCCTAACCCTAACCCTTACCCGAAGCCTTACCCTCACCCGTCCCCTAATTCTAACCCGTACGCTAACACTAACCCGTACCCTAACACGTACGCTCACCCTAAACCGTTGTCGTACCCTAACCTGTACCCTAAACCGTCCCCGTCCCCGTCCCCTAACCCTAACCCTAACCCTAACCCTAACCCTTACCCGAAGCCTTACACTCACCCGTCCCTTAATCCTAACCCGTACGCTAACACTAACCCGTACCCTAACACGTATGCTCACCCTAAACGGTTGTCGTACCCTAACCTGTACCCTAAACCGTCCCCGTCCCCTAACCCTAACCCTAACCCTAACCCTTACCCGAAGCCTTACCCTAACCCGTCCCCTAATCCTAACCCATAAGCTAACACTAACCCGTACCCTAACACGTACCCTCACCCTAAACCGTTGTCGTACGCTAACCTGTACCCTAAACCGTCCCCGTCCCCTAACCCTAACCCTAACCCTAACCCTAACCCTAACCCTTACCCGAAGCCTTACACTCACCCGTCCCCTAATCCTCAGCCGTACGCTAACACTAACCCATACCCTAACACGTACGCTCACCCTAAACCTTTGTCGTACACTAACCTGTACCCTAAACCGTCCCCGTCCCCTAACCCTAACCCTAACCCTAACCCTAACCCTAACCCTTACCCGAAGCCTTACACTCACCCGTCCCCTAATCCTAGCCCGTACGCTAACACTAACCCATACCCTAACACGTAAGCTCACCCTAAACCGTTGTCATACCCAAACTTGTACCCTAAACCGTCCCCGTCCCCTAACCCTAACCCTAACCCTAACCCTAACCCTAACCCTTACCCGAAGCCTTACCCTCACCCGTCCCCTAATCCTAACCCGTACACTAACACTAACCCGTACCCTAACACGTACGCTCACCCTAAACCGTTGACGTACCCTAACCTGTACCCTAAACCGTCCCCGTACCCTAACCCTAAACCTAACCCTAACCCTATGCCTAAACCTTACCCGAAGCCTTACACTCACCCGTCCCCTATTCCTAACCCGTACGCTAACACTAACCCGTACCCTAACACGTACGCTCACCCTAAACTGTTGTCGTACCCTAACCTGTACCCTAAACCGTCCCCGTCCCCGTCCCCTAACCCTAACCCTAACCCTAACCTTTACCCGAAGCCTTACCCTCAGCCGTCCTCTAATCCTAACCCGTACGCTAACACTAACCCGTACCCTAACACGTACGCTCACCCTAAACCATTGTCGCAGCCGAACCTGTACCCTAAACCGTCCCCGTCCCCTAACCCTAACCCTAACCCTAACCCTAACCCTTACCCGAAGGCTTACCCTCACCCGTCCCCTAATCCTAACCCGTACGCTAACACTAACCCGTACCTTAACACGTACGCTCACCCTAAACCGTTGTCGTACCCTAACCTGTACCGAAAACCGTCCCCTAACCCTAACCCTAAACCTAACCCTAACCCTAACCCTAACACTTACCCGAAGCGTTACCCTCACCCGTCCCCTAATCCTAACCCGTACGCAAACACTAACCCGTACCCTAACACGTACGCTCACCCTAAACCGTTGTCGTACCCTAACCTGTACCCTAAACCGTCCCCGTCCCCTAACCCTAAACCTAACCCTAACCCTTACGCGAAGCCTTACCCTCACCCGTCCCCTAATCCTAACCCGTACGCTAACACTAACCCGTACCCTAACACGTACGCTCAACCTAAACCGTTGTCGTACCCTAACCTGTACCCTAAACCGTCCCCGTCCCCTAACCCTAACCCTAACCCTTACCCGAAGCCCTACCCTCACCCGTTCCCTAATCCTAACCCGTACGCTAACACTAACCAGTACCCTAACACGTACGCTCACCCTAAACCATTGTCGTACCCTAACTTGTACCCTAAACCGTCCCCGTCCCCTAACCCTAACACTAACCCTAACCCTTACCCGAAGCCTTACCCTCACCCGTCCCCTAATCCTAACCCGTACGCTAACACTAACCCGTACCCTAACACGTACGCTCACCCTAAACCGTTGTCGTACCCTAACCTGTACCCTAAACTGTCCCCGTCCCCTAACCCTAACCCTAACCCTAACCCTAAACCTAACCCTTACCCGAAGACTTACCCTCACCCGTCCCCTAATCCTAACCCTTACGCTAACACTAACCCATACCCTAACACGTAAGCTCACCCTAAACCGTCCCCGTCCCCGTCCCCTAACCCTAACCCTAACCCTAACCCTTACCCGAAGCCTTACCCTCACCCGTCCCCTAATCCTAACCCGTATGCCAACACTAACCCGTACCGTAACACGTACGCTCACCCTAAACCGTTGTCGTACACTAACCTGTACCCTAAACCGTCCCCATCCCCTAACCCTAACCCGAACCCTAACCCTAACCCTTACCCGAAACCTTACCCTCACCCGTCCCCTAATCCTAACCCGTACGCTAACACTAACCCGTACCCTAACACGTACGCTCACCCTAAACCGTTGTCGTACCCTAACCTGTACCCTAAACCGTCCCCGTCCCATAAACCTAAACCTAACCCTAACCCTAACCCTTACCCGAAGCCTTAACCTCAACCGTCCCCTAATCCTCACCCGTACGCTAACACTAACCCGTACCCTAACACGTACGCTCACCCTAAACCGTTGTCGTACCCTAACCTGTACCCTAAACCGTACCCGTCCCCTAAACCTAACCCTAACCCTAACCCTAACCCTAACCCTTACCCGAAGCCTTACCCTCACCCGTCCCCTAATCCTAACCCGTACGCCAACACTAACCCGTACCCTAACACGTACGCTCACCCTAAACGGTTGTCGTACCCTAAACTGTACCCTAAACCGTCCCCATCCCCTAACCCTAACCCGAACCCTAACCCTAACCCTTACCCGAAACCTTACCCGCACCCGTCCCCTAATCCTAACCCGTACGTTAACACTAACCCGTACCCTAACACGTACGCTCACCCTAAACCTTTGACGTACACTAACCTGTACCCTAAACCGTCCCCGTCCCCGTCCCCTAACCCTAACCCTAACCCTAACCCTAACCCTTACCCGAAGCCTTACACTCACCCGTCCCCTAATCCTAACCCGTACGCTAACACTAACCCATACCCTAACACGTACGCTCACCCTAAACCGTTGTCATACCCTAACTTGTACCCTAAACCGTCCCCGTCCCCTAACCCTAACCCTAACCCTAACTCTAACCCTAACCCTTACCCGAAGCCTTACCCTCACCCGTCCCCTAATCCTAACCCGTACACTAACACTAACCCGTACCCTAACACGTACGCTCACCCTATACCGTTGTCCTAACCTAACCTGTACCCTAAACCGTCCCCGTCCCCTAACCCTAAGCCTAACCCTAACCCTAATGCTTACCCGAAGCCTTACCCTCACCCGTCCCATAATCCTAACCCGTACGCTAACACTAACCCGTACCCTAACACTTACGCTCACCCTAAACCGTTGTCGTACACTAACCTGTACCCTAAACCGTCGCCGTCCCCGTCCCCGTCCCCTAACCCTAACCCTAACCCTAACCCTTACCTGAAGCCTTACCCTCACCCGTCCCCTAATCCTAACCCGTACGCTAACACTAACCCGTACCCTAACACGTACGCTCATCCTAAACTGTTGTCGTACCCTAACCTGTACCCTAAACCGTCCCTGTCCCCGTCCCGTAACCCTAACCCTAACCCTAACACTAACCCTAACCCTTACCCGAAGCCTTACACTCACCCGTCCCCTAATCGTAACCCGTATGCTAACACTAACCCGTACCCTAACACGTACGCTCACCCTAAACCGTTGTCGTACCCTAACCTGTCCCCTAAACTGTCCCCGTCCCCTAACCCTAACCCTAACCGTAACCCTAACCCTAACCCTTACCCGAAGACATACCCTCACCCGTCCCCTAATCCTAACCCTTACGCTAACACTAACCCATACCCTAACACGTAAGCTCACCCTAAACCGTTTTCGTACCCTAACCTGTACCCTAAACCGTCCCCGTCCCCGTCCCCTAACCCTAACCCTAACCCTAACCCTTACCCGAAGCCTTACCCTCACCCGTCCCCTAATCCTAACCCGTACGCCAACACTAACCCGTACGCTCATCCTAAACCGTTGTCGTACACTAACCTGTACCCTAAACCGTCCCCATCTCCTAACCCTAACCCTAACCCTAACCCTAACCCTTACCCGAAGCCTTACCGTCACCCGTCCCCTAATCCTAACCCGTACGCTTACACTAACCCGTACCCTAACACGTACGCTCACCCTAAACCGTTGTCATACCCTAACCTGTACCCTAAACCGTCCCCGTCCCCTAACCCTAACCCTAACCCTAACCCTATCCCTTACCCGAAGCCTTACCCTCACCCGTCCCCTAATCATAACCCGTACGCTAACACTAACCCGTACCCTAACACGTACGCTCACCCTAAACCGTTGTCGTACCCTAACCTGTACCCTAAACCGTCCCTGTCCCCGTCCCGTAACCCTAACCCTAACCCTAACACTATCCCTAACCCTTACCCGAAGCCTTACCCTCACCCGTCCCCTAATCCTAACCCGTACGCTAACACTATCCCGTACCCTAACACGTACGCTCACCCTAAACCGTTGTCGTACCCTTACCTGTACCCTAAAGCGTCCCCGTCCCCTAACGCTAACCCTAACCCTAACCCTAACCCTTACCCGAAGACTTACCCTCACCCGTCCCCTAATCCTAACCCTTACGCTAACACTAACCCGTACCCTAACACCTAAGCTCACCTTAAACCGTTGTTGTACCCTAACCTGTACCCTAAACCGTCCCCGTCCCGATCCCCTAACCCTAACCCTAACCCTAACCCTTACCCGAAGCCTTACCCTCACCCGTCCCCTAATCCTAACCCGTACGCCAACACTAACCCGTACCCTAACACGTACGATCACCCTAAACCATTGTCGTACACTAACCTGTACCCTAAACCATCCCCATCCCCTAACCGTAACCCTAACCCTAACCCTAACCCTTACCCGAAGCCTTACCCTAACCCGTCCCCGAATCCTAAACCGTACGCTAACACTAACCCGTACCCTAACACGTACGCTCACCCTAAACCGTTGTCGTACACTAACCTGTACCCTAAACCGTCCCCGTCCCCTAAACCTAACCCTAACCCTAACCCTAACCCTAACCCTTACCCGAAGCCTTACCCTCACCCGTCCCCTAATCCTAACCCGTACGCTAACACTAACCCGTACCCTAACACGTACGCTCACCCTAAACGGTTGTCGTACCCTAAACTGTACCCTAAACCGTCCACGTCCCCTAACCCTAACCCTAACCCTAAACCTAACCCTTACCCGAAGCCTTACCCTAACCCGTCCCCTAATCCTAACCCGTACGTTAACACTAACCGGTACCCTAACACGTACCCTCACCCTAAACCGTTGTCCTACCCTAACTTGTACCCTAAACCGTACCTGTGCCCGTCCCCTAACCCTAACCCTAACCCTAACCCTAACCCTTACCCGAAGCCTTACCCTCACCCGTCCCCTAATCCTAACCCGTACGCTAACACTAACACATACCCTAACACGTACGCTCACCCTAAACCGTTGTCGTACCCTAACCTGTACCCTAAACCGTCCCCGTCCCCGTCCCCTAACCCTAACCCTAACCCTAACCCAAACCCTTACCCGAAGCCTTACACTCACCCGTCCCCTAATCCTCACCCGTACGTTAACACTAACCCGAACCCTAACACGTACGCTCACCCTAAACCTTTGTCGTACACTAACCTGTACCCTAAACCGTCCCCGTCCCCGTCCCCGTCCCCTAACCCTAACCCTAACCCTAACCCTTACCCGAAGCCTTACACTCACCCGTCCCCTAATCCTAACCCGTACGCTAACACTAACCCATACCCTAACACGTACGCTCACCCTAAACCGTTGTCATACCCTAACTTGTACCCTAAACCGTCCCCGTCCCCTAACGCTAACCCTAAGCCTAACCCTAACCCTAACCCTTACCCGAAGCCTTACCCTCACCCGTCCCCTAATCCTAACCCGTACACTAACACTAACCCGTACCCTAACAGGTACGCTCACCCTAAACCGTTGTCGTAACCTAACCTGTACCCTAAACCGTCCCCGTCCTCTAACCCTAACCCTAACCCTAACCCTAATGCTTACCCGAAGCCTTACCCTCACCCGTCCCATAATCCTAACCCGTACGCTAACACTAACCCGTACCCTAACACTTACGCTCACCCTAAACCGTTGTCGTACACTAACCTGTACCCTAAACCGTCGCCGTCCCCGTCCCCGTCCCCTAACCCTAACCCTAACCCTAACCCTTACCTGAAGCCTTACCCTCACCCGTCCCCTAATCCTAACCCGTACGCTAACACTAACCCGTACCCTAACACGTACGCTCATCCTAAACTGTTGTCGTACCCTAACCTGTACCCTAAACCGTCCCTGTCCCCGTCCCGTAACCCTAACCCTAACCCTAACACTAACCCTAACCCTTACCCGAAGCCTTACACTCACCCGTCCCCTAATCGTAACCCGTACGCTAACACTAACCCGTACCCTAACACGTACGCTCACCCTAAACCGTTGTCGTACCCTAACCTGTCCCCTAAACTGTCCCCGTCCCCTAACCCTAACCCTAACCGTAACCCTAACCCTAACCCTTACCCGAAGACATACCCTCACCCGTCCCCTAATCCTAACCCTTACGCTAACACTAACCCATACCCTAACACGTAAGCTCACCCTAAACCGTTTTCGTACCCTAACCTGTACCCTAAACCGTCCCCGTCCCCGTCCCCTAACCCTAACCCTAACCCTAACCCTTACCCGAAGCCTTACCCTCACCCGTCCCCTAATCCTAACCCGTACGCCAACACTAACCCGTACGCTCACCCTAAACCGTTGTCATACCCTAACCTGTACCCTAAACCGTCCCCGTCCCCTAATCCTAACCCTAACCCTAACCCTATCCCTTACCCGAAGCCTTACCCTCACCCGTCCCCTAATCATAACCCGTACGCTAACACTATCCCGTACCCTAACACGTATGCTCACCCTAAACCGTTGTCGTACCCTAACCTGTACCCTAAACCGTCCCTGTCCCCGTCCCGTAACCCTAACCCTAACCCTAACACTATCCGTAACCCTTACCCGAAGCCTTACCCTCACCCGTCCCCTAATCCTAACCCGTACGCTAACACTATCCCGTACCCTAACACGTACGCTCACCCTAAACCGTTGTCGTACCCTTACCTGTACCCTAAAGCGTCCCCGTCCCCTAACGCTAACCCTAACCCTAACCCTAACCCTAACCCTTACCCGAAGACTTACCCTCACCCGTCCCCTAATCCTAACCCTTACGCTAACACTAACCCGTACCCTAACACCTAAGCTCATCTTAAACCGTTGTTGTACCCTAACCTGTACCCTAAACCGTCCCCGTCCCGATCCCCTAACCCTAACCCTAACCCTAACCCTTACCCGAAGCCTTACCCTCACCCGTCCCCTAATCCTAACCCGTACGCCAACACTAACCCGTACCCTAACACGTACGCTCACCCTAAACCGTTGTCGTACACTAACCTGTACCCTAAACCATCCCCATCCCCTAACCGTAACCGTAACCCTAACCCTAACCCTTACCCGAAGCCTTACCCTCACCCGTCCCCGAATCCTAAACCGTACGCTAACACTAACCCGTACCCTAACACGTACGCTCACCCTAAACCGTTGTCGTACCCTAACCTGTACCCTAAACCGTCCCCGTCCCCGTCCCCTAACCCTAACCCTAACCCTAACACTAACCCTTACCCGAAGCCTTACCCTCACCCGTCCCCTAATCCTAATCCGTACGCTAACACTAACCCGTACCCTAACACGTACGCTCACACTAAATCGTTGTCATACCCTAATCTGTACCCTAAACCGTTCCCGTCACCTAACCCTAACCCTAACCCTTACCCGAAGCCTTACCCTCACCTGTCCCCAAATCCTAAACTGTACGCTAACACTAACCCGTACCCTAACACGTACGCTCACCCTAAATCTTTGTCGTACCCTAACCTGTACCCTAAACCGTCCCCGTACCCTAACCCTAACCCTAACCCTAACCCTAACCCTAACACTTACCCGAAGCCTTACCCTCACCCGTCCCCTAATCCTAAGCCGTACGCTAACACTAACCCGTACCCTAACAGGTACGCTCACCCTAAACCGTTGTCGTATCCTAACCTGTACCCTAAACCATCCCCGTCCCCTAACCCTAACCCTAACCCTAACCCTAACCCTTACCCGAAGCCTTACCCTCACCCGTCCCCTTATCCTAACCCGTGCGCTAACACTAACCCGTACCCTAACTCGTACGCTCACCCTAAACCGTTGTCGTACCCTAACCTGTACCCTAAACCGTCCCCGTCCCCTAACCCTAACCCTAACCCTTACCCGAAGCCTTACCCTCACCCGTCCCTTAATCCTAACCCGTACGCTAACACTAACCCATACCCTAACACGTACGCTCACCCTAAACCGTTGTCGTACCCTAACCTGTACCCTAAACCGTCCCCGTCCCCGTCCCCTAACCCTAACCCTAACCCTAACCCTAACCCTTACCCGAAGCCTTACACTCACCCGTCCCCTAATCCTAGCCCGTACGCTAACACTAACCCATACCCTAACACGTAAGCTCACCCTAAACCGTTGTCATACCCTAACTTGTACCCTAAACCGTCCCCGTCACCTAACCCTAACCCTAACCCTAACCCTAACCCTAACCCTTACCCGAAGCATTACCCTCACCCGTCCCCTAATCCTAACCCGTACACTAACACTAACCCGTACCCTAACACGTACGCTCACCCTAAACCGTTGACGTACCCTAACCTGTACCCTAAACCGTCCCCGTCCCCTAACACTAAACCTAACCCTAACCCTATCCCTAAACCTTACCCGAAGCCTTACACTCACCCGTCCCCTAATCCTAACCCGTACGCTAACACTAACCCGTACCCTAACACGTACGCTCACCCTAAACCGTTGTCGTACCCTAACCTGTACCCTAAACCGTCCCCGTCCCCGTCCCCTAATCCTAACCCTAACCCTAACCTTTACCCGAAGCCTTACCCTCAGCCGTCCTCTAATCCTAACCCGTACGCTAACACTAACCCGTACCCTAACACGTACGCTCACCCTAAATCGTTGTCGTACCCTAACCTGTACCCTAAACCGTCCCCGTCCCCGTCCCCGTCCCCGTCCCCTAACCCTAACCCTTACCCGAAGCCTTACCCTCACCCGTCCCCTAATCCTAACCCGTACGCTAACACTAACACATACCCTAACATGTACGCTCACCCTAAACCGTTGTCGTACCCTAACCTGTACCCTTAACCGTCCCTGTCCCCGTCCCCTAACCCTAACCCTAGCCCTAACCCTAACCCTAACACTTACCCGAAGCCTTACCCTCACCCGTCCGCTAATCCTAACCCGTACGCTAACACTAACCCGTACCCTAACACGTACGCTCACCCTAAACCATGGTCGCAGCCGAACCTGTACCCTAAACCGTCCCCGTCCCCTAACCCTAACCCTAACCCTAACCCTAACCCTTACCCGAAGGCTTACCCTCACCCGTCCCCTAATCCTAACCCGTACGCTAACACTAACCCGTACCTTAACACGTACGCTCACCCTAAACCTTTGTCGTACCCTAACCTGTACCCTAAACCGTCCGCGTCCCCTAACCCTAACCCTAACCCTAACCCTAACCCTAACCCTTACCTGAAGCCTTACACTCACCCGTCACCTAATCCTCACCCGTACGCTAACACTAACCCGTACCCTAACACGTACGCTCACCCTAAACCGTTGTCATACCCTAACCTGTACCCTAAACCGTCCCCTAACCCTAACCCTAAACCTAACCCTAACCCTAACCCTAACCCTTACCCGAAGCCTTACTCTCACCCATCCCCTAATCCTAACCCGTACGCAAACACTAACCCGTACCCTAACACGTACGCTCACCCTAAACCGTTGTCGTACCCTAACCTGTACCCTAAACCGTCCCCGTCCCCTAACCCTAACCCTAACCCTAACCCTAACCCTAACCCTTACGCGAAGCCTTACCCTCACCCGTCCCCTAATCCTAACCCGTACGCTAACACTAACCCGTACCCTAACACGTACGCTCAACCTAAACCGTTGTCGTACCCTAACCTGTACCCTAAACCGTCCCCGTCCCCTAACCCTAACCCTAACCCTTACCCGAAGCCCTACCCTCACCCGTTCCCTAATCCTAACCCGTACGCTAACACTAACCAGTACCCTAACACGTACGCTCACCCTAAACCGTTGTCGTACCCTAACTTGTACCCTAAACCGTCCCCGTCCCCTAACCCTAACACTAACCCTAACCCTTACCCGAAGCCTTACCCTCACCCGTCACCTAATCCTAACCCGAACGCTAACACTAACCCGTACCCTAACACGTACGCTCACCCTAAACCGTTGTCGTACCCTAACCTGTACCCTAAACTGTCCCCGTCCCCTAACCCTAACCCTAACCCTAACCCTAACCCTAACCCTTACCCGAAGACTTACCCTCACCCGTCCCCTAATCCTAACCCTTACGCTAACACTAACCCATACCCTAACACGTAAGCTCACCCTAAACCGTCCCCGTCCCCGTCCCCTAACCCTAACCCTAACCCTAACCCTTACCCGAAGCCTTACCCTCACCCGTCCCCTAATCCTAACCCGTACGCCAACACTAACCCGTACCGTAACACGTACGCTCACCCTAAACCGTTGTCGTACACTAACCTGTACCCTAAACCGTCCCCATCCCCTAACCCTAACCCTAACCCTAACCCTAACCCTTACCCGAAGCCTTACCATCACCCGTCCCCTAATGCTAACCCGTACGCTAACACTAAGCCGTACCCTAACACGTACGCTCAACCTAAACCGTTGTCATACCCTAACCTGTACCCTAAACCGTCCCCGTCCCCTAACCCTAACCCTAACCCTATCCCTTACCCGAAGCCTTACCCTCACCCGTCCCCTAATCCTCACCCGTACTCTAACACTAACCCGTACCCTAACACGTACGCTCACCCTAAAACGTTGTCGTACACTAACCTGTACCCTAAACCGTCCCCGTCCCCGTCCCCTAACCCTAACCTTAACCCTAACCCTAACCCTAACCCTTACCCGAAACCTTACCCTCACCAGTCCCCTAATCCTAACCCGTACGCTAACACTAACCCGTACCCTAACACGTACGCTCACCCTAAACCGTTGTCGTACCCTAACCTGTACCCTAAACCGTCCCCGTCCCATAAACCTAAACCTAACCCTAACCCTAACCCTTACCCGAAGCCTTAACCTCACCCGTCCCCTAATCCTCACCCGTACGCTAACACTAACCCGTACCCTAACACGTACGCTCACCCTAAACCGTTGTCGTACCCTAACCTGTACCCTAAACCGTCCCCGTCCCCTAAACCTAACCCTAACCCTAACCCTAACCCTAACCCTTACCCGAAGCCTTACCCTCACCCGTCCCCTAATCCTAACCCGTACGCTAACACTAACCCGTACCCTAACACGTACGCTCACCCTAAACGGTTGTCGTACCCTAAACTGTACCCTAAACCGTCCACGTCCCCTAACCCTAACCCTAATCCTAAACCTAACCCTTACCCGAAGCCTTACCCTAACCCGTCCCCTAATCCTAACCCGTACGTTAACACTAACCGGTACCCTAACACGTACCCTCACCCTAAACCGTTGTCCTACCCTAACTTGTACCCTAAACCGTCCCTGTGCCCGTCCCCTAACCCTAACCCTAACCCTAACCCTAACCCTTTCACGAAGCCTTAACCTCACCCGTCCCCTAATCCTAACCCGTACGCTAACACTAACACATACCCTAACACGTACGCTCACCCTAAACCGTTGTCGTACCCTAACCTGTACCCTAAACCGTCCCCGTCCCCTAACCCTAACCCTAACCCTAACCCAAACCCTTACCCGAAGCCTTACACTCACCCGTCCCCTAATCCTCACCCGTACGTTAACACTAACCCGTACCCTAACACGTACGCTCACCCTAAACCTTTGTCGTACACTAACCTGTACCCTAAACCGTCCCCGTCCCCGTCCCCTAACCCTAACCCTAACCCTAACCCTAACCCTTACCCGAAGCCTTACACTCACCCGTCCCCTAATCCTAACCCGTACGCTAACACTAACACATACCCTAACACCTACGCTCACCCTAAACCGTTGTCATACCCTAACTTGTACCCTAAACCGTCCCCGTCCCCTAACCCTAACCCTAACCCTAACCCTAACCCTAACCCTTACCCGAAGCCTTACCCTCACCCGTCCCCTAATCCTAACCCGTACACTAACACTAACCCGTACCCTAACACGTACGCTCACCCTAAACGGTTGTCGTAACCTAACCTGTACCCTAAACCGTCCCCGTCCCCTAACCCTAACCCTAACCCTAACCCTAATGCTTACCCGAAGCCTTACCCTCACCCGTCCCATAATCCTAACCCGTACGCTAACACTAACCCGTACCCTAACACTTACGCTCACCCTAAACCGTTGTCGTACACTAACCTGTACCCTAAACCGTCGCCGTCCCCGTCCCCGTCCCCTAACCCTAACCCTAACCCTAACCCTTACCTGAAGCCTTACCCTCACCCGTCCCCTAATCCTAACCCGTACGCTAACACTAACCCGTACCCTAACACGTACGCTCATCCTAAACTGTTGTCGTACCCTAACCTGTACCCTAAACCGTCCCTGTCCCCGTCCCCGTCCCCTAACCCTAACCCTAACCCTTACCCGAAGCCTTACCCTCACCCGTCCCCTAATCCTAACCCGTACGCTAACACTAACACATACCCTAACATGTACGCTCACCCTAAACCGTTGTCGTACCCTAACCTGTACCCTTAACCGTCCCTGTCCCCGTCCCCTAACCCTAACCCTAGCCCTAACCCTAACCCTAACACTTACCCGAAGCCTTACCCTCACCCGTCCGCTAATCCTAACCCGTACGCTAACACTAACCCGTACCCTAACACGTACGCTCACCCTAAACCATTGTCGCAGCCGAACCTGTACCCTAAACCGTCCCCGTCCCCTAACCCTAACCCTAACCCTAACCCTAACCCTTACCCGAAGGCTTACCCTCACCCGTCCCCTAATCCTAACCCGTACGCTAACACTAACCCGTACCTTAAAACGTACGCTCACCCTAAACCTTTGTCGTACCCTAACCTGTACCCTAAACCGTCCGCGTCCCCTAACCCTAACCCTAACCCTAACCCTATCCCTAACCCTTACCTGAAGCCTTACACTCACCCGTCACCTAATCCTCACCCGTACGCTAACACTAACCCGTACCCTAACACTTACGCTCACCCTAAACCGTTGTCGTACCCTAAACTGTACCCTAAACCGTCCCCTAACCCTAACCCTAAACCTAACCCTAACCCTAACCCTAAACCTTACCCGAAGCCTTACCCTCACCCGTCCCCTAATCCTAACCCGTACGCAAACACTAACCCGTACCCTAACACGTACGCTCACCCTAAACCGTTGTCGTACCCTAACCTGTACCCTAAACCGTCCCCGTCACCTAACCCTAACCCTAACCCTAACCCTAACCCTAACCCTTACGCGAAGCCTTACCCTCAACCGTCCCCTAATCCTAACCCGTACGCTAACACTAACCCGTACCCTAACACGTACGCTCAACCTAAACCGTTGTCGTACCCTAACCTGTACCCTAAACCGTCCCCGTCCCCTAACCCTAACCCTAACCCTTACCCGAAGCCCTACCCTCACCCGTTCCCTAATCCTAACCCGTACGCTAACACTAACCAGTACCCTAACACGTACGCTCACCCTAAACCGTTGTCGTACCCTAACTTGTACCCTAAACCGTCCCCGTCCCCTAACCCTAACACTAACCCTAACCCTTACCCGAAGCCTTACCCTCACCCGTCCCCTAATCCTAACCCGTACGCTAACACTAACCCGTACCCTAACACGTACGCTCACCCTAAACCGTTGTCGTACCCTAACCTGTACCCTAAACTGTCCCCGTCCCCTAACCCTAACCCTAACCCTAACCCTAACCCTAACCCTTACCCGAAGACTTACCCTCACCCGTCCCCTAATACTAACCCTTACGCTAACACTAACCCATACCCTAACACGTAAGCTCACCCTAAACCGTCCCCGTCCCCGTCCCCTAACCCTAACCCTAATCCTAACCCTTACCCGAAGCCTTACCCTCACCCGTCCCCTAATCCTAACCCGTACGCCAACACTAACCCGTACCGTAACACGTACGCTCACCCTAAACCGTTGTCGTACACTAACCTGTACCCTAAACCGTCCCCATCCCCTAACCCTAACCCTAACCCTAACCCTAACCCTTACCCGAAGCCTTACCATCACCCGTCCCCTAATGCTAACCCGTACGCTAACACTAAGCCGTACCCTAACACGTACGCTCAACCTAAACCGTTGTCATACCCTAACCTGTACCCTAAACCGTCCCCGTCCCCTAACCCTAACCCTAACCCTAACCCTATCCCTTACCCGAAGCCTTACCCTCACCCGTCCCCTAATCCTAACCCTTACGCTAACACTAACCCGTACCCTAACACGTACGCTCACCCTAAACCGTTGTCGTACCCTAACCTGTACCCTAAACCATCCCCGTCCCCTAACCCTAACCCTAACCCTTACCCGAAGCCTTACCCTCACCCGTCCCCTAATCCTCACCCGTACGCTAACACTAACCCGTACCCTAACACGTACGCTCACCCTAAACCGTTGTCGTACCCTAACCTGTACCCTAAACCGTCCCCGTCCCATAAACCTAAACCTAACCCTAACCCTAACCCTTACCCGAAGCCTTAACCTCACCCGTCCCCTAATCCTCACCCGTACGCTAACACTAACCCGTACCCTAACACGTACGCTCACCCTAAACTGTTGTCGTACCCTAACCTGTACCCTAAACCGTCCCCGTCCCCTAAACCTAACCCTAACCCTAACCCTAACCCTAACCCTTACCCGAAGACTTACCCTCACCTGTCCCCTAATCCTAACCCGTACGCTAACACTAACCCGTACCCTAACACGTACGCTCACCCTAAACGGTTGTCGTACCCTAAACTGTACCCTAAACCATCCACGTCCCCTAACCCTAACCCTAACCCTAAACCTAACCCTTACCAGAAGCCTTACCCTAACCCGTCCCCTAATCCTAACCCGTACGTTAACACTAACCGGTACCCTAACACGTACCCTCACCCTAAACCGTTGTCCTACCCTAACTTGTACCCTAAACCGTCCCTGTGCCCGTCCCCTAACCCTAACCCTAACCCTAACCCTAACCCTTTCACGAAGCCTTAACCTCACCCGTCCCCTAATCCTAACCCGTACGCTAACACTAACACATACCCTAACACGTACGCTCACCCTAAACCGTTGTCGTACCCTAACCTGTACCCTAAACCGTCCCCGTCCCCGTCCCCTAACCCTAACCCTAACCCTAACCCAAACCCTTACCCGAAGCCTTACACTCACCCGTCCCCTAATCCTCACCCGTACGTTAACACTAAACCGTACCCTAACACGTACGCTCACCCTAAACCTTTGTCGTACACTAACCTGTACCCTAAACCGTCCCCGTCCCCGTCCCCTAACCCTAACCCTAACCCTAACCCTAACCCTTACCCGAAGCCTTACCCTCACCCGTCCCCTAATCCTAACCCGTACGCTAACACTAACCCATACCCTAACACGTACGCTCACCCTAAACCGTTGTCATACCCTAACTTGTACCCTAAACCGTCCCCGTCCCCTAACCCTAACCCTAACCCTAACCCTAACCCTAACCCTTACCCGAAGCCTTACCCTCACCCGTCCCCTAATCCTAACCCGTACACTAACACTAACCCGTACCCTAACACGTACGCTCACCCTAAACCGTTGTCGTAACCTAACCTGTACCCTAAACCGTCCCCGTCCCCTAACCCTAACCCTAACCCTAATGCTTACCCGAAGCCTTACCCTCACCCGTCCCATAATCCTAACCCGTACGCTAACACTAACCCGTACCCTAACACTTATGCTCACCCTAAACAGTTGTCGTACACTAACCTGTACCCTAAACCGTCGCCGTCCCCGTCCCCGTCCCCTAACCCTAACCCTAACCCTTACCTGAAGCCTTACCCTCACCCGTCCCCTAATCCTAACCCGTACGCTAACACTAACCCGTACCCTAACACGTACGCTCATCCTAAACTGTTGTCGTACCCTAACCTGTACCCTAAACCGTCCCTGTCCCCGTCCCGTAACCCTAACCCTAACCCTAACACTAACCCTAACCCTTACCCGAAGCCTTACACTCACCCGTCCCCTAATCGTAACCCGTACGCTAACACTAACCCGTACCCTAACACGTACGCTCACCCTAAACCGTTGTCGTACCCTAACCTGTCCCCTAAACTGTCCCCGTCCCCTAACCCTAACCCTAACCGTAACCCTAACCCTAACACTTACCCGAAGACATACCCTCACCCGTCCCCTAATCCTAACCCTTACGCTAACACTAACCCATACCCTAACACGTAAGCTCACCCTAAACCGTTTTCGTACCCTAACCTGTACCCTAAACCGTCCCCGTCCCCGTCCCCTAACCCTAACCCTAACCCTAACCCTTACCCGAAGCCTTACCCTCACCCGTCCCCTAATCCTAACCCGTACCCCAACACTAACCCGTACGCTCACCCTAAACCGTTGTCGTACACTAACCTGTACCCTAAACCGTCCCCATCTCCTAACCCTAACCCTAACCCTAACCCTAACCCTTACCCGAAGCCTTACTGTCACCCGTCCCCTAATCCTAACCCGTACGCTTACACTAACCCGTACCCTAACACGTACGCTCACCCTAAACCGTTGTCATACCCTAACCTGTACCCTAAACCGTCCCCGTCCCCTAACCCTAACCCTAACCCTAACCCTATCCCTTACCCGAAGCCTTACCCTCACCCGTCCCCTAATCATAACCCGTACGCTAACACTAACCCGTACCCTAACACGTACGCTCACCCTAAACCGTTGTCGTACCCTAACCTGTACCCTATCCCGTCCCCGTCCCCTAACCCTAACCCTAACCCTTACCCGAAGCCTTACCCTCACCCGTCCCCTAATCCTCACCCGTACGCTAACACTAACCCGTACCCTAACACGTACGCTCACCCTAAAACGTTGTCGTACACTAACCTGTACCCTAAACCGTCCCCGTCCCCTACCCTAACCCTAAACCTAACCCTAACCCTAACCTTACCCGAAGCCTTACCCTCACCCGTCCCCTAATACTAACCCGTTCGCTAACACTAACCCGTACCCTAAAACGTACGCTCACCCTAAACCGTTGTCGTACCCTAACCTGTACCCTAAACCGTCCCCGTCCCCTAACCCTAAACCTAACTCTAACCCTAACCCTAACCCTTACCCGAAGCCTTACCCTCACCCGTCCCCTAATCCTCACCCGTACGCTAACACTAACACGTACCCTAACACATACGCTCACCCTAAACAGTTGTCGTACCCTAACCTGTACCCTAAACCGTCCCGGTCCCCTAAACCTAACCCGAACCCTAACCCTAACCCTTACCCGAAGCCTTACCCTCACCCGTCCCCACATCCTAACCCGTACGCTAACACTAACCCGTACCCTAACACGTACGCTCACCCTAAACGGTTGTCGTACCCTAACCTGTACCCTAAACCGTCCACGTCCCCTAACCCTAACCCTAACCCTAACCCTAACCCTTACCCGAAGCCTTACCCTCACCCGTCCCCTAATCCTAACCCGTACGCTAACACTAACCCATACCCTAACACGTACGCTCACCCTAAACCGTTGTCGTACCCTAACTTGTACCCTAAACCGTCCCCGTCCCCGTCCCCTAACCCTAACCCTAACCCTAACCCTAACCCTTACCCGAAGCCTTATCCTCACCCGTTCCCTAATCCTAACCCGTACGTTAACACTAACCCGTACCCTAACACGTACCCTCACCCTAAACCGTTGTCGTACCCTAACTTGTACCCTAAACCGTCCCTGTGCCCGTCCCCTAACCCTAACCCTAACCCTAACCCTTTCCCGAAGCCTTAACCTCACCCGTCCCCTAATCCTAACCCGTACGCTAACACTAACCCATACCCTAACACGTACGCTCACCCTAAACCGTTGTCGTACCCTAACCTGTACCTTAAACCGTCCCCGTCCCCGTCCCCTAACCCTAACCCTAACCCTATCCCTAACCCTTACCTGAAGCCTTACACTCACCCGTCCCCTAATTCTCACCCGTACGCTAACACTAACCCGTACCCTAACACGTACGCTCACCCTAAACCGTTGTCATACCCTAACTTGTACCCTAAACCGTCCCTGTCCCCTAACCCTAACCCTAACCCTAACCCTTACCCGAAGCCTTACCCTCACCCGTCCCCTAATCCTAACCCGTACACTAACACTAACCCGTACCCTAACACGTACGCTCACCCTAAACCGTTGACGTACCCTAACCTGTACCCTAAACCGTCCCCGTCCCCTAACCCTAAACCTAACCCTAACCCTATCCCTAACCCTTACCCGAAGCCTTACACTCACCCGTCCCCTAATCCTAACCCGTACGCTAACACTAACCCGTACCCTAACACGTACGCTCACCCTAAACCGTTGTCGTACCCTAACCTGTACCCTAAACCGTCCCCGTCCCCGTCCCCTAACCCTAACCCTAACCCTAACCCTAACATTTACCCGAAGCCTTACCCTCAGCCGTCCTCTAATCCTAACCCGTACGCTAACACTAACCCGTACCCTAACACGTACGCTCACCCTAAATCGTTGTCGTACCCTAACCTGTACCCTAAACCATCCCCGTCCCCGTCCCCGTCCCCGTCCCCTAACCCTAACCCTTACCCGAAGCCTTACCCTCACCCGTCCCCTAATCCTAAACCGTACGCTAACACTAACACATACACTAACATGTACGCTCACCCTAAACCGTTGTCGTACCCTAACCTGTACCCTTAACCGTCCCTGTCCCCGTCCCCTAACCTTAACACTAGCCCTAACCCTAACCCTAACACTTACCCGAAGCCTTACCCTCACCCGTCCGCTAATCCTAACCCGTACGCTAACACTAACCCGTACCCTAACACGTACGCTCACCCTAAACCATTGTCGCAGCCGAACCTGTACCCTAAACCGTCCCCGTCCCCTAACCCTAACCCTAACCCTAACCCTAACCCTTACCCGAAGCCTTACCCTCACCCGTCCCCTAATCCTAACCCGTACGCTAACACTAACCCGTACCTTTTCACGTACGCTCACCCTAAACCTTTGTCGTACCCTAACCTGTACCCTAAACCGTCCGCGTCCCCTAACCCTAACCCTAACCCTAACCCTAACCCTAACCCTTACCTGAAGCCTTACACTCACCCGTCACCTAATCCTCAGCCGTACGCTAACACTAACCCGTACCCTAACACGTACGCTCACCCTAAACCGTTGTCGTACCCTAACCTGTACCCTAAACCGTCCCCTAACCCTAACCCTAAATCTAACCCTAACCCTAACCCTAACCCTTACCCGAAGCCTTACCCTCACCCGTCCCCTACTCCTAATCCGTACGCAAACACTAACCCGTACCCTAACACGTACGCTCACCCTAAACCGTTGTCGTACCCTAACCTGTACCCTAAACCGTCCCCTTCCCCTAACCCTAACCCTAACCCTAACCCTAACCCTTACGCGAAGCCTTACCCTCACCCGTCCCCTAATCCTAACCCGTACGCTAACACTAACCCGTACCCTAACACGTACGCTCAACCTAAACCGTTGTCGTACCCTAACCTGTACCCTAAACCGTCCCCGTCCCCTAACCCTAACCCTAACCCTTACCCGAAGCCCTACCCTCACCCGTTCCCTAATCCTAACCCGTACGCTAACACTAACCAGTACCCTAACACGTACGCTCACCCTAAACCGTTGTCGTACCCTAAATTGTACCCTAAACCGTCCCCGTCCCCTAACCCTAACACTAACCCTAACCCTTACCCGAAGCCTTACCCTCACCCGTCCCCTAATCCTAACCCGTACGCTAACACTAACCCGTACCCTAACACGTACGCTCACCCTAAACCGTTGTCGTACCCTAACCTGTACCCTAAACTGTCCCCGTCCCCTAACCCTAACCCTAAACCTAACCCTAACCCTAACCCTTACCCGAAGACTTACCCTCACCCGTCCCCTAATCCTAACCCTTACGCTAACACTAACCCATACCCTAACACGTAAGCTCACCCTAAACCGTTTTCGTACCCTAACCTGTACCCTAAACCGTCCCCGTCCCCGTCCCCTAACCCTAACCCTAACCCTAACCCTTACCTGAAGCCTTACCCTCACCCGTCCCCTAATCCTAACCCGTACGCCAACACTAACCCGTACCGTAACACGTACGCTCACCCTAAACCGTTGTCGTACACTAACCTGTACCCTAAACCGTCCCCGTCCCCGTCCCCTAACCCTAACCCTAACCCTAACCCTAACCCTTACCCGAAGCCTTACCCTCACCCGTCCCCTAATCCTAACCCGTACGCTAACACTAACCCGTACCCTAACACGTACGCTCACCCTAAACCGTTGTCGTACCCTAACCTGTACCCTAAACCGTCCCCGTCCCATAAACCTAAACCTAACCCTAACCCTAACCCTTACCCGAAGCCTTAACCTCACCCGTCCCCTAATCCTCACCCGTACGCTAACACTAACCCGTACCCTAACACGTACGCTCACCCTAAACCGTTGTCGTACCCTAACCTGTACCCTAAACCGTCCCCGTCCCCTAAACCTAACCCTAACCCTAACCCTAACGCTAACCCTTACCCGAAGCCTTACCCTCACCCGTCCCCTAATCCTAACCCGTACGCTAACACTAACCCGTACCCTAACACGTACGCTCACCCTAAACGGTTGTCGTACCCTAAACTGTACCCTAAACCGTCCACGTCCCCTAACCCTAACCCTAACCCTAAACCTAACCCTTACCCGAAGCCTTACCCTAACCCGTCCCCTAATCCTAACCCGTACGTTAACACTAACCGGTACCCTAACACGTACCCACACCCTAAACCGTTGTCCTACCCTAACTTGTACCCTAAACCGTCCCTGTGCCCGTCCCCTAACCCTAACCCTAACCCTAACCCTAACCCTTTCCCGAAGCCTTAACCTCACCCGTCCCCTAATCCTAACCCGTACGCTAACACTAACCCATACCCTAACACGTACGCTCACCCTAAACCGTTGTCGTACCCTAACCTGTACCCTAAACCGTCCCCGTCCCCGTCCCCTAACCCTAACCCTAACCCTAACCCTTACCCGAAGCCTTACACTCACCCGTCCCCTAATCCTCACCCGTACGCTAACACTAACCCGTACCCTAACACGTACGCTCACCCTAAACCTTTGTCGTACACTAACCTGTACCCTAAACCGTCCCCGTCCCCTAACCCTAACCCTAACCCTAACCCTAACCCTAACCCTTACCCGAAGCCTTACCCTCACCCGTCCCCTAATCCTAACCCGTACACTAACACTAACCCGTACCCTAAAACGTACGCTCACCCTAAACCGTTGTCGTACCCTAACCGGTACCCTAAACCGTCCCCGTCCCCTAACCGTAACCATAACCCTAACCCTAACCCTAATGCTTACCCGAAGCCTTACCCTCACCCATCCCCTAATCCTAACCCGTACGCTAACACTAACCCGTACCCTAACACTTACGCTCACCCTAAACCGTTGTCGTACACTAACCTGTACCCTAAACCGTCGCCGTCCCCGTCCCCGTCCCCTAACCCTAACCCTAACCCTAACCTTTACCCGAAGCCTTACCCTCACCCGTCCCCTAATCCTAACCCGTACGCTAACACTAAACCGTACCCTAACACGTACGCTCACCCTAAACTGTTGTCGTACCCTAACCTGTACCCTAAACCGTCCCTGTCCCCGTCCCGTAACCCTAACCCTAACCCTAACACTAACCCTAACCCTTACCCGAAGCCTTATCCTCACCCGTCGCCTAATCCTAACCCGTACGCTAACACTAACACGTACCCTAACACGTACGCTCACCCTAAAACGTTGTCGTACACTAACCTGTACCCTAAACCGTCCCCGTCCCCTAACCCTAACCCTAACCCTAAGCCTAACCCTAACTCTTACCCGAAGACTTACCCTCACCCGTCCCCTAATCCTAACCCTTACGCTAACACTAACCCGTACCCTAACACGTAAGCTCACCCTAAACCGTTTTCGTACCCTAACCTGTACCCTAAACCGTCCCCGTCCCCGTCCCCTAACCCTAACCCTAACCCTAACCCTTAACCGAAGCCTTACCCTCACCCGTCCCCTAATACTAACCCGTACGCCAACACTAACACGTACCCTAACATGTACGCTCACCCTAAACCGTTGTCGTACACTAACCTGTACCCTAAACCGTCCCCATCCCCTAACCCTAACCCTCACCCTAAACCTTACCCGAAGCCTTACTCTTACCCGTCCCCTAATCCTAAACCGTACGCTAACACTAACCCGTACCCTAACACGTACGCTCACCCTAAACCGTTGTCGTACCTTAACCTGTACCCTAAACCGTCCCCGTCCCCGTCCCCTAACCCTAAACCTAACCCTAACCCTAACCGTTACCCGAAGCCTTACCCTCACCCGTCCCCTAATCCTAACCCGTACGCTAACACTAACCCGTACCCTAACACGTACGCTCACCCTAAACCGTTGTCATATCCTAACCTGTACCCTAAACCGTCCCCGTCCCCTAACCCTAACCCTAACCCTAACCCTATCCCTTACCCGAAGCCTTACCCTCACCCGTCCCCTAATCCTAACACGTACGCTAACACTAACCCCTACCCTAACACGTACGCTCAAACTAAATCGTTGTCATACCCTAACCTGTACCCTAAACCGTCCCCGTACCCTAACCCTAACCCTAACCCTAACCCTAACACTTACCCGAAGTCTTACCCTCACCCGTCCCCTAATCCTAATCCGTACGCTAACACTAACACGTACCCTAACACGTACGCTCACCCTAAACCGTTGTCGTACCCTAACCTGTACCCTAAACCGTCCCCGTCCCATAACCCTAACCCTAACATTAACCCTTACCCGAAGCCTTAACCTCACCCGTCCCCTTATCCTAACCCGTGCGCTAACACTAACCCGTACCCTAACACGTACGCTCACCCTAAACCGTTGTCGTACCCTAACCTGTACCCTAAACCGTCCCCGTCCCCGTCCCCGTCCCCGTCCCCTAACCCTAACCCTAACCCTTACCCGAAGCCTTACCCTCACCCGTCCCTTAATCCTAACCCGTACGCTAACACTAACCCATACCCTAACATGTACGCTCACCCTAAACCGTTGTCATACCCTAAAATGTACCCTAAACCGTCCCTGTCCCCGTCCCCTAACCCTAACCCTAACCCTAACCCTAACCCTTACCCGAAGCCTTACCCTCACCCGTCCCCTAATCCTAACCCGTACGCTAACACTAACCCGTACCCTAACACGTACGCTCACCCTAAACCGTTGACGCAGCCTAACCTGTACCCTAAACCATCCCCGTCCCATAACCCTAACCCTAACCCTAACCCTTACACGAAGCCTTACCCTCACCCGTCCCCTAATCCTAACTCGTACGCTAACACTAACCCGTACCCTAACACGTACGCTCACCCTAAATTGTTGTCGTACCCTAACCTGTACCCTAAACCGTCCCTGAACCCTAACCCTAACCCTAACCCTAAGCCAAACCCTAACACTTACCCGAAGCCTTACCCTCACCCGTCCCCTAATCCTAACCCGTACGCTAACACTAACCCGTACCCAAACACGTACGCTCACCCTAAACCGTTGTCGTACCCTAACCTGTACCCTAAACCGTCCCCGTCCCCTAACCCTAACCCTTACCCGAAGCCTTACACTCATCCGTCCTCTAATCCTCACCCGTACGCAAACACTAACCCGTACCCTAACACGTACGCTCACCCTAAACCGTTGTCGTACCCTAACCTGTACCGTAAACCGTCCCCGTCCCCTAACCCTAACCTTAACCCTAACCCTAACCCTAACCCTTACCCGAAGCCTTACCCTCACCCGTCCCCTAATCCTAACCCGTACACTAACACTAACCCGTACCCAAACACGTACGCTCACCCTAAACCGTTGTCGTACCCTAACCTGTACCCTAAACCGTCCCCGTCCCCTAACCCTAAACCTAACCCTAACCCTAACCCTAACCCTTACCCGAAGCCTTACCCTCACCCGTCCCCTAATTCTAACCCGTACGCTAACACTAACCCGTACCCTAACACGTACGCTCACCCTAAACCGTTGTCGTACCCTAACCTGTACCCTAAACCGTCCCCGTCCCCGTCCCCTAACCGTAACCCTAACCCTAACCCTAACCCTTACCCGAAGCCTTACACTCACCCGTCCCTTAATCCTAAGCCGTACGCTAACACTAACCCGTACCCTAACACGTATGCTCACCCTAAACGGTTGTCGTACCCTAACCTGTACCCTAAACCGTCCCCGTCCCCTAACCCTAACCCTAACCCTAACCCTTACCCGAAGCCTTACCCTAACCCGTCCCCTAATCCTAACCCATAAGCTAACACTAACCCGTACCCTAACACGTACCCTCACCCTAAACCGTTGTCGTACCCTAACTTGTACCCTAAACCGTCCCCGTGCCCGTCCCCTAACCCTAACCCTAACCCTTTCCCGAAGCCTTACCCTAACCCGTCCCCTAAACCTAACACGTACGCTAACACTAACCCGTACCCTAACACGTACGCTCACCCTAAACCGTTGTCGTATCCTAACCTGTACCCTAAACCGTCCCTGTCCCCTAACCCTAACCCTAACCCTAACCCTAACCCTTACCCGAAGCCTTACCCTCACCCGTCCCCTAATCCTAACCCGTACGCTAACACTAACCCGTACCCTAACACGTACGCTCACCCTAAACCGTTGTCGTACCCTAAACTGTACCCTAAACCGTCCACGTCCCCGTCCCCTAACCATAACCCTAACCTTAACCCTAACCTTTACCCGAAGCCTTACCCTCTCCCGTCCCCTAATCCTAACCCGTACGCTAACACTAACCCGTACCCTAACACGTACGCTCACCCTAAATCGTTGTCGTACCTTAACCTGTACCCTAAACCGTCCCCGTCCCT
Organism: Delphinapterus leucas; assembly: GCF_059928025.1. Lineage (NCBI taxonomy): Eukaryota > Metazoa > Chordata > Mammalia > Artiodactyla > Monodontidae > Delphinapterus > Delphinapterus leucas. The sequence continues at coordinate 7,346,530 of NW_028322236.1, read as the reverse complement.
GTCCCCGTCCCCGTCCCCTAACCCTAACCCTAACCCTTACCCGAAGCCTTACACTCACCCGTCCCCTAATCCTCACCCATACGCTAACACTAAACCATACCCTAACACGTACGCTCACCCTAAACCGTTGTCGTACCCTAACCTGTACCCTAAACCGTCCCCGTTCCCTAACCCTAACCCTAACCCTAACCCTAACCCTTACCCGAAGCCTTACCCTCACCCGTCCCCTAATCCTAACCCGTACGCTAACACTAACCCGTACCCTAACACGTACGCTCACCCTAAACCGTTGTCGTACCCTAATCTGTACCCTAAACCGTCCCCGTCCCCTAAACCTAACCCGAACCCTAACCCTAACCCTAACCCTTACCCAAAGCCTTACCCTCACCCGTCCCCTAATCCTAACCCGTACGCTAACGCTAACCCGTACCCTAACACGTACGCTCACCCTAAACCGTTGACGTACACTAACCTGTACCCTAAACCGTCCCCGTCCCCTAACCCTAACCCTAACCCTAACCCTAACCCTTACCCGAAGCCTTATACTCACCCGTCCCCTAATCCTAACCCGTAAGCTAACACTAACCCGTACCCTAACATGTACGCTCACCCTAAACTGTTGTCGTACCCTAACCTGTACCCTAAACCGTCCCCGTCCCCGTCCCCAACCCTAACCCTAACCCTAACCCTATCCTTTACCCGAAGCCTTACCCTCACCCGTCCACTAATCCTAACCCGTACGCTAACACTAAACCGTACCCTAACACGTACGCTCACCCTAAACCGTTGTCTTACCCTAACCTGTACCCTAAACCGTCCCCGTCCCCGTCCCCGTCCCCTAACCCTAACCCTAACCCTTACCCGAAGCCTTACCCTCACCCGTCCCCTAATCCTAACCCGTACGCTAACACTAACCCGTACCCTAACACTTACGCTCACCCTAAAACGTTGACGTACCCTAACCAGTACCCTAAACCGTCCCCGTCCCCTAACCCTAACCCTAACCCTAACCCTTACCCGAAGCCTAACCCTCACCCGTCCCCTTTTCCTAACTCGTACGCTAACACTAACCCGTACCCTAACACGTACGCTCACCCTAAACCGTTGTCGTACCCTAACCTGTACCCTAAACCGTCCCCGTCCCCTAATCCTAACCCTAAACCTAACTCTTACCCGAAGCCTTACCCTCACCCGTCCCCTAATCCTAACCCGTACACTAACACTAACCCGTACCCTAACACGTACGCTCACCCTAAACCGTTGTCGTACCCTAACCTGTACCCTAAACTGTCCCCGTTCCCTAACCCTAACCCTAACCTAACCCTAACCCTAACCCTTACCCGAAGCCTTACACTCACCGTCCCCTAATCCTCACCCGTACGCTAACACTAACCCGTACCCTAACACGTACGCTCACCCTAAACCGTTGTCGTACCCTAATCTGTACCCTAAACCGTCCCCGTCCCCGTCCCCTAACCCTAACCCTAACCCTAACCCTTACCCGAAGCCTTACCCTCACCCGTCCCCTAATCCTAACCCGTACACTAACACTAACCCGTACCCTAACACGTACGCTCACCCTAAACCGTTGACGTACACTAACCTGTACCCTAAACCGTCCCCGTCCCCTAACCCTAATCCTAACCCTAACCCTAACCCTTACCCTAACCCTTTCCCGAAGCCTTACCCTCACCCGTCCCCTAATCCTAACCCGTACGCTAACTCTAACCAGTACCCTAACACGTACGCTCACCCTAAACCGTTGTCGTACCCTAACCTGTACCCTAAACCGTCCCCGTCCCCGTCCCCTAACCCTAACCCTAACCCTTACCCGAAGCCTTGCCCTCACCCGTCCCCTAATCCTAACCCGTGCGCTAACACTAACCCGCACCCTAACACGTACGCTCACCCTAAACTGTTGTCGTACCGTAAACTGTACCCTAAACCGTCCCCGCCCCTAACCCTAACCCTAACGCTTACCCGAAGCCTTACCCTCACCCGTCCCCTAATCCTAACCCGTACGCTAACACTAACCCGTACCCTAGCACGTACGCTCACCCTAAACCGTTGTCATACACTAACCTGTACCATAAACCGTCCCCGTCCCCGTCCCCGTCCCCTAAACCTAACCCTAACTCTAACCCTTACCCGAAGCCTTACCCTCACCCGTCCCCTAATCCTAACCCGTACGCTAACACTAACCCGTACCCTAACACGTACGCTCACCCTAAACCGTAGTCCTACACTAACCTGTACCCTAAACCGTCCCCGTCCCCGTCCCCGTCCCCTAAACTTAACCCTAACCCTAACCCTAACCCTTACCCGAAGCCTTACCCTCACCCGTCCCCTAATCCTAACCCGTACGCTAACACTAACCCGTACCCTAACACGTACGCTCACCCTAAACCGTTGTCGTACCCTAACCTGTACCCTAAACCGTCCCCGTCCCCTAACCCTAACCCTAACCCTAATCCTAACCCCAACCCTAAACCTTACCCTCACCCGTCCCCTAATCCTAACCTGTACGCAAACACTAACCCGTACCCTAACACGTAAGCTCACCCTAAACCGTTGTTGTACCCTAACCTGTACCCTAAACCGTCCCAGTACCCGTCCCCGTCCCCTAACCCTAACCCTAACCCTTACCCGAAGCCTTACCCTCACCCGTCCCCTAATAATAACCCGTACGCTAACACTAACCCGTACCCTAACACGTACGCTCACCCTAAACCGTTGTCGTACCCTAACCTGGACCCTAAACCGTCCCCGTCCCCGTCCCCTAACCCTAACCCTAACCCTAACCCGTCCGCGTCCCCGTCCCCGTCCCCTAACCCTAACCCTAACCCTTACCCGAAGCCTTACCCTCACCCGTCCCCTAATCCTCACCCGTACGCTAACACTAACAAATACCCTAACCTGTACCCTAAACCGTCCCTGTCACCGTCCCCTAACCCTAACCCTAGCCCTAACCCTTACCCTAACCCTTACCCGAAGCCTTATCCTCACCCGTCCCCTAATCCTAAACCGTACGCTAACACTAACCCGTACCCTAACACGTACGCTCACCCTAAAACGTTGTCGCAGCCTAACCTGTACCCTAAACCGTCCCCGTCCCCTAACCCTAACCCTAACCCTATCCCTAACCCTTACCCGAAGCCTTACCCTCACCCGTCCCCTAATGCTAACTCGTACGCTAACACTAACCCGTACCCTAACACGTACGCTCACCCTAAATCGTTGTCGTACCCTAACCTGTACCCTAAACCGTCCCCGAACACTAACCCTAACCCTAACCCTAACCCTAACACTTACCCAAAGACTTACCCTCACCCGTCCCCTAATCCTAACCCGTACGCTAACACTAAACCGTACCCTAACACGTACGCTCACCCTAAACCGTTGTCGTACCCTAACCTGGACCCTAAACCGTCCCCGTCCCCGTCCCCTAACCCTAACCCTAACCCTAACCCGTCCCCGTCCCCGTCCCCGTCCCCTAACCCTAACCCTAACCCTTACCCGAAGCCTTACCCTCATCCGTCCCCTAATCCTAACCCGTACGCTAACACTAACCCATACCCTAACCTGTACCCTAAACCGTCCCTGTCCCCGTCCCCTAACCCTAACCCTAGCCCTAACCCTAACCCTAACCCTTACCCGAAGCCTTACCCTCACCCGTCCCCTAATCCTAACTCGTACGCTAACACTAACCCGTACCGTAACACGTACGCTCACCCTAAATCGTTGTCGTACCCTAACCTGTACCCTAAACCGTCCCCGAACACTAACCCTAACCCTAACCCTAACCCTAACACTTACCCGAAGAGTTACCCTCACCCGTCCCCTAATCCTAACCCGTACGATAACACTAACCCGTACCCTAACACGTACGCTCACCCTAAACCGTTGTCGTACCCTAACGTGTACCCTAAACCGTCCCCGTCCCCTAAACCTAACTCTAATCCTAACCCTAACCCTTACCCGAAGCCTTACCCTCACCCGTCTCCTAATCCTAACCCGTACGCTAACACTAACCCGTAACCTAACACGTACGCTCACCCTAAACCGTTGTCGTAGCCTAACCTGTACCCTAAACCGTCCCGTCCCCTAACCGTAACCCTAACCCTAACCCTTACCCGAAGTCTTACCCTCACCCGTCCCCTAATCCTAACCCGTACGCTAACACTAACCCGTACCCTAACACGTACGCTCACCCTAAATCGTTGTCGTACCCTAACCTGTACCCTAAACCGTCCCCGTACCCTAACCCTAACCCTAACCCTAACCCTAACACTTACCCGAAGCCTTACCCTCACCCGTCCCCTAATCCTAACCCGTACGCTAACACTAACCCGTACCCTAACACGTACGCTCACCCTAAACCGTTTTCGTACCCTAACCTGTACCCTAAACCGTCCCCGTCCCCTAACCCTAACCCTAACCCTAACCCTTACCCGAAGCCTTACCCTCACCCGTGCCCTAATCCTAACCCGTACGCTAACACTAACCTGTACCCTAACACGTACGCTCACCCTAAACCTTTGTCGTACCCTAACCTGTACCCTAAACCGTCCGCGTCCCCTAACCCTAACCCTAACCCTAACCCTAACCCTTACCCGAAGCCTTACCCTCACCCGTCCCATAATTCTAAACCGTACGCTAACACTAAACCGTACCCTAACACGTACGTTCACACTAAACCGTTGTCGTACCCTAACCTGTACCCTAAACCGTCCCCGTCCCCTAACCCTAACCCTAACCCTTACCCGAAGCCTTACCCTCACCCGTTCCCTAATTCTAACCCGTACGCTAACACTAACCCGTAACCTAACACGTACGCTCACCCTAAACCGTTGTCGTACCGTAACATGTACCCTAAACCGTCCCCGTCCCCTAACCCTAACCCTAACCCTAACCCTTACCAGAAGCCTTACCCTCACCCGTCCCCTAATCCTAACCCGTACGCTAACACTAACCCGTACCCTAAAACGTACGCTCACCCTAAACCGTTGTCGTACCCTAACCTGTACCCTAAACCGTCCCCGTTCCCTAACCCTAACCCTAACCCTAACCCTAACCCTAACGCTCACCCGAAGCCTTACCCTCAACCGTCCCCTAATCCTACCCCGTACGCTAACACTAACCCGTACCCTAACACGTACGCTCACCCTAAACCGTTGTCGTACACTAACCTGTACCCTAAACCGGCGCCGTCCCCGTCCCCGTCCCCGTCCCCTAACCCTAACCCTAACCCTTACCCGAAGCCTTACCCTCACCCGTCCCCTAATCCTAACCCGTACGCTAACACTAACCCATACCCTAACACGTACGCTCACCCTAAACTGTTGTCGTACCCTAACCTGTACCATAAACCGTCCCTTTCCCCGTCCCGTAACCCTAACCCTAACCCTAACCCTAACCCTAACCCTTACCCGAAGCCTTACCCTCACCCGTCCCCTAATCCTAATCCGTACGCTAACACTAACCCATACCCTAACACGTACGCTCACCCTAAACCGTTGTCGTACCCTAACCTGTACCCTAAACCGTCCCCGTCCCCTAACCCTAACCCTAACCCTAACCCTAACCCTTACCCGAAGACTTACCCTCACCCGTCCCCTAATCCTAAACCTTACGCTAACACTAACCCGTACCCTAACACGTTAGCTCACCCTAACCGGTTTTCGTACCCTAACCTGTACCCTAAACCGTCCCCTAACCCTAACCCTAACCCTTACCAGAAGCCTTACCCTCACCCGTCCCATAATCCTAACCCGTACGCCAACACTAAGCCATACCCTAACACGTACGCTCACCCTAAATCGTTGTCGTACACTAACCTGTACCCTAAACCGTCCCCATCCCCTAACCCTAACCCTAACCCTAACCCTTACCCGAAGCCTTACTCTTACCCGTCCCCTAATCCTAAACCGTACGCTAACACTAACCCGTACCCTAACACGTACGCTCACCCTAAACCGTTGTCATACCCTAACCTGTACCCTAAACCGTCCCCGTCCCCTAACCCTAACCCTAACCCTAACCCTATCCCTTACCCGAAGCCTTACCGTCACCCGTCCCCTAATCCTAACCCGTACGCTAACACTAACCCGTACCCTAACACGTACTCTCACCCTAAATCGTTGTCGTACACTAACCTGTACCCTAAACCGTCCCCGTACCCTAACCCTAACCCTAACCCTAACCCTAACCCTAACACTTACCCGAAGCCTTACCCTCACCCGTCCCCTAATCCTAACCCGTACGCTAACACTAACCCGTACCCTAACACGTACGCTCACACTAAACCGTTGTCGTACCCTAACCTGTACCCTAAACCGTCCCCGTCACCTAACCCTAACCCTAACCCTAACCCTTACCCGAAGCCTTAGCCTCACCCGTCCCCTAATCCTCACCCGTACGATAACACTAACCCGTACCCTAACACGTACGCTCACCCTACACCGTTGTCGTACCCTAACCTGTACCCTAAACCGTCCCCGTCCCCGTCCCCGTCCCCGTCCCCTAACCCTAACCCTAACGCTTACCCGAAGCCTTACCCTCACCCGTCTCCTAATCCTAACCCGTACGCAACACTAACCCATAACCTAACATGTACGCTCACCCTAAAACGTTGTCGTACCCTAACCTGTACCCTAAACCGTCCCTGTCGCCGTCCCCTAACCCTAACCCTAACCCTAACCCTAACCCTTACCCGAAGCCTTACCCTCACCCGTCCCCTAATCCTAATCCGTACGCTAACACTATCCCGTAACCTAACACGTACGCTCACCCTAAACCGTTGTCGTACCCTAACCTGTACCCTAAACCGTCCCCGTCCCCTAACCCTAACCCTAACCCTAACCCTTACCCGAAGCCTTACCCTCACCCGTCCCCTAATCCTAACTCGTACGCTAACACTAACCCGTACCCTAACATGTACGCTCACCCTAAATCGTTGTCGTACCCTAACCTGTACCCTAAACCGTACCCGAACCCTAACCCTAACCCTAACCCTAACCCTAACCCTAACACTTACCCGAAGCCTTACCCTCACCCGTCCCCTAATCCTAACCCGTACTCTAACACTAACCCGTACCTTAACACGTACGCTCACCATAAACCGTTGTCGTACCCTAACCTGTACCCTAAACCGTCCCCGTCCCCTAACCCTTACCCTAAGCCTAATCCTAACCCTTACCCGAAGCCTTACCCTCACCCGTCCCCTAATCCTAACCCGTACGCTAACACTAACCCGTAACCTAACACGTACGCTCACCCTAAACCGTTGTCGTAGCCTAACCTGTACCCTAAACCGTCCCGTCCACTAACCCTAACCCTAACCCTAACCCTTACCCGAAGCCTTACCCTCACCTGTCCCATAATCCTAACACGTACGCTAACACAAACCCGTACCCTAACACGTACGCTCACCCTAAATCGTTGTCGTACCCTAACCTGTACCCTAAACCGTCCCCGTACCCTAACCCTAACCCTAACCCTAACCCTAACCCTAAAACTTACCCGAAGCCTTACCCTCACCCGTCCCCTAATCCTAACCCGTACGCTAACACTAACCCATACCCTAAGACGTACACTCACCTTAAACCGTTCTCGTACCCTAACCTGTACCCTAAACTGTCCCCGTCGCCTAACCCTGACCCTAACCCTAACCCTAACCCTTACCCGAAGCCTTACCCTCACCCGTCCCTTTATCCTAACCCGTACGCTAACACTAACCCGTACCCTAACACGTACGCTCACCCTAAATCGTTGTCGTACCCTAACCTGTACCCTAAACCGTCCCCGTCCCTGTCCCCGTCCCCTAACCCTAACCCTAACCCTTAGCCGAAGCCTTATCCTCACCCGTCCCCTAATCCTAACCCGTATGCTAACACTAACCCATACCCTAACATGTACGCTCACCCTAAACCGTTGTCGTACCCTAACCTGTACCCTAAACCGTCCCTGTCCCCGTCCCCTAACCCTAACCCTAACCCTAACCCTAACCCTAACCCTTACCCAAAGCCTTACCCTCACCCGTGCCCTAATCCTAACCCGTACGCTAACACTAACCCGTACCCTAACACGTACGCTCACCCTAAACCGTTGTCGTAGCCTAACCTGTACCCTAAACCGTCACCGTCCCCTAACCCTAACCCTAACCCTAACCCTTACCCGAAGCCTTACCCTCACCCGTCCCCTAATCCTAACCCTTACGCTAACACTAACCCGTACCCTAACACGTACGCTCACCCTAAATCGTTGTCGTACCCTAACCTGTACCCTAAACCGTCCCCGTACCCTAACCCTAACCCTAACCCTAACCCTAACCCTAACACTTACCCGAAGCCTTACCCTCACCCGTCCCCTAATCCGAACCCGTACGCTAACACTAACCCGTACCCTAACACGTACGCTCACCCTAAACCGTTGTCGTACCCTAACCTGTACCCTAAACCGTCCCCGTCCCCTAACACTAACCCTAACCCTAACCCTTACCCGAAGCCTTACACTCACCCGTCCCCTTATCCTAACCCGTACGCTAACACTAACCCATACCCTAACACGTACGCTCACCCTAAACCGTTGTCGTACCCTAACCTGTACCCTAAACCGTCCCCGTCCCCTAACACTAACCCTAACCCTAACCCTAACCCTTACCCGAAGCCTTACCCTGACCCGTCCCCTAATCCTAACCCGTACGCTAACACTAACCCGTACCCTAACACGTACGCTCACACTAAACCGTTGTCGTACCCTAACCTGTACCCTAAACCGTCCCCGTCACCGTCCCCTAACCCTAACCCTAACCCTAACCCTAACCTTTACCCGAAGCCTTACCCTCACCCGTCCCCTAATCCTAACCCGTACGCTAACACTAACCCGTACCCTAACACGTACGCTTACCCTAAATCTTTGTCGTACCCTCACCTGTACCCTAAACCGTCCCCGTCCCCATCCCCATCCCCGTCCACTAACCCTAACCCTAACCCTTACCTGAAGCCTTACCCTCACCCGTCCCCTAATCCTAACCCGTACGCTAACACTAACCCGTACCCTAACACGTACCCTCACCCTAAACAGTTGTCGTAGCCTAACCTGTACCCTAAACCATCCCCGTCCCCTAACCCTAACCCTAACACTAACCCTAACCCTTACCCGAAGCCTTACCCTCACCCGTCCCCTAATCCTAACCCGTACGCTAACACTAACCCGTAACCTAACACGTACGCTCACCCTAAACCGTTGTCGTAGCCTAACCTGTACCCTAAACCGTCCCCGTCCCCTAACCCTAATCCTAACACTAACCCTAACCCTTACCGGAAGCCTTACCCTCACCCGTCCCCTAATCCTAACTCGTACGCTAACACTAAACCATACCCTAACACGTACGCTCACCCTAAACCGTTGTCGTACCCTAACCTGTACCCTAAACCGTCCCCGTTCCCTAACCCTAACCCTAACCCTAACCCTAACCCTTTCCCGAAGCCTTACCCTCACCTGTCCCATAATCCTGACCCGTACGCTAACACTAACACGTACCCTAAAAAGTACGCTCACCCTAAACTGTTGTCGTACCCTAACCTGTATCCTAAACCGTCCCCGTCCCCGTCCCCAACCCTAACCCTAACCCTAACCCTAACCTTTACCCGAAGCCTTACCCTCACACGTCCCCTAATACTAACCCGTACGCTAACACTAACCCGTACCCTAACACGTACGCTCACCCTAAACCGTTGTCGTACCCTAACCTGTACCCTAAACCGTCCCTGTCCCCGTCCCCTAACCCTAACCCTAACACTAACCCTAACCCTAACCCTTACCCGAAGCCTTACCCTCACCCGTCCCCTAATCCTAACCCGTACGCTAACACTAACCCCTACCCTAACACGTACGCTCACCCTAAACCGTTGTCGTAGCCTAACCTGTACCCTAAACCGTCCCCGTCCCCTAACCCTAACCCTAACCCTAACCCTTACCCGAAGCCTTACCCTCACCCGTCCCCTAATCCTAACCCGTACACTAACACTAACCCGTACCCTAACACGTACGCTCACCCTAAACCGTTGTCGTACCCTAACCTGTACCCTAAACCGTCCCCGTCCCCTAACCCTAACCCTAACCCTATCCCTAACCCTTACCCGAAGCCTTACCCTCACCCGTCCCCTTATACTATCCCGTACCCTAACACTAACCCGTACCCTAACACGTACGCTCACCCTAAACCGTTGTCGTACCCTAACCTGTACCCTAAACCGTCCCCGTCCCTAACCCTAACCCTAACCCTAAACCTAACCCTTACCCGAAGCCTTACCCTCACCCGTCCCCTAATCCTAACCCATACGCTAACACTAACCCGTACCCTAACACGTACGCTCACCCTAAACCGTTGTCGTACCCTAACCTGTATCTTAAACCGTCCCCGTTCCCTAACCCTAACCCTAACCTAACCCTAACCCTAACCCTTACCCGAAGCCTTACACTCAACCGTCCCCTAATCCTCACCCGTACGCTAACACTAACCCGTACCCTAACACGTACGGTCACCCTAAAACGTTGTCGTACCCTAACCTGTACCCTAAACAGTCCCCGTCCCCTAACCCTAACCCTAACCCTAACCCTAACCCTTACCCGAAGCCTTACCCTCACACGTCCCCTAATCCTAACCCGTACACTAACACTAACCCGTACCCTAACACGTACGCTCACCCTAAACCGTTGACGTACCCTAACCTGTACCCTAAACCGTCCCCGTCCCCTAACCCTAATCCTAACCCTAACCCTAACCCTAACCCTTACCCGAAGCCTTACACTCACCCGTCCCCTAATCCTAACCCGTACCCTAACACTAACCCGTATCCTAACACGTACGCTCACCCTAAACCGTTGTCGTACCCTAACCTGTACCCTAAACCGTCCCCGTCCCCGTCCCTTAACCCAAGCCCTAACCCTAACCTTTACCCGAAGCCTTACCCTCACCCGTCCCCTAATCCTAACCCGTACGCTAACACTAACCCGTACCCTAACACGTACGCTCACCCTAAACCCTTGTCGTACCCTAACCTGGACCCTAAACCGTCCCCGTCCCCGTCCCCGTCCCTGTCCCCGTCCCCTAACCCTAACCCTAACCCTAACCCTAACCCTAACCCTTACCCGAAGCCTTTCCCTCACCCGTCCCCTAATCCTAAACCGTACGCTAACACTAACCCGTACCCTAACACGTACGCTCACCCTGAACCGCTGTCGTAGCCTAACGTGTACCCTAAACCATCCCCGTCCCCTAACCCTAACCCTAAATCTAAACCTTACCCGAGGCCTTACCCTCACCCGTCCCCTAATCCTAACCCGTACGCTAACACTAATCCGTACCCTAACACGTACACTCACCCTAAATCATTGTCGTACTCTAAACTGTACCCTAAACCGTCCCCGTACACTAACCTTAACCCTAACCCTAACCCTAACACTTACCCGAAGCCTTACCCTCACCCGTCCCCTAATCCTAACCCGTACGCTAACACTAACCCGTACCCTAACACGTACGCTCACCCTAAACCGTTGTCGTACCCTAACCTGTACCCTAAACCGTCCCCGTCCCCTAACCCTAACCCTAACCCTAACCCTTACCCGAAGCCTTAGCCTCACCCGTCCCCTTATCCTAACCCGTACGCTAACACTAACCCGTACCCTAACACGTACGCTCACCCTAAACCGTTGTCGTACCCTAACCTGTACCCTAAACCGTCCCCTAACCCTAACCCTAACCCTAACCCTAACCCTTACCCGAAGCCTTACCCTCACCCGTCCCCTAATCCTAACCCGTACGCTAACACTAACCCGTACCCTAACACGTACGCTCACCCTAAACCGTTGTCGTACCCTAACCTGTACCCTAAACCGTCCCCGTCCCCTAACCCTAACCCTAACCCTAACCCTAACCCTTACCCGAAGCATTACACTCACCCGTCCCATAATCCTCACCCGATCGCTAACAGTAACCCGTACCCTAACACGTATGCTCACCCTAAACCGTTGTCGTACCCTAACCTGTACCCTAAACCGTCCCCGTCCCCTAACCCTAAACCTAACCCTAACCCTAACCCTTACCCGAAGCCTTACCCTCACCCGTCCCCTAATCCTAACCCGTACGCTAACACTAACCCGTACCCTAACACATACGCTCACCCTAAACCGTTGTCATACCCTAACCTGTACCCTAAACCGTCCCCGTGCCCGTCCCCTAACCCTAACCCTAACCCTAACCCTTACCCGAAGCCTTACCCTCACCCTTCCCCTAATCCTAACCCGTACGCTAACACTAGCCCGTACCCTAACACGTACGCTCACCCTAAACCGTTGTCGTACCCTAACCTGTACCCTAAACCGTCCCCGTCCCCGTCCCCTAACCCTAACCCTAACCCTAACCCTAACCCTTACCCGAAGCCTTACCCTCACCCGTCCACTAATCCTAACCCGTACGCTAACACTAACCCGTACCCTAACACGTACGCTCACCCTAAACTGTTGTCGTACCCTAACCTGTACCCTAAACCGTCCCCGTCCCCGTCCCCTAACCCTAACCCTAACCCTAACACTTACCCGAAGCCTTACCCTCACCCGTCCCCTAACCCTAAACCGTACGCTAACACTAACCCGTACCCTAACACGTACGCTCACCCTAAACTGTTGTCGTACCCTAAACTGTACCCTAAACCGTCCCCGTCCCCTAACTCTAACCCTAACCCTAACCCTAACCCTAACCCTTACCCGAAGCCTTACCCTCACCCGTCCCCTAATCCTGACCCGTACGCTAACACTAACCCGTACCCTAACACGTACGCTCACCCTAAACCGTTGACATACACTAACCTGTACCCTAAACCGTCCCCGTCCCCTAACCCTAACCCTAACCCTAACCCTAACCCTTACCCGAAGCCTTACACTCACCCGTCCCCTAATCCTAACCCGTAAGCTAAAACTAACCCGTACCCTAACACGTACGCTCACCCTAAACTGTTGTCGTACCCTAACAAGTACCCTAAACCGTCCACGTCCCCATCCCCAACCCTAACCCTAACCCTAACCCTAACCTTTACCCGAAGCCTTACCCTCACCCGTCCCCTAATCCTAACCCGTACGCTAACACTAACCCATACCCTAACATGTACGCTCACGCTAAACCGTTGTCGTACCCTAACCTGTACCCTAAACCGTCCCCGTCCCCGTCCCCGTCCCCTAACCCTAACCCTTACCCGAAGCCTTACCCTCACCCGTCCCCTAATACTAACCCGTACGCTAACACTAACCCATACCCTAACATGTACGCTCACGCTAAACCGTTGTCGTACCCTAATCTGTACCCTAAACCGTCCCTGTCCCCGTCCCCTAACCCTAACCCTAACCATAACCCTAACCCTAACCCTTACCCGAAGCCTTACCCTCACCCGTCCGCTAATCCTAAACTGTACGCTAACACTACCCCCTACCCTAACACGTACGCTCACCCTAAACCGTTGTCGTAGCCTAACCTGTACCCTAAACCGTCCCCGTCCCCTAACCCTAACCCTAACCCTAACCCTTACCCGAAGCCTTACCCTCACCCGTCCCCTGATCCTAACCCGTACGCTAACACTAACCCGTACCCTTACAGGTACGCTCACCCTAAATCATTGTCGTACCCTAACCTGTACCCTAAACCGTCCCCGTACCCTAACCCTAACCCTAACCCTAACCCAAACACTTACCCGAAGCCTTACCCTCACCCGTCCCCTAATCCTAACCCGTACGCTAACACTAACCCGTACCCTAAGACATACGCTCACCCTAAACCGTTGTCGTACCCTAACCTGTACCCTAAACCATCCCCGTCCCCTAACCCTAACCCTAACCCTATCCCTAACCCTTACCCGAAGCCTTACCCTCACCCGTCCCCTTATCCTAACCCGTACGCTAACACTAACCCGTACCCTAACACGTACGCTCACCCTAAACCGTTGTCGTACCCTAACCTGTATCCTAAACCGTCCCCGTCCCCTAACCCTAACCCTAAACCTAACCCTTACCCGAAGCCTTACCCTCACCCGTCCCCTAATCCTAACCCGTACGCTAACACTAACCCGTACCCTAACACGTACGCTCACCCTAAACCGTTGTCGTACCCTAACCTGTACCCTAAACCGTCCCCGTTCCCTAACCCTAACCCTAACCTAACCCTAACCCTAACCCTTACCCGAAGCCTTACACTCACCCGTCCCCTAATCCTCACCCGTACGCTAACACTAACCCATACCCTAACACGTACGCTCACCCTAAACCGTTGTCGTACCCTAACCTGTACCCTAAACCGTCCCTGTCCCCTAACCCTAACCCTAACCCTAACCCTAACCCTAACCCTTACCCTCACCCGTCCCCTAATCCTAACCTGTACGCTAACACTAACCCGTACCCTAACACGTAAGCTCACCCTAAACCGTTGTTGTACCTTAACCTGTACCCTAAACCGTCCCCGTCCCCGTCCCCGTCCCCTAACCCTAACCCTAACCCTTTCCCGAAGCCTTACCCTCACCCGTCCCCTAATCCTAACCCGTACGCTAACACTAACCCGTACCCTAACACGTACGCTCACCCTAAACTGTTGTCGTACCCTAACCTGTACCCTAAACCGTCCCCGTCCCCGTCCACGTCCAGTAACCCTAAACCTAACCCTTACTCGAAGCCTTACCCTCACCCGTCCTCTAATCCTAACCCGTACGCTAAAACTAACCCATACCCTAACATGTACGGTCACCCTAAACCATTGTCGTACCCTAACCTGTACCCTAAACCGTCCCTGTCCCCGTCCCCTAACCCTAACCCTAACCCTAACCTTAACCCTTACCCGAAGCCTTACCCTCACCCGTCCCCTAATCCTAACCCGTACGCTAACACTAACCCGTACCCTAACACGTACGCTCACCCTAAACCGTTGTCGTAGCCTAACCTGTACCCTAAACCATCCCCGTCCCCTAACCCTAACCCTAACCCTAACCCTAACCCTTACCCGAAGCCTTACCCTCACCCGTCCCCTAATCCTAACCCGTACGCTAACACTAACCCGTACCCTAACACGTACGCTCACCCTAAACCGTTGTCGTACACTAACCTGTACCCTAAACCGTCCCCGTCCCCTTCCCCGTCCCCTAAACCTAACCCTAACCCTTACCCGAAGCCTTACCCTCACCCGTCCCCTAATCCTAACCCTTACACTAACACTAACCCATACCCTAACACGTACACTCACCCTAAACCGTTGTCGTACCCTAACCTGTACCCTAAACCGTCCCCGTCCCCTAACCCTAACCCTAACCCTTACCCTCACCCGTCCCCTAATCCTAACCTGTACGCTAACACTAACCCGTACCCTAACACGTACACTCAACCTAAACCGTTGTCGTACCCTAACCTGTACCCTAAACCGTCCCCGTCCCCTAACCCTAACCCTAACCCTAACCCTTACCCTCACCCGTCCCCTAATCCTAACCTGTACGCTAACACTAACCCGTACCCTAACACGTACGCTCACCCTAAACCGTTGTCGTACCCTAATCTGTACCCTAAACCGTCCCCGTCCCCGTCCCCTAACCCTAACCCTAACCCTAATCTTTACCCGAAGCCTTACCCTCACCCGTCCCCTAATCCTAACCCGTACGCTAACACTAACCCGTACCCTAACACGTACGCTCACCCTAAACCGTTGTCGTACCCTAACCTGCACTCTAAACCGTCCCCGTCCCCTAACCCTAACCCAAACCCTAACCCTAACCCTTACCCGAAGCCTTACACTCACCCGTCCCATAATCCTCACGCGTACGCTAACATTAACCCGTACCCTAACACGTACGCTCACCCTAAACCGTTGTCGTACCATAACCTGTACCCTAAACCGTCCCCGTCCCCTAACCCTAACCCTAAACCTAACCCTAACCCTAATCCTTACCCTAACCCGTCCCCTAATCCTAACCCGTAAGGTAACACTAACCCGTACCCTAACACGTACCCTCACCCTAAACCGTTGTCGTACCCTAACCTGTACCCTAAACCGTCCCCGTCCCCTAACCCTAACACTAACCCTTTCCCGAAGCCTTAACCTCACCCGTCACCTAATCCTAACCCGTACGCTAACACTAACCCGTACCGTAACACGTACGCTCCCCCTAAACCGTTGTCGTACCCTAACCTGTACCCTAAACCGTCCCCGTCCCCTAACCCTAACCCTAACCATAACCCTAACCCTTACCCGAAGCCTTACCCTCACCCGTCCCCTTATCCTAACCCGTACACTAACACTAACCCGTACCCTAACACGTACGCTCACCCTAAACCGTTGACGTACCATAACCTGTACCCTAAACGGTCCCCGTCCCCTAACCCTAACCCTAACCCTAACCCTAACCCTTACCCGAAGCCTTACCCTCACCCGTCCCCTAATCCTAACCCGTACGCTAACACTAACCCGTACCCTAACATGTACGCTCACCCTAAACCGTTGTCGTACACTAACCTGTACTATAAACGGTCCCCGTGCCCATCCCCTAACCCTAAGCCTAACCCTAACCCTCACCCTTACCCGAAGCCTTACCCTCACCCTTCCCCTAATCCTAACCCGTACGCAAACACTAACCCGTACCCTAACACGTACGCTCACCCTAAACCGTTGTCGTACACTAATCTGTACCCTAAACCGTCCCCGTCCCCTATCCCTAACCCTAACCCTAACCCTAACCCTTACCTGAAGCCTTACCCTCACCCGTCCCCAATCCTAACCCGTACGCTAACACTAACCCGTACCCTAACACGTACGCTCTCCCTAAACAGTTGTCGTACCCTAACCTGTACCCTAAACCGTCCATGTCCCCTAACCCTAACTCTAACACTAACCCTAACCCTAACCCTTACCTGAAGCCTTACCGTAACCCGTCCCCTAATCCTAACCCGTACCCTAACACTAACCTGTACCCTAACACATACGCTCACCCTAAACCGTTGTCGTACCCTAACCTGTACCCTAAACCGTCCCCGTCCCCTTAACCTAACCCTAACCCTAACCCTTACCCGAAGCCTTACCCTAACCCGTCCCCCAATCCTAACCCGTACGCTAACACTAACACGTACCCTAACACGTACGCTCACCCTAAACCATTTTCGTACGCTAAACTGTACCCTAAACCGTCCCCTTACCCGTCCCCTGACCCTAACCCTAACCGTAACCCTAACCCTAACCCTTACCCAAAGCCTTACCCTAACCCTTCCCCTAATCCTAAACTGCACGCTAACACGAACCCTTACCCTAACACGTACGTTCACCCTAAACCGTTGTCGTACCTAACATGTACCCTAAACAGTCCCCGTCCCCGTGCCCGTCCCCTAACCCTAACCCTAACCCTAACCCTTACTCGAAGCCTTACCCTAACCTGTCCCCTAATCCTAACCCGTACGCTAACATTAACCTATACTCTAACACGTACACTCACCCTAAACCGTTGTCATACACTTACCTGTACACTCAAACGTCCCCTAACCCTAACCCTAACCCTAACCCTTACCCGAAGCCTTACCTTAACCCGTCCCCTAATCCTAACCCGTACGCTAACACTAACCCGTACCCTAACACGTACGCTCACCCTAAACCGTTGTCGTACCCTAACCTGTACCCTAAACCGTCCCCGTCCCCTAACCCTAACCCTAACCCTAACCCTTACCCGAAGCCTTACCCTAACCCATCCACTAATTCTAACCCGTACGCTAACAGTAACCCATACCCTAACACGTACGCTCTCCCTAAACCGTTGTCGTACCCTAACCTCTACCCTAAACTGTCGCCGTCAACTAACCCTAACCCTAACCCTAACCCTAATCCTAACCCTAACCCTTAGCCGAAGCCTTACCCTAATCCGTCCCCTAATCCTAAACCGTACGCTAACACTAACCTGTACCCTAACACATACGCTCACCCTAAAACGTTGTCGTACACTAATCTGTACCCTAAACCGTCCCCGTCCCCTAACCCTAACCTTAACCCTAACCCTTACCCGAAGCCTTACACTAACCCGTCCCTTAATCCTAACCCGTACGCTAACACTAACACGTACCCTAACACGTACGCTCACCCTAAACCGTTGTCGTACACTAACCTGTACCCTAAACCATCCCCGTCCCCATCCACGTCCCCTAACCCTAACCCTAACCCTAACCGTTACCCGAAGCCTTACACTAATACATCCTATAATCCTAACACGTATGCTACCACTAACCCGTACCCTAACACGTATGCTCTCCCTAAACAGTTGTCGTACCCTAACCAGTACCCTAAACTGTCCCCGTCCCCGTGCCCGTCCCCTAACTCTAACCCTAAACCTAACCCTTACCTGAAGCCTTACACTAACCCGTACCTTAATCCTAACCCTTACGCAAACACTAACACCTACCCTAACACGTACGCTCACCCTAAGCAGTTGTCATAGCCTAACCTGCACCCCAAACCGTCCCCGTCCTCTAACCCTAACCCTAACACTAACCTTAACCCTAAACTTTACCCGAAGCCTTACCCTAACCCTTCCCCTAATCCTAAACCGTATGCTAACACTAACCTGTACACTAACATGTACGCTCACCCTAAACCATTGTCGTACACTAACCTGTACCCTAAACCGTTCCCATCCCCTAACCCTATCCCTAACCCTAAACCTTACCCTTACCCGAAGCCTTACCCTAACCGGTCTTCTAATCCTAACCCGTACGCTAACACCAACAGGTACCATAACACGTACGCTCTAGCTAAACCGTTGTCGTACCCTAACCTGTACCCTAAACCATCCCCGTACCCTAACCCTAACCCTACCACTAACCCTAACCTTAACATTTACCCGAAGCCTTACCCTAACCCGTCCCCTTATCCTAAAACGTACGCTAAAACTAACCTGTACCCTAACACGTATGCTCACGCTAAACCGTTGTCGTACCCTAACCTTTACCCTAAACCATCCACGTCCCCTAACACTAACCCTAACCCTAACCCTTACCCGAAGAATTACCCTAACACGTCCCCTAAACCTAACCCGTACGCTAACACTAACACGTACCCTAAAACGTAGGCTCACCGTAAACAGTTGTTGTAACCTAAGCTGTACCCTAAAACGTCCCCGTTACCTAACCCTAACCCTAACACCAACCCTAACCCTAACCCTTACCCGAAGCCTTACCCTAGCCCGTGCCCTAATCCTAACCCGTACGATAACACTAACCAGTATCCTAACACGTACGCTCTCCCTAAAACGTTGTCGTATGCTAACCTGTACTCTAAACGGTCCCAGTCCCCTGTTAAAGAAATCTGCACTACAATGAAGTCTCACTGCCCCCCGATCAAAAGGGCCATCTGAAAAAAGTGTAAAATCCAGAAATGCAGCACAGGCCATGGAGAACAGGGAGCCTTGTTATGCTGATGGGTGGGATGTAAATTGCCAACAGCCACTCTGGAGAAGTGTATGGTGTTTCCTGAAACACCTAAAAAACAAAGCAACGGAGCCTACGGCACTTCCACTTATGGTCCTATAGCTTAGGGAAACTAAAATCAAAAATACACAGCCACCCCAAAGTTTCAGACGGCTCTGTTTACAAGAACCTCGTCTACGGTACAAGTTAAATATCCCAGAAAGCGAAAAATGGATAAAGAAGTTGTGGTACGTACGTACAATGGAATATCAGTCACCAATGAAATCTATGTCATCTGGCCCGTCGTGGCATAATGAGTGGATTCAGGTACGATGATTCTAAGTGAAATACGTCACACAGAAAATGAAACATCATAAGATATCACTAATACACCGAATGTAATCTTGGCTACACATGAACTGAATTACAAAACAAAACAGGGTCTCAAATTTAGAAAACCAACTTATGTTTGCATAAGGGGAAAGGTGAGTTGGGGTGCTGCATAAAACCAGAGTTAGAAATTAGCACAGATACCATTCCATAAGTCAAATACATAATAGTCAAGACCTACCCCTTGCTCAACGAAATGGGCTAAACACACTATATTCAACGCCTAGGAATACAGCTGACTAGTAAGGATCTTCAAACCCATGGATTTATATGTCTCCATAAGTGAATCAAGCGTGTGTACAGCTGCATGAAGGCTGCAGAGAAAATCCGATATATCCTATTATCAAAATGAATTACAAAAACAAAACACAATGACAGTGAAATAGAGAGCAATTCTTAAATAATTCATTCAGGGCTTGTGATGCAACCTGGATGTACCTCATCTACACCCAGAGCTGAGTGAGATATAAGGTTGGACACTTGGTGCTGATACCATTGGTGAGGTTCGATGAGAAAATGCAAACCTTTTGAAGTCATAATACATGGTACACATTCCATGGGTCCCAACTCTCCAGGTTGAAGCGATTCTTCCTTCAGCTAAAGCATGCATGGGAAACCCACAGTATGGTGCACCGTGTAACCGGCAAACCTTTTCAAATGCATCTCAGATTTTGTCCCCTTTTACTCGGGTTCACAATTCCAGACACTTTCTAACACTCTCCCCACTTGGAGAGTCAGTGCCTTTAACCTCCTGTTTCGCACAGTTTGCAATTTCTGCGCAAGATGAACAGGAATAGGGAGAACCAATGAGAGACTAGCTGTAGGTGTCTGCAGGGGCAAATTTAACGCTCATTTCCCACCAGGAAGAGGAATTAACCAAAGGCTCAGCATGCCGTGCCGGAACCAGATTAGGGCCTGAAGCAATCCTGCGGGTTTGCAGCCAGCTCAGAAGAAAGCGATTTGAAGAAAGGAGCTCAGGGGCACTGTAATTCACAAACCTGCAGAGTTATAAATGACAGCTATCGTCCAAAAATATATTGAAGGAAGGCTGCGAAGATGACTTGAAAGCGGGGCAGAATTGCAGGAAAACGATTTCAGGGGGTAGACTGGAATTGCATTTAAAGCATAGGAAAAGAGGCAGAACGTCGACAATGATGCACTTGGCCAAAAAGGGCGTATGCGTTTTTTCCTGAATATATTCAGGAAAAAACGCATACGCCCTTTTTGGCCAACCAAGCAAGCATGTTAAAGAAATCTGCACTACAATGAAGTCTCACTGCCCCCCGGTCAAAAGAGCCATCTGAAAAAAGTGTAAAATCCAGAAATGCAGCACAGGCCATGGAGAACAGGGAGCCTTGTTATGCTGATGGGTGGGATGTAAATTGCCAACAGCCACTCTGGAGAAGTGTATGGTGTTTCCTGAAACACATAAAAAACAAAGCAACGGAGCCTACGGCACTTCCACTTATGATCCTATAGCTTAGGGAAATTAAAATCAAAAACACACAGCCACCACAAAGTTTCAGACGGCTCTGTTTACAAGAACCTCGTCTACGGTACAAGTTAAATATCCCAGAAAGCGAAAAATGGATAAAGAAGTTGTGGTACGTACGTACAATGGAATGTCAGTCACCAATGAAATCTATGTCATCTAGCCCGTCGTGGCATAATGAGTGGATTCAGGTACGATGATTCTAAGTGAAATACGTCACACAGAAAATGAAACATCATAAGATATCACTAATACACCGAATGTAATCTTGGCTACACATGAACTGAATTACAAAACAGAACAGGGTCTCAAATTTAGAAAACCAACTTATGTTTGCATAAGGAGAAAGGTGAGTTGGGGTGCTGCATAAAACCAGAGTTAGAAATTAGCACAGATACCATTCCATAAGTCAAATACGTAATAGTCAAGACCTACCCCTTGCTCAACGAAATGGGCTAAACACACTATATTCAACGCCTAGGAATACACCTGACTAGTAAGGATCTTCAAACCCATGGATTTATATGTCTCCATAAGAGAATCAAGCGTGTGTACAGCTGCATGAAGGCAGCAGAGAAAATCCGATAAATCCGATTATCAAAATGAATTACACAAACAAAACACAATGACAGTGAAATAGAGAGCAATTCTAAAAGAATTCATTCAGGGCTTCTGAGGCAACCTGGATTTACCTCATCTACACCCAAAGCTGAATGACACATAAGGTTGGACACTCCGGGCTGATAGCATTGGTGAGGTTCGATGAGAAAATGCAGACCCTTTGAAGTCATACAGCATGGGACCCATTCCATGGGTCCCAACTCTCCAGGTTTAAGGGATTCTTCCTTCAGCTAAAACATGCATGGGAAATCCACAGTATGGTGCGCCGTGTGACTGGGAAACGTTTTCAAATGCATCTCAGTTTCCGTCCCCTTTTACTCAGGTTCACAATTCCAGACACTTTACTAAAACTCTCCCCACTTGGGTAGTCAGTGCCTTTAACCTGCTGTTTCGCACAGTTTGCAATTTCTGGGCAAGATGAACAGGAATAAGGAGAACCAATGAGAGACTAGCTGTAGGTGTCTGCACGGGCAAATTTAACGATCATTTCCCACCAGGAAGAGGAATTAACCAAACGCTCACCATGCCGTGCCAGAAACAGATTAGGGCCTGAAGCAATCCTGCGGGTTTGCGGCCAGCTCTCAAGAAAGCGATTTGAAGAAAGGAGCTCAGGGGCACTGTAATTCACAAACCTGCAGAGTTATAAATGACAGCTATCGTCCAATAATATATTGAAGGAAGGCTGCGAAGAGGACTTGAAAGCGGGGCAGAATTGCAGGAAAACGATTTCAGGGGGTAGACTGGAATTGCATTTAAAGCATAGGAAAAGAGGCAGAACGTCGACAATGATGCACTTGGCCAAAAAGGGCATATGCGTTTTTTCCTGAATATATTCAGGAAAAAACTCATACGCGCTTTTTGGACAACCAAGCAAGCATGTTAAAGAAATCTGTACTACAATGAAGTCTCACTGCCCCCCGGTCAAAAGGGCCATCTGAAAAAAGTGTAAAATCCAGAAAGGCAGCACAGGCCATGGAGAACAGGGAGCCTTGTTATACTGATGGTTGGGATGTAAATTGCAAACAGCCACTCTGGAGAAGTGTATGGTGTTTCCTGAAACACCTAAAAAACAAAGCAACGGAGCCTACGGCACTTCCACTTTTGGTCCTATAGATTAGGGAAATTAAAATCAAAAACACACAGCCACCCCAAAATTTCAGACGGCTCTCTTCACAAGAACCTCGTCTACGGTACAAGTTAAATATCCCAGAAAGCGAAAAATGGATAAAGAAGTTGTGGTACCTACGTACAAAGCAATATCATTCACCAATGAAATCTATGTCATCAGGCCCGTCGTGGCATAATGAGTGGATTCAGGTATGATGATTCTAAGGGAAATAAGTCACACAGAAAATGAAACATCATGAGATATCACTAATACACGGAATGTAATCTTGTCTACACATGAACTGAATTACAAAACAGAACAGGTTCTCCAATTTAGAAAACCAATTTATGTTTGCTTAAGGGGAAAGGTGAGTTGGGGTGCTGCATAAAACCAGAGATAGAAATTAGCACAGATACCATTCCATAAGTCAAATATGTAATAGTCAAGACCAACCCCTTGCTCACCGAGATGGACTAAACACCCTATATTCAACGCCTAGGAATACACCTGACTAGTAAGAATCTTCAAACCCATGGATTTATATGTCTCCATAAGAGAATCAAGCGTGTGTACAGCTGCATGTATTCAGCAGAATAAATCCGATAAATCCCCTTATCAAAATGAATTACAAAAACAAAACACAATGAGAGTGAAATAGAGAGCAATTCTTAAATAATTCATTCAGGGCTTGTGATGCAACCTGGATTTACCTCATCTACACCCAGAGCTGAGTGAGACATAACGTTGGACACTTCGGGCTGATAGCATTGGTGAGGTTCGATGAGCAAATACAGACGCTTTGAAGTCATACTGCATGGGACCCATTCCATGGGTCCCAACTCTCCAGGTTTAAGGGATTCTTCCTTCAGCTAAAACATGCATGGGGAACCCAGAGTATGGTGCACCGTGTGACCGGGAAACGTTTTCAAATGCATCTCAGTTCTCGTACCCTTTTACTCGGGTTCACAATTCCAGAGCCTTTACTAACACTCTCCCCACTTGGAGAGTCAGCGCCTTTAACCTGCTGTTTGGCACAGTTTGCAATTTCTGCGCAAGATGAACAGGAATAGGGAGAACCAATAAGAGACTAGCTGTAGGTGTCTGCACGGGCAAATTTAACGCTCATTTCCAACCAGGAAGAGGAATTAACCAAACGCTCATCATGCCATGCCGGAACAAGATTAGGGCCTGAAGCAATCCTGCGGGTTTGCGGCCAGCTCACAAGAAAGCGATTTGAAGAAAGGAGCTCAGGGGCACTGTAATTCACAAACCTGCAGAGTTATAAATGACAGCTATCGTCCAAAAATATATTGAAGGAAGGCTGCGAAGATGACTTGAAAACGGGGCAGAATTGCAGGAAAACGATTTCAGGGGGTAGACTGGAATTGCATTTAAAGCATAGGAAAAGAGGCAGAACGTCGACAATGATGCACTTGGCCAAAAAGGGCGTATGCGTTTTTTCCTGAATATATTCAGGAAAAAACGCATACGCCCTTTTTGGCCAACCAAGCAAGCATGTTAAAGAAATCTGCACTACAATGAAGTCTCACTGCCCCCCGGTCAAAAGGGCCATCTGAAAAAAGTGTAAAATCCAGAAAGGCAGCACAGGCCATGGAGAACAGGGAGCCTGGTTATGCTGATGTGTGGGATGTAAATTGCCAACAGCCACTCTGGAGAAGTGTATGGTGTTTCCTGAAACACCTAAAAAACAAAGCAACGGAGCCTACGGCACTTCCACTTATGGTCCTAGAGCTTAGGGAAATTAAAATCAAAAACACACACATCCACCCCAAAGTTTCAGACGGCTCTGTTTACAAGAACCTCATCTACGGTACAAGTTAAATATCCCAGAAAGCGAAAAATGGATAAAGAACTTGTGGTACGTACGTATAATGGAATATCACTCACCAATGAAATCCATGTCATCAGGCCCGTCGTGGCATAATGAGTGGATTCATGTACGATGATTCTCAGTGAAATAACTCACACAGAAATTGAAACAACATAAGATATCACTAATACACGGAATGTAATCTTGGCTACACATGAACTGAATTACAAAACAGAACAGGGACTCATATTTAGAAAACCAACTTATGTTTGCTTAAGGGGAAAGGTGAGTTGGGGTGCTGCATAAAACCAGAGATAGAAATTAGCACAGATATCATTCCATACGTCAAATATGTAATAGTGAAACCTACCCCTTGCTCAACGAAATGGGCTAAACACCCTATATACAATGCCTAGGAATAAACCTGACTAGAAAGAATTTTCAAACCCACGGATTTATATGTCTGGATAAGAGAATCAAGCGTGTGTACAGCTGCATGAAGGCAGCAGAGAAAATCCGATAAATCCCATTATCAAAATGAATTACAAAAACAAAACACAATGACAGAGAAATAGAGAGCAATTCTTAAATAATTCATTCAGGGCTTGTGATGTAACCTTGATTTACATCATCTACACCAAGAGCTGAGTGAGACATAAGCTTGGACACTTCGGGCTGATAGCATTGGTGAGGTTCGATGAGCAAGTGCAGACCCTTTGAAGTCATACTGCATGGTAACCATTCCATGGATCCCAACTCTGCAGGTTTAAGCGATTCTTCCTTCAGCTAAAACATGCATGGGAAACCCACAGTAGGGTGCACCATGTGACCGGGAAACGTTTTCAAATGCATCTCAGTTTTCGTCCCCTTTTACTCGGGTTCACAATTCCAGAGCCTTTATTAAACTCTCCCCACTTGGAGAGTCAGTGCCTTTAACCTGCTGTTTGGCACAGTTTGCAATTTCTTCGCAAGATGAACAGGAATAGGGAGAACCAATGACTGACTAGCTGTAGGTGTCTGCACGGGCAAATTTAACGCTCATTTCCCACCAGGAAGAGGAATTAACCAAAGGCTCAGCATGCCGTGCCAGAACCAGATTAGGGCCTGAAGCAATCCTGCGGGTTTGTGGCCAGCTCAAAAGAAAGCGATTTGAAGAAAGGAGCTCAGGGTCACTGTAATACACAAACCTGCAGAGTTATAAATGACAGCTATCGTCCAAAAATATATTGAAGGAAGGCTGGAAGAGGACTTGAAAGCGGGGCAGAATTGCAGGAAATCGATTTCAGGGGGTAGACTGGAATTGCATTTAAAGCATAGGAAAAGAGGCAGAACGTCGACAATGATGCACTTCGCTAAAAAGGGCGTATGCGTTTTTTCCTGAGTATATTCAGGAAAAAACACATACGCCCTTTTTGCCCAACCAAGCAAGCATGTTAAAGAAATCTGCAATACAATGAAGTCTCACTGCCCCCGGGTCAAAAGGGCCATCTGAAAAAAGGGTAAAATCCAGAAATGCAGCACAGGCCATGGAGAACAGGGAGCCTTGTTATGCTGATGGGTGGGATATACATTGCCAACAGCCACTCTGGAGAAGTGTATGGTGTTTCCTGAAACACCTAAAAAACAAAGCAACGGAGCTTACGGCACTTCCAATTATGGTCCTATAGCTTAGGGAAATTAAAATCAAAAACACACAGCCACCCCAAAGTTTCAGACGGCTCTGTTTACAAGAACCTCGTCTACGGTACAAGTTAAATATCCCAGAAAGCGAAAAATGGATAAAGAAGTTGTGGTACGTACGTACAATGGAATATCACTCACCAATGATGTCTATGTCATCTGGCCCGTCGTGGCATAATGAGTGGATTCAGGTATGATGATTCTAAGTGAAATAAGTCACAAAGAAAATGAAACATCATAAGATATTACTAATACACCGAATGTAATCTTGGCTACATATGAACTGAATTACAAAACAGAACAGGGTCTCAAATTTAGAAAACCAACTTATGTTTGCTTAAGGGGAAAGGTGCGTTGGGGTGCTGCATAAAACCAGAGATAGAAATTAGCACAGATACCATTCCATACGTCAAATATGTAATAGTCAAGACCTACCCCTTGCTCAACGAAATGGGCTAAACACCCTATATTCAACGCCTAGGTATACACCTGACTAGTAAGAATCTTCAAACCCATGGATTTATATGTCTCCATAAGAGAATCAAGCGTGTGTACAGCTGCATGAAGGCAGCAGAGAAAATCCGATAAATCCTATTATCAAAATGAATTACAAAAACAAAACACAATGACAGTGAAATAGAGAGCAATTCTTAAATAATTCATTCAGGGCTTGTGATGCAACCTGGATTTACCTCATCTAAACCCAGAGCTGAGTGAGACATAAGGTTGTACACTTCGGGCTGATAATATTGGTGAGGTTCGATGAGCAAATGCAGACCATTTGAAGTCATACTGCATGGTACCCATTCCATGGGTCCCAACTCTCCAGGTTTAAGCGATTCTTCCTTCAGCTATAGCATGCATGGGAAACACACAGTATGGTGCACCGTGTGACCGGGAAACGTTTTCAAATGCATCTCAGTTTTTGTCCCCTTTTACTCGGGTTCACAATTCCAGACCCTTTACTAACACTCTCCCCACATGGAGAGTCATTGCCTTTAACCTCCTGTTTGGGACAGTTTGCAATTTCTGCGCAAGATGAACAGGAATAGGGAGAACCAATGAGAAACTAGCTGTAGGTGTCTGCACGGGCAAATTTAACGCTCATTTCCCACCAGGAAGAGGAATTAACCAAAGGCTCAGCATGCCGTGCCGGAACCAGATTAGGGCCTGAAGCAATCTTGCGGGTTTGCGGCCAGCTCACAAGAAAGCGAGTTGAAGAAAGGAGCTCAGGGGCACTGTAATTCACAAACCTGCAGAGTTATAAATGACAGCTATCGTCCAAAAATATATTGAAGGAAGGCTGCGAAGATGACTTGAAAACGGGGCAGAATTGCAGGAAAACGATTTCAGGGGGTAGACTGGAATTGCATTTAAAGCATAGGAAAAGAGGCAGAACGTCGACAATGATGCACTTGGCCAAAAAGGGCGTATGCGTTTTTTCCTGAATATATTCAGGAAAAAACGCATACGCCCTTTTTGGCCAACCAAGCAAGCATGTTAAAGAAATCTGCACTACAATGAAGTCTCACTGCCCCCCGGTCAAAAGGGCCATCTGAAAAAAGTGTAAAATCCAGAAAGGCAGCACAGGCCATGGAGAACAGGGAGCCTGGTTATGCTGATGTGTGGGATGTAAATTGCCAACAGCCACTCTGGAGAAGTGTATGGTGTTTCCTGAAACACCTAAAAAACAAAGCAACGGAGCCTACGGCACTTCCACTTATGGTCCTAGAGCTTAGGGAAATTAAAATCAAAAACACACACATCCACCCCAAAGTTTCAGACGGCTCTGTTTACAAGAACCTCATCTACGGTACAAGTTAAATATCCCAGAAAGCGAAAAATGGATAAAGAACTTGTGGTACGTACGTATAATGGAATATCACTCACCAATGAAATCCATGTCATCAGGCCCGTCGTGGCATAATGAGTGGATTCATGTACGATGATTCTCAGTGAAATAACTCACACAGAAATTGAAACAACATAAGATATCACTAATACACGGAATGTAATCTTGGCTACACATGAACTGAATTACAAAACAGAACAGGGACTCATATTTAGAAAACCAACTTATGTTTGCTTAAGGGGAAAGGTGAGTTGGGGTGCTGCATAAAACCAGAGATAGAAATTAGCACAGATATCATTCCATACGTCAAATATGTAATAGTGAAACCTACCCCTTGCTCAACGAAATGGGCTAAACACCCTATATACAATGCCTAGGAATAAACCTGACTAGAAAGAATTTTCAAACCCACGGATTTATATGTCTGGATAAGAGAATCAAGCGTGTGTACAGCTGCATGAAGGCAGCAGAGAAAATCCGATAAATCCCATTATCAAAATGAATTACAAAAACAAAACACAATGACAGAGAAATAGAGAGCAATTCTTAAATAATTCATTCAGGGCTTGTGATGTAACCTTGATTTACATCATCTACACCAAGAGCTGAGTGAGACATAAGCTTGGACACTTCGGGCTGATAGCATTGGTGAGGTTCGATGAGCAAGTGCAGACCCTTTGAAGTCATACTGCATGGTAACCATTCCATGGATCCCAACTCTGCAGGTTTAAGCGATTCTTCCTTCAGCTAAAACATGCATGGGAAACCCACAGTAGGGTGCACCATGTGACCGGGAAACGTTTTCAAATGCATCTCAGTTTTCGTCCCCTTTTACTCGGGTTCACAATTCCAGAGCCTTTATTAAACTCTCCCCACTTGGAGAGTCAGTGCCTTTAACCTGCTGTTTGGCACAGTTTGCAATTTCTTCGCAAGATGAACAGGAATAGGGAGAACCAATGACTGACTAGCTGTAGGTGTCTGCACGGGCAAATTTAACGCTCATTTCCCACCAGGAAGAGGAATTAACCAAAGGCTCAGCATGCCGTGCCAGAACCAGATTAGGGCCTGAAGCAATCCTGCGGGTTTGTGGCCAGCTCAAAAGAAAGCGATTTGAAGAAAGGAGCTCAGGGTCACTGTAATACACAAACCTGCAGAGTTATAAATGACAGCTATCGTCCAAAAATATATTGAAGGAAGGCTGGAAGAGGACTTGAAAGCGGGGCAGAATTGCAGGAAATCGATTTCAGGGGGTAGACTGGAATTGCATTTAAAGCATAGGAAAAGAGGCAGAACGTCGACAATGATGCACTTCGCTAAAAAGGGCGTATGCGTTTTTTCCTGAGTATATTCAGGAAAAAACACATACGCCCTTTTTGCCCAACCAAGCAAGCATGTTAAAGAAATCTGCAATACAATGAAGTCTCACTGCCCCCGGGTCAAAAGGGCCATCTGAAAAAAGGGTAAAATCCAGAAATGCAGCACAGGCCATGGAGAACAGGGAGCCTTGTTATGCTGATGGGTGGGATATACATTGCCAACAGCCACTCTGGAGAAGTGTATGGTGTTTCCTGAAACACCTAAAAAACAAAGCAACGGAGCTTACGGCACTTCCAATTATGGTCCTATAGCTTAGGGAAATTAAAATCAAAAACACACAGCCACCCCAAAGTTTCAGACGGCTCTGTTTACAAGAACCTCGTCTACGGTACAAGTTAAATATCCCAGAAAGCGAAAAATGGATAAAGAAGTTGTGGTACGTACGTACAATGGAATATCACTCACCAATGATGTCTATGTCATCTGGCCCGTCGTGGCATAATGAGTGGATTCAGGTATGATGATTCTAAGTGAAATAAGTCACAAAGAAAATGAAACATCATAAGATATTACTAATACACCGAATGTAATCTTGGCTACATATGAACTGAATTACAAAACAGAACAGGGTCTCAAATTTAGAAAACCAACTTATGTTTGCTTAAGGGGAAAGGTGCGTTGGGGTGCTGCATAAAACCAGAGATAGAAATTAGCACAGATACCATTCCATACGTCAAATATGTAATAGTCAAGACCTACCCCTTGCTCAACGAAATGGGCTAAACACCCTATATTCAACGCCTAGGTATACACCTGACTAGTAAGAATCTTCAAACCCATGGATTTATATGTCTCCATAAGAGAATCAAGCGTGTGTACAGCTGCATGAAGGCAGCAGAGAAAATCCGATAAATCCTATTATCAAAATGAATTACAAAAACAAAACACAATGACAGTGAAATAGAGAGCAATTCTTAAATAATTCATTCAGGGCTTGTGATGCAACCTGGATTTACCTCATCTAAACCCAGAGCTGAGTGAGACATAAGGTTGTACACTTCGGGCTGATAATATTGGTGAGGTTCGATGAGCAAATGCAGACCATTTGAAGTCATACTGCATGGTACCCATTCCATGGGTCCCAACTCTCCAGGTTTAAGCGATTCTTCCTTCAGCTATAGCATGCATGGGAAACACACAGTATGGTGCACCGTGTGACCGGGAAACGTTTTCAAATGCATCTCAGTTTTTGTCCCCTTTTACTCGGGTTCACAATTCCAGACCCTTTACTAACACTCTCCCCACATGGAGAGTCATTGCCTTTAACCTCCTGTTTGGGACAGTTTGCAATTTCTGCGCAAGATGAACAGGAATAGGGAGAACCAATGAGAAACTAGCTGTAGGTGTCTGCACGGGCAAATTTAACGCTCATTTCCCACCAGGAAGAGGAATTAACCAAAGGCTCAGCATGCCGTGCCGGAACCAGATTAGGGCCTGAAGCAATCTTGCGGGTTTGCGGCCAGCTCACAAGAAAGCGAGTTGAAGAAAGGAGCTCAGGGGCACTGTAATTCACAAACCTGCAGAGTTATAAATGACAGCTATCGTCCAAAAATATATTGAAGGAAGGCTGCGAAGAGGACTTGAAAGCGGGGCAGAATTGCAGGAAAACGATTTTAGGGGGTAGACTGGAATTGCATTTAAAGCATAGGAAAAGAGGCAGAACGTCGACAATGATGCACTTGGCCAAAAAGTGCGTATGCGTTTTTTCCTGAATATATTCAGAAAAAAACGCATACGCCCTTTTAGGCCAACCAAGCAAGCATGTTAAAGAAATCTGCACTACAATGAAGTCTCACTGCGCCCTGGTCAAAAGGGCCATCTGAAAAAAGTGTAAAATCCAGAAATGCAGCATAGGCCATGGAGAACAGGGAGCCTTGTTATGCTGATGGATTGGATGTAAATAGCCAACAGCCACTCTGGAGAAGTGTATGGTGTTTCCTGAAACACCTAAAAAACAAAGCAACGGAGCCTACGGCACTTCCACTTATGGTCCTATAGATTATGGAAATTAAAATCAAAAACACACAGCCACCCCAAAGTTTCAGACGGCTCTGTTTACAAGAACCTCGCCTACAGTACAAGTTAAATATCCCAGAAAGCGAAAAATGGATAAAGAAGTTGTGGTACATACGTACAATGGAATATCACTCACCAATGAAGTCTATGTCATCGGGCCCGTCGTGGCATAATGAGTGAATTCAGTTACGATGATTCCAAGTGAAATAAGTCACACAGAAAATGAAACATCATAAGATATCACTAATACACCAATTGTAATCTTGGCTACATATGAACTGAATTACAAAACAGAACAGGGTCTCAAATTTAGAAAACCAACTTATGTTTGCTTAAGGGGAAAGGTCAGTTGGGGTGCTGCATAAAACCAGAGATAGAAATTAGCACAGATACCATTCCATACGTCAAATATGTAATAGTCAAGACCTACCCCTTGCTCAACGAAATGGGCTAAACACCCTATATTCAACGCCTAGGAATACACATGACTAGTAAGAATCCTCAAACCCATGGATTTATATGTCTCCATAAGAGAATCAAGCGTGTGTACAGCTGCATGAAGGCAGCAGAGAAAATCCGATAAAACCCTTTATCAAAATGAATTACAAAAACAAAACACAATGACAGTGAAATAGAGAGCAATTCTTAAATAATTCATTCAGGGCTTGTGATGCAACCTGGATTTACCTCATCTAAACCCAGAGCTGAGTGAGACATAAGGTTGGACACTTCGCGCTGATAGCATTGGTGAGGTTCGATGAGCAAATGCAGACCATTTGAAGTCATACTGCATGGTACCCATTCCATGGGTCCCAACTCTCCAGGTTGAAGTGATTCTTCCTTCAACTATAGCATGCATGGGAAACCCACAATATGGTGCACCGTGTGACCGGGAAACGTTTACAAATGCATCTCAGTTTTGTCCCCTTTTACTCGGGTTCAGTATTCCAGACCGTTTACTAACACTCTCCCCACTTGGAGAGTCAGTGCCTTTAACCTCCTGTTTGGCACAGTTTGCAATTTCTGCGCAAGATGAACAGGAATAGGGAGTACCAATGAGAGACTAGCTGTAGGTGTCTGCACGGGCAAATTTAACGCTCATTTCCCACCAGGAAGAGGAATTAACCAAAGGCTCAGCATGCCGTGCCGGAACCAGATTAGGGCCTGAAGCAATCCTGCGGGTTTGCGGCCAGCTCTCAAGAAAGCGATTGAAAAAGTAGCTCAGGGGCACTGTAATTCACAAACCTGCAGAGTTATAAATGACAGCTATCGTCCAAAAATATATTGAAGGAAGGCTGCGAAGAGGACTTGAAAGCGGGGCAGAATTGCAGGAAAACGATTTCAGGGGGTAGACTGGAATTGCATTTAAAGCATAGGAAAAGAGGCAGAACGTCGACAATGATGCACTTGGCCAAAAAGGGCCTATGCGTTTTTTCCTGAATATATTCAGGAAAAAACGCATACGCTCTTTTTGGCCAACCAAGCAAGCATGTTAAAGAAATCTGCACTACAATGAAGTCTCACTGCCCCCCGGTCAAAAGGGCCATCTGAAAAAAGTGTAAAATCCAGAAATGCAGCACAGGCCATGGAGAACAGGGAGCCTTGTTATGCTGATGGGTGGGATGTAAATAGCCAACAGCCACTCTGGAGAAGTGTATGGTGTTTCCTGAAACACCTAAAAAACAAAGCAACGGAGCCTACGGCACTTCCACTTATGGTCCTATAGCTTAGGGAAATTAAAATCAAAACCACACAGCCACCCCAAAGTTTCAGACGGCTCTGTTTACAAGAACCTCGTCTACGGTACAAGTTAAATATCCCAGAAAGCGAAAAATGGATAAAGAAGTTGTGGTACGTACGTACAATGAAATATCACTCACCAATGAAGTCTATGTCATCTGGCACGTCCTGGCATAATGAGTGGATTCAGGTACGATGATTCTAAGTGAAAAAAGTCACACAGAGAATGAAACATCATAAGATATCACTAATACACCGAATGTAATCTTGGCTACACATGAACTGAATTACAAAACAGAACAGGGTCTGAAATTTAGAAAACCAACTTATGCTTGCTTAAGGGGAAAGGTGAGTTGGGGTGCTGCATAAAACCAGAGATAGAAATTAGCACAGATACCTTTCCATAAGCCAAATATGTAATAGTCAAGACCTACCCCTTGCTCAACGAAATGGACTAAACACCCCATATTCAACGCCTAGGAATACACCTGACTAGTAAGAATCTTAAGACCCATGGATTTATATGTCTCCATAAGGAAATCAAGCGTGTGTACAGCGGCCTATATGGAGCAGTGAAAATCCGATAAATCCCATTATCAAAATAAATTTCACAAACACAACACAATGACAGTGAAATAGAGAGCACTTCTTAAATAATTCATTCAGGGCTTGTGATGCAACCTGTATTTACCACATCAACACCCAGAGCTGGGTGAGACATAAGGCTGGACACTTCTGGCTGATAGCATTGGTGAGGTTCGGTGAGCAAACGCAGACCCTTTGAAGTCATACTGCATGGTAGCCATTCCATTGGTCCCAACTCTCCAGGTTTAAGGGATTCTTCCTTCAGCTAAAACATGCATGGGAAACCCAGAGTATGGTCCACCGTGTGATTGGGAAACGTTTTCAAATGCATCTCAGGTTTCGTCCCCTGGTACTCGGGTTCAACATTCCAGACGCTTTACTAACACTCTCCCCACTTGGAGAGTCAGTGCCTTTAACCGCCTGTTTGGCACAGTTTGCAATTTCTGCGCAAGATGAACAGGAATAGGGAGAACCAATGAGAGAGAAGCTGTAGGTGGCTGCACGGGCAAATGGAACGCTCATTTCCCACCAGGAAGAAGAATTATCCAAAGGCTCAGCGTGCCCTGCCGGAACCAGATTAGGGCCTGAAGCAATCCTGCGGTTTTGCGGCCAGCTCACAAGAAAGCGAGTTGAAGAAAGGAGCTCAGGGGCACTGTAATTCACAAACCTGCAGAGTTATGAATGACAGCTATCGTCCAAAAATGTATTGAAGTAAGTCCTCGAAGAGGACTTGAAAGCGGGGCAGAATTTCAGGAAAACGATTTCAGGGGGTAGACTGGAATTGCACTTAAAGCATAGGAAAAGAGGCAGAATGTCGACAATGATGCACTTGGCCAAAAAGGGCGTATGCGTTTTTTCCTGAATATATTCAGGAAAAAACGCATACGCCCTTTTTGGCCAACCAAGCAAGCGTGTAAAGAAATCTGAACTACAATGAAGTCTCACTGCCCCCCGGTCCAAACGGCCATCTGAAACAAGTGTAAAATCCAGAAAGGCAGGACAGGTCATGGAGAAGAGGGAGCCTTGTTATGCTGATGGGCGGGATGTAAATTGCCAACAGCCACTCTGGAGAAGTGTATGGTGTTTCCTGAAACACGTAGGAAACAAAGCAACACAGCCTATGGCACTTCCACTTAGGGTCCTATAGCTTAGGGATATTAAAATCAAAAACACACAGCCACCCCAAAGTTTGGGACGGCTCTGTTTACAAGAACCTCGTCTACGGTACAAGTTAAATATCCGAGAAAGCAAAAAATGGATAAAGAAATTGTGGTACGTACGTACAATGGAATATCACTCAGCAATGAGATCTAGGTCATCAGGCCTGTAG
This sequence comes from Delphinapterus leucas, assembly GCF_059928025.1. Taxonomy (NCBI): domain Eukaryota; kingdom Metazoa; phylum Chordata; class Mammalia; order Artiodactyla; family Monodontidae; genus Delphinapterus; species Delphinapterus leucas. Next base: position 7,311,041 of record NW_028322236.1, on the reverse strand, counting down.
AGGCAAAATCAGTGGATTCAGGTACGACGATTCTACGAGAAATAAGTCTCTCAGAAAAAGAAATATCATAAGATATCACTAATACACGGAACGTAAACTTCGCTACACATGAACTGAATTACAAAACAGAACAGGGTCTCAAATTTAGAAAACCAACTTATGCTTGCTTATGGGGAAAGGTGATTTGGGGTGCTGCATCAAACCAGAGATTGAAATTAGCACAGATACCGTTCCATAAGCCAAATATATAATAGACAAGACCTACTCCTTGCTCAACGAAATGGACTCAACACCCCATATTCAATGCCTGGGAATATACCTGACAAGTAAGAATCTTAAGACCCATGGATTTATATGTCTCCATAAGGAAATCAAGCGTGTGTACAGCAGACTAAACGCAGCAGTGAAAATCCGATAAATCCCATTATCAAAATAAATTTCACAAACAAAACACAATGACAGTGAAATAGAGAGCAATTCTTAAATAATTCATTCAGGGCTTGTGATGCAACCTGGATTTACCACATCTACACCCAGAGCTGGGTGAGATATAAGGCTGGACACTTCGGGCTGATAGCATTGGTGAGGTTCGATGAGCAAATGCAGACCCTTTGAAGTCATACTGCATGGTACCCATTCCATGGGTCCCAACTCTCCAGGTTTAAGGGATTCTTCCTTCTGCTACAACATGCATGGGAAACCCAGAGTATGGTCCACCGTGTGATTGGGAAACGTTTTCAAATGCATCTCATGTTTCGTCCCCTGGTACTCGGGTTCACCGTTCCAGATGCTTTACTAACACTATCCCCACTTGGAGAGTCAGTGCCTTTAACGTCCTGTTTGGCACAGTTTGCAATTTCTGCGCAAGAGGAACAAGAATAGGGAGAACCAATGAGAGACTAGCTGTAGGTGCCTGCACGGGCAAATGGAACACTCATTTCCCACCAGGAAGAGGGATTATCCAAAGGCTCAGCGTGCCCTGCCGGAACCAGATTAGGGCCTGAAGCAATCCTGCGGTTTTGCGGCCAGCTCACAAGAAAGCGAGTTGAAGAAAGGAGCTCAGGGGCACTGTAATTCACAAACCTGCAGAGTTATGAATGACAGCTATCGTCCAAAAGTGTATTGAAGTAAGTCTTTGAAGAGGACTTGAAAGCGGGGCAGAATTTCAGGAAAACGATTTCAGGGGGTAGACTGGAATTGCACTTAAAGCATAGGAAAAGATGCAGAATGTCGACAATGATGCACTTGGCCAAAAAGGGCGTATGCGTTTTTCCTGAATATATTCAGGAAAAAACACATACGCACTTTTTGGCCAACCAAGAAAGCGTGTAAAGGAAATCTGCACTACAATGTAGTCTCACTGCCCCCCGGTCAAAAGGGCCATCTGAAAAAGGTGTAAAATCCAGAAAGGAAGCACAGGTCATGGAGAACAAGGAGCCTTGTTATGCTGATAGGCGGGATGTAAATTGCCAACAGCCACTCTGGAGAAGTGTATGGTGTTTCCTGAAACACGTAGGAAACACAGCAACACAGCCTATGACACTGCCCTTATGGTCATATAGCTTAGGGAAATTAAAGTCAAAAACACACAGCCACCCCAAAGTTTTGGACGGCTCTGTTTACAAGAACCTCGTCTTTGGTACAAGTTAAATATCCGAGAAAGCAAAAAATGGATACAGAATTTGTGGTACGTACGTACAATGGAATATCACTCAGCAATGAAATCTACGTCATCAGGCCCGTAGCGGCATAATGACTGGATTCAGGTAGGATGATTCTACGAGAAATAAGTCACACAGAGAAAGAAACATCATAAGATATCACTAATACATGGAATGTAAACTTGACTACACATGAACTGAATTACAAAACAGAACAGGGTCTCAAATTTAGAAAACCAACTTATGCTTGCTTATGGGGAAAGGTGAGTTGGGGTGCTGCATAAAATCAGAGATTGAAATTAGCACAGATACCGTTCCATAAGCCAAATATATAATAGACAAGACCTACTGTTGCTCAACGAAATGGAGTCATCACCCCATATTCAACACCTGGGAATATACCTGACATGTAAGAATCTTAAAACACATGGATTTATATGTCTCCATAAGGAAATCAAGCATGTGTACAGCGGCCTAAACGCAGCAGTGAAAATCCGATAAATCCCATTATCAAAATAAATTTCAGAAACAAAACACAATGACAGTGAATTAGAGAGCAATTCTTAAATAATTCATTCAGGGCTTGTGATGCAACCTGGATTTACCACATCTACACCCAGAGCTGGGTGAGACATAAGGCTGGACACTTTGGGCTGATAGCATTGTTGAGGTACGGTGAGCAAACGCAGACCCTTTGAAGTCATACTGCATGGTACCCATTCCATGGGTCCCAAATCTCCAGGTTTAAGGGATTCTTCCTTTAGCTAAAACATGCATGGGAAACACAGAGTATGATCCACCGTGTGATGGGGAAATGTTTTCAAATGCATCTCAGTTTTCGTCCCCTGGTACTCGGGTTCAACATTCCAGATGCTTCACTAACACTCTCCCCACTTGGAGAGTCAGTGCCTTTAACGTCCTGTTTGGCACAGTTTGCAATTTCTGCGCAAGATGAACAGGAATAGGCAGATCCAAGGAGAGACTAGCTGTAGGTGTCTGCACGGGCAAATGGAACGCTCATTTCCCACCAGGAAGAGGAATTAACCAAAGGCTCAGCATGCCGTGCCAGAACCAGATTAGGACGTGAAGAAATCCTGCGATTTTGCCGACAGCTCACAAGAAAGTGAGTTGAAGAAAGGAGCTCAGGGGCACTGTAATCCACAAAGCTTCAGAGTTATAAATGACAGCTATCGTCCAAATATATATTGAAGGAAGTCAGCGAAGAGGACTTGAAAGTGGGGCAGAATTGCAGGAAAAAGATTTCATGGGTAGACTGGAATTGCATTTAAAGCATAGGAAAAGAGGCAGAAGGTCGTCAATGGTGCACTTTGCCAAGAAGTGCGTATGCGTTTTTTCCTGAAAATATACAGGAAAAAACGCATACGCCCTTTTTGGCCAACCAAGCAAGCATGTTAAAGAAATCTGCACTACAATGAAGTCTCACTGCCCCCCAGTCAAAAGGGCCATCTGAAAAAAGTGTAAAATCCAGAAAGGCAGCAGAGGCCATGGAGAACAGGGAGAAGTGTTATGCTGATGGGCGGGAGGTAAATTGCCAACAGCCACTATGGAGAAGTGTATAGTGTTTCCTGAAACACGTAGGAAACAATGCAACACAGCCTATGGCACTTCCACTTATGGTCCTATAGCTTAGGGAAATTAAAATCAAAAACACACAGCCACCCCAAATTTGGGACGACTCTGTTTACAAGAACCTCGTCTACGGTACAAGTTAAATATCCAAGAAAGCAAAAAATGGATAAAGAAGTTGTGGTCCGTGTGTACAATGGAATATCACTCAGCACTGAAATCTACGTCATCAGGCCCATAGCGGCATAATGAGTGGATTCAGGTACGATGATTCTAAGTGAAATAAGTCACACAGAAAAAGGAACATCATAAGATATCACTACTACACGGAATATAAACTTGGCTACACATGAACTGAATTACAAAACAGAACAGGGTCTCAAATTTAGAAAACCAACTTATGCTTGCTTATGGGGAAAGGTGAGTTGGGGTGCTGCATAAAACCAGAGATTGAAATTAGCACAGATACCGTTCCATAAGCCAAATATATAATAGACAAGACCTACTCCTTGCTCAACGAAATGGACCCAACACCACATATTCAACGCCAGGGAATATACCAGACAAGTAAGAATCTTAAAACCCATGGATTTATATGCCTGCATATGGAAAGCAACCGTGTGTACAGTGGCCTAAACGCAGCAGTGAAAATTCGATAAATCCCATTATCAAAATAAATTTCAAAAACAAATCACAATGACAGTGAAATAGAGAGCAATTCTTAAATAATTCATTCAGGGCTTGTGATGCAACCTGGATTTACCACATCTACACCCAGAGCTGGGAGAGACATAAGGCTGGACACTTCGGGCTGATAGCATTGGTGAGGTTCGTTGAGCAAACGCAGACCCTTTGAAGTCATACTGCATGGTACCCATTCCATGGGTCCCAACTCTCCAGGTTTAAGGGATTCTTCTTTCAGCTAAAACATGCATGGGAATCCCAGACTATGGTCCACCGTGTGGTTGGGAAACGTTTTCATATGCATCTCAGTTTTCGTCCCCTGGTACTCGGGTTCACCATTCCAGACGCTTTACTAACACTCTCCCCACTTGGAGAGTCAGTGCCTTTAACCTCCTGTTTGGCACAGTTTGCAATTTCTGCGCAAGATGAACATAAATAGGGAGAATCAATGAGAGACTAGCTGTAGGTGTCTGCACGGGCAAATGGAACGCTCATTTCCCACCAGGAAGAGGAATTAAACAAAGGCTCAGTGTGCCCTGCCGGAAAGAGATTAGGGCCTGAAGCAATCCTGCGGTTTTGCAGCCAGCTCACAAGAAAGCGAGTTGAAGAAAGGAGCTCAGGGACACTGTAATTCACAAAACTGCAGACTTATGAATGACAGCTCTCGTCCAAAAATGTATTGAAGTAAATCTTCGAAGAGGACTTGACAGCGGGGCAGAATTTTATGAAAAGGATTTAAGGGTTAGGCTGGAATTGCACTTAAAGCATAGGAAAAGAGGCAGAGTGTCGACAATGATGCACTTGGCCAAAAATGGCATATGTGTTTTTTCCTGAATATATTCAGGAAAAAACGTATACGCCCTTTTTGGCCAACCAAGCAAGCGTGTAAAGGAAATCTGCACTACAATGAAGTCTCACTGCCCCGGGTCAAAAGGGCCATCTGAAAAAAGTGTAAAATCCAGAAAGGCAGGACAGGCCATGGAGAAGAGGGAGCCTTGTTTTGTTGATGGGCAGGATATAAATTGCCAACTGCCACTCTGGAGAAGTGTATGGTGTTTCCTGAAACACCTAAAAAACAAAGCGATGTTGCCTACGGCACTTCCACTTATTGTCCTAGAGTTTAGGGAAATTAAAATCAAAAACACACAGCCACCCCAAAGATTCGGGTGGCTGTGTTTACAAGAACCTCGTCTACGGTACAAGTTAAATGTCCCACAATGTGAAAAATGGATAAAGAAGTTGTGATACATACGTACAATGGAATATCACTCAGCAATGAAATCTATGTCATCAGGCCTGTTGCAGCATAATGAGTGCATGCAGCTACGATGATTCTAAGTGAAATTAGTCACACAGAGAAAGAAACATCATAAGATATCACTAATAGACGGAATGTAAACTTGGCTACACATGCACTGAATTACAAAACAGAACAGGGTCTCAAATTTAGAAAACCAACTTATGCTTGCTTAAGGGGAAATGTGAGTTGGGGCGCTGCATAAAACCAGAGATTGAAATTACCACAGATACCCTTCCATAAACCAAATATATTAGAGTCAAGGCCTACTCCTTGCTCAACGAAATGGACACAACACCACATATTCCACGCCTAGGAATATACCTGACTAGTAAGAATCTTAAAACCCATGGATTTATATGTCTACGTAAGAGAATCAAGTGTGTGTACAGCGGCATTAATGCAGTAGTGAAAATCCGATAAATCCAGTTATCAAAATAAATTACAAAAACAAAACACAATGACAGTGAAATAGAGAGCAATTCTTAAATAATTCATTCAGGGCTTGTGATGCAACCTGGATTTACCACATCTACACCAAGAGCTTGGTGAGACATAAGGCCGGACACTTCGGGCTGATAGCATTTGTGAGGTTCGGTGAGCAAACGCAGACCCTTTGAAGTCATACTGCATGGTACTCATTCCATGGGTCCCAGCTCTCCAGGTTTAAGGGATTCTTCCTTCAGCTAAAACATGCATGGGAAACCCAGAGTATGGCCCACCGTGTGACTGGTAAACATTTTTAAATGCATCTCAGTTTTCGTCCCCTGGTACTCGGGTTCACCATTCCAGAACCTTTTCTAACACTCTCCCAGCTTGGAGAGTCAGTGCCTTTAACCTCCTGTTTGGCACAGTTTGCAATTTCTGCGCAAGATGAACAGGAATAGGGAGAACCAATGAGAGACTAGCTGTAGGTATCTGCATGGGCAAATTTAACGCTCCTTTACCACTAGGAAGAAGAAATAGCCAAAGGCTCAGCATGCCGTGCCAGAACCAGATTAGGGCCTGAAGCAATCCAGTGGTTTTGCGGCCAGCTCACAAGAAAGCGAGTTGAAGAAAAGAGCTCAGGGCCACTGCCATTCACAAATCTGCAGAGTTATAAATGACAGCTATCGTCCAAAAATATTTGAAGGAAGGCTGCGAAGAGGACTTGAAAGTGGGGTAGAATTCCAGGAATACGATTTCAGGAGGTAAACAGGAAGTCCTTTGAAAGCATAGTAAAAGAGGCAGAACCTCGACAATGATTCCCTTGGTCAAAATGGCATATGTGATTTTTCCAGGGCCGTCATTCAAGAGGGTAGGAGGCCCAGCATGCTTCAGTGGCCAACAGAGGCTCCACGTCGCCAAGGCGATGTGAGCCAACCAGGCAGGAGTTACCTCACATCAGAGGGCCCACCTCACAGAAGGGTAAGGTACCCAGCCAGGAGCAGACTCTCACCAGAGTGCCCACATCAGCTAGGGTCTGGGAACCAGGCAGGAGTGTCCTCACACCCGTGGCGCCACATCATCGAAAGTTGAGGTACCCAACACATGTTGTCTCAAACCAGAGGACCCACATCACCATGGGTCTCGGATCGAGTCAGGCAGGAGTAGCCTCACAACACAGGGCCAATAGAATAAAACAGCTGAGGAATCCTGCAGTGGGAACCTCCCAGCAGGTGGCACAGAGCACCGAGTCTATGCGATCCAGTCCGCAGTGAACTCACAGCAGTGGGCCCACATCATGAAACTGTGAGCAACCCAGCCGTTGGGACCTCAGAACAGAAGGCCCACATTCCCATGGGGTTGGGAACATGGCACGAGTGTCCTCACACCACTTAGCACGTATCAGAAAATGTGGGAACCCAGCAGTTAGGGCCTGACGCCAGAGGGCCCTCATCACGGAGGGGAGGAGGCTCCCAGCAGGCTCCAACTGACACAAGAGGGCCGACGTTGCAAAGGCGGGGTGTGCCAGCCAGGCAGGAGTGACCTCACAGCAGAGGGCCCACCTCACAGAAGGGTGAGGAACCCAGCCAGGATCACACTCTCACCAGAGGACCCACATCACCAAGGGGATAGGAACCAGGCAGGAGTGTCCTCACACCAGTGGGGCCACATAATTGAAAGGTGAGGGACCCAGCACACGTAGCCTGAAACCAGAGGACACACATCACCATGGGGCCTGGAGTGAAGCAGGCAGGAGGAGTCTCAAAACAGAGGGCCCATAGAAGAAAAAAGGTGAGGAATCCCGCAGTTGGAACCTCCCTGCAGTCGGCCAGCAGCAGCGAGGCTATGGGATCCAGGCCGGAGTGAACTCACACCAGAGGGCCCTCATCATGAAACTGAGCAACCCACCGTTGGGACCTCAGAGCAGAAGGCCCACATTCCCATGGGGTTGGGAACCTGGCAGGAGTGTACTCGCACCACAGGGTGCACATCAGAAAATTTTGGGAGCTCAGAAGTTAGGGCCTGATGCCAGAGGTCCCTCATTACGGAGGGGAGGAGACTCCCAGCAGGCACCAACTCCCAACTGAGGGCCCATGTCGCCAAGGTGACGTGTGCCAGTCAGGCAGGAGTGACCTCACAGCAGAGGGCCTACCTCACAGAAGGGTGAGGAACCCAGCCAGGATAAGGCTCTCACCAGAGAACCCACATCACCAAGGGGATCGGAACAAGGCAGGAGTGTCCTCACACCAGTGGGGCCACATTATAGAAAGGTGAGGAACCCAGCACATGTGGCCTAAACCAGAGGACCCACATTTCCAAGGTGCTCCGAGTGAGGCAGGCAGGAGTAGCCTAACAACACAGGGCCCACAGAATAAAAAATGTGAGGAATCCAGCAGTTTGAACCTCCCAGCAGGTGGCCAAGAGCACGGAGTCTATGGGATCCAGGCCACAGTGAACTCACAGCAGAGTGCCCACATCATGAAATTGTGAGCAACCCAGCCGGTGGGACCTCAAAGCAGAAGGCCCACATCCCCATGGGGATGGGAACCTCGCAGGAGTGTCCTCGCACAACTTAGAACATATCAGAAAATGTGGGAACCCAGCAGTTAGGGCCTGACGCCAGAGGGCCCTCATCACCGAGGAGAGGAGGCTACCAGCAGGCTCCAAATGCCACCAGAGGGCCGACGTCACCAAGGCAACGGGAGAAAGCCAGGCAGGAGTTACCTCACAGCAGAGGGCCCACCTCACAGAAGTGTGAGGAACCCAAACAGGATCAGACTCTAACCAGAGGGCCCACATCACCAAGGGGATGGAAACCAGGCAGGAGTGTCCTCACACCAGTGGGGCCACATCAGCGAAAGGTGAGGAACACAGCATATGTGGCCTCAAACAAGGGAACACACATCATGAAAGGGCTGGGAGTGAGGCATGCAGGAGGAGACTCACAACAGAGGGCCCATAGAATAAAAAAGGTGAGGAACCCCGCAGTTGGAAGCTCCAAGCAGGTGGCCCAGAGCACCGAGGCTATGGGATCCATGCCGGAGTGAACTCACAGTAGACGGCCCACATTCTGACACTGTGAGCAACCCAGCTGTTGGGACCTCAGAGCAGAAAGCCCACATCCCCATGGGGATGGGACGCTGGCAGGAGTGTACTCGCACGACAGGCCGCACATCAGAAAATTTTGGGAGCCCATGAGTTAGGGCCTGATGCCAGAGGGTCCTCATTACCGAGGGGAGGAGACTCCCAGCAGGCACCAACTCCCAACTGAGGGCGCACATCTCCAAGGTGACGTGTGACAGCCAGGAAGGAGTGACCTCACAGCAGAGGGCCCACCTCCCAGAAGTGTGAGGAATACAGTCAGGATCAGACTCTCACCAGAGGGCCCCCATCACCAAGGGGGTGGGAACCAGGCAGGAGTGTCCTCACACCAGTGGGACCACATCAATAAAGGTGAGGAAACCAGCACAGGTGGCCTCAAACCAGAGGACCTACATCAAAAAGGGGCTGGGAGTGAGTTAGGAAGGAGGAGCATGAAAACACAGGACCCAAAGAATAGAAAAGGTAAGGAATCCAGCAGTTGGAACCTCCCAGCAGGCGGCTCAGAGCACAGAGTCTATGGGATCTAGGCCTGAGTGAACTAACACCAGAGAGCCAACATCATGAAACGGTGAACAACACAGGTGTTGGGACTTAGAGCAAAAGGCCCACATGCCCATGGGGATGGGAACCTGGCAGGAGTGCCCTCGCACCACTTAGCACGTATCAGAAAATGTGTGAACCCAGCAGTTAGGGCCTGATGCCAGAGGGCCTCATCACCGAGGGAAGGAGGCTCCCAGCAGGCTCCAACTGCCACCAGAGGGCCGACGTCACCAAGGCGGGGTGTGCCACCCAGGCAAAAATGACCTCAGAGAAGAGGGTCCACCTCACAGAAGTGTGAGGAACCCAACCAGGATCAGACTCTCGCCGGAGGGACCACATCACCAAGGGGATGGGAAGCAGGCAGGAGTGTCCTCACACCAGTGGGGCCACATCATCAAAAGATGAGGAACCCATCACATGTGGTCTCAAACCAGAGGACACACATCACCAAGGGGCTGGGAGTGAGGCAGGTGTCTGGAGAGGCACATTTAACTCTAATTTCCCACCAGGAAGAGGAATTAACCAAAGGCTCAGAGTGCCGTGCCACACCCTGATTACGGCCTGAAGCAAACCTGCGGTTTTGTGGCCAGCTTTCAAGGAAGCGAGTTAAGAAAGCAAATCATGGGCGCTGTAATTCACAAACCTGCAGAGTTATAAATGACAGCTATTGGCAAAAATATATTGAAGTAAGTCTGCAAAGAGGACTTGAAAACGAGGCAGAATTGCAGGAATCATATATCAGGAGGTAGATTGGAATTGCATTTAAAGCATGTGAAAAGCGGCAGATCTTTGACAGTGATGCACTTGGACAAAAAGCGCGTATACATTTTTTTCCTGAATATATTCAGAAAAAACGCATATGCCCTTTTTTGCCAACCAAGCACTCCAGCAATGGAAATCCGCACTACAATGAAGTCTCATTTCCCATTCGTCAAAAGGGCCATCTGAAAAAAGTGTAAAAACCAGAAACACAGGACAGGCCATGGAGAACAGGGAGCCTTGTTATGCTGATGGGTGGGATGTAAACTGCCAACAGACACTCTGGAGATGTTTATGGTGTATCCTGAAACATCTGAAAAACAAAGCTACAGAGCCTAGGGCACTTCCACTTTTGGCCCTATAGCTTAGGAAAATTAAAATCAACAAGACACAGCCAACACAAAATTTAGGGCTGCTGTGTTTACAAGAACCTCGAGTCCAGTACAAATTAAATATCCCAGAAAGAAAAAAATGGATAAAGAAGTTGTGCTACCTACGTACAACGGAATATCACTCAGCAATGAAATCAATGTCATCAGGCCTGTAGCAGCAAATTGAGTGGATTTAGGTATGATGATTCTAAGAGAAATATGTCACACACAGAAAGATAATTATCATAAGATATCACTAATAGAGGGAGTGTAAACTTGGCTACACATAAACTAAATTACAAAACCGAACAGAGTCTCACATTTAGATAAAAAACTTATGCTTCCTTAAGGGGAAAGTTGAGTTAGGGTGCTGTATAAAACCAGAGATTGAAATTAGCACACATACCGTTCCATAAGCTAAATATGTAATAGACAAGACCTACTCTTTGCTCAACGAAATAGACTCCTCCATGGTGTATCACCTCACACCTGTTAGAACGGGTATCATCAGAATATCTACAAACAACAAATGTTGGAATGGGTGTGGAGATAAGGAACCCTCTTCCACTATTTTTGGGAATGTAAATTGATACAGTCACTGTGGAGAACATTATGGAGTTTCTTATAAAACTAAGAATAGAATTACCATATGATACAGCAATCCCAGTACTAGGCATATACCCAGACAAAACCATAAATCAAAAAGAGACATTCACCGCAATGTTCATTGCATCACTACTTACAATATCCAGGTAATGGAAGCAACCTAATTGCCCACAGACAGACGAATGCATAAAGATGTGGTACAAGTATAAAATGGAATATTACTAAGCCATATAAAGGAATGAAATTGGGTCATTTGTAGAGACGTTGATGGATCTAGAGACTGTCATACAGAGTGAAGTAAGTCAGAAAGAGAAAAACAAATCTTGTATATTAATGCATATATGTGGAACCTAGAAAAATTGTACAGATGAACCGTTTTGCAAGGCAAAAATACAGCAACAGATGTAGACAACAAACGTATGGACACCAAGGGGGGAAAGCTGTTGGGGTTGGTGGTGGGAGGAGTTGAGATATTGGGATTGGCATGTATACATTTATATGTAGAAAAGAGATAACCAAAAAGAACCTGCTTTATAAAAAAATAAAATAAAATTCAAAGTTAAAAAAATAAAATTAAAAAAATTAAAACAGAAAAAATATTCTTCCCTTCACATACATGTATTTATATGAATAAATTATTTCCATGTTTATATCTGTAAATACAAAAAAGAGGAATAAAATCTACCTTGAACCAAAAATGAAAAAAAGAAAAAAAAACAGAACCCACCAGTTACACAGAGGAAAACCGTATCAGGCCATTGCTCCAGTTGTAAACAATTCTGTAGTTCGTCAGTGGTGGGGAATCATCTCCCATTCAGCCAGCAGGCCCCACGCAACAAGCGTCCTCATTGCAAAGCTGGTGGACCGTGCCAAGGCATCTGTGAGTAAACGTGGGCCGAGACCCAGGCCAGCTGCTGCTGAAATGTTCCCACCCTTCCCAGGTAAAACACCTGAATATGTACAAGGACTTGAAAGCCTAGAGGAAGGGCCATGGAGCCACATGAGCGACAGCATGCCAGCCGACTTGGTGCCTGCAGGCCAGCCAGGATGGTCCTGGCCCTGGGTACTCTTCTGGAAGCTTTCCATTTCCCTGCCTGAGATACCCCTGGTGTCCCGGCCCCCACTGCTTTCTTCCTTCCTCACCTCTGCCCAGGGAGAAATTCCAGCGGCAGGTATGGGTGACACGTCCTCTTCTTTAGCAGGTGGCATCTTGGCAAATGCTGCAGAAAGTCCAGCAGAGCCCCACTCACACTGGGCCAACCACAAAGCCGTGGCCTCTCACTCCGTCCCACCAGCCCAGCCCCGAGACTGCTGACTGGGCAGAGAAAATGGCGTCAGGCACAGCTGCAGGGGCTCTTGCTGCCTGGAGCGGTGTTTATATTGATCTCAACCCAGGCACACCTGGGGAGGGCTGGCCGGCATGGTCAGGCTTCCCAGGCCAGCCAATAATCACCCCTCAGGGGCTCACAGTTGCCGAAAATGGAAATTTCTGAATCGGCCAGGTCCAAGGAACAGGTGTGGGCTCCTGAGAGTCAGGATAGACAAGGGGCTGCAGCTCTGGCTTGTTTTCTAATTATATTATCTGGCCCATGAGTGTGAGACAACATCAAGAAAACCCTCTCCTAATGAGAGGAACCCAGGAGTCAGGGAGAGGAGGGGTGGGTGGTGGGTGGAGACAGAGACCTGGTGCCCCGGGTGCAGTGGAAGTCTCTGGAAGACCAGGTGGAGGGAGGCCACACAGAGTGATGCCCAGGGTCACAGACCTGTCGGAGCTGCTGTTTGTTAGTTCAAGTCCTGCTCTGAGGTGCTCTGTGTCAGATCTGAGTGACAGGTGAGCTGGGAGTGCTCTGCAATGAGGGCGATGTGCACGGTTCCTGTGTGCCCAGCCCTGCCACGGTAACTGCAAGGGTAGCTCTGTATCCTGGCAGGGGCCTGACCACGAGAGCCCCGTGGTCTGGGGTGGGGGTAGGGTACCTGCGCAGGTGATCTCCATATCCTGGGACTGGCCTGATCTCGAGAGTCCCATGGGCTGCTGGAGTCCTGGTAAAGGATGTCAGGACAGTCAGTGAAGCCACTGAGGATATACCTCCAGTAGTTCCTAAATCCTACACCCTGCTGGTCATTCTACCAACCACCAGGACATGGTATTCTGTATTAGTCTTCAATGATGCCTTCTTTTGTATTCCATTAGTGTCAGAGTCACAAGAAATTTTGGCTTGTGAGTGGCAGGACTCAACATACAACTAAAACAATACTTCTGGGCCGTCTTGCCCCAAGGGTTCAAAAATTCCCACACCATCTTTGGGGAAAGCTCAGCTAAAGACCTAAAAGTTCTACCACTGGAAAAGGAAACACTCCTTCAATATGCAGACGACATTCTGATCACCAGCCCTACTAAGGAGACCTCTGAACTACCAAGCCAATAAAGGATACAAGTTGTCCAAGAAAAAGCTCAAATATCACAGACTACGGAAACCTGCCTGGGCTTCATTCTCACAGAAGGTCCGAGAAGCCCATCCCAGGAAAGGGAAGAAACAATTTACAGCCTTACCCATATCTAAAACTAGAAGACAGCTTAGGGGTTCCTGGGGAGGCCAGGGTTTGCTGCTTCTGGATCCCTAACTACAGGCTACTAGCTGGGCCTCTATATGAAACACTGAAAGGAAAAGATGATGCTCCTTTTGAATAGAATCCAGAAGTGGCCTTTCAAGAATGGAAAGAGCAGTCAATTCAGACCCTTGCCCTGGAACTCCCTAATTTAGCTAAACCCTTTGATCTTTACATTCCTGGTGAAAAGTGAATCACCATTGGAGTATTAGTGCAAAAACTGGGACCACTTGAAATGGAACAATGCAAGAATGCCATCCAGGTAGGATAAACTACAGTCACCAAGGGGCTTGGCCCACTGCCACATCTGGCCAAGATACTGGCGGTATCTAAAAACCTGGAAATCAGCAGCCCTAAAGGCCACCTCCCTCCTAAGGGAAAAGGACCCCACGTGGTGATCCTAACCCCCAACCATGCCCTGAAGTTGCAGGGTTTGCTCCGTGGGCACACTGACCTCGAGTGAGGAGGCCCTCCAGCTCCAACCTCCAGAGAGATAACCGGGGGCAACGGGGCACCATGACGACTCGTGTGACCATCACTTGACCTGGTGTTTCTCTCATAAAACAACAAGAGTGTGTCCCAAAAGAGTAGACTACTGCTTGCAGGACTTACTGCACCCAGAGCGGACCTAATAATCTTGGCGGGGGAACCGTATATCACGCTGTCACCATAGAAAAGCCTACGGACACTGTGATAATGGTGGCCAATAAGACCGGCTGGACTCCTGTTTACTTCAAAAGGCTGTTGACTCAGTGGCCATCATGGTCCTTCATCACCAGTGACCCTGGACTGTCTGGGAGTTGAGCGGACAGGGTCCTGACACCTGGTGCTGTTTTTACGTTAATTCAGGGGCCTAATTGAAGAAAGCGCAGACTACTGGTCAGAGCATCTAGGCTGGCAGAAACGGTCAGCCTAAAGTGGCCGAACAAATGCGGGGCGGGGTGAAACTGGGCCTCACAGCGTCACTGCACATCTCCTTCCTGGACCCTTAAAGGTCATTAGAATCTATAACACTTCCAATACTGGTGCTCAGGCGGACGAGCAGGGAGGCAGGAGGCCTGGGGACAATCAACGTCACCTGGAGGCTGCTGGGGAGAAGTTCTGACCCTCACCCACGGGTATGAGGGCTCCTAACTCAGCACTCAGCAGCTACAGAAGAAGGGTCTGCACCCTCAGCACTCCAAGGATGAGGAAGGGGAAAAAAGGCAGAAGAGGGGATTGTCCCAGGCAAAGCCCCTTAAAAATCCCTGGGAGATAAAAATAGAATCTGTGCAATAAAACAAAGTCTAACCTTTTTTATCCTTTGTGCTATGTCTAATTTCACGTGCTCCTAGGGTCCTGCATACAGAGGTTCCACACCCGGCACTTCAGACCAAAATTCCTAGTGCAGAATGGCTGGGTCGACACATCAGCTCCTGGGGCCCAGTGCAGACTCCGTGATATAGAGCCTGAACTGCAGCCAACCGAGCCTTCGAGAGCTCCGCCACTCCCTCCCACTGACTCTGACAGGATCTCTACACAGCAGCCCAGCCCACAGCCCACAGGGTAGCACATGCTCTCACCTCTCCATTCTCTGATCAAAATAAAAAGTTTCCTTTGCTTCTGAACCAAACTCAGTCTCGATCTGTTGGCTCCAATGACACCAGGCAGGGGGACACTTGTTGGGGTCCACTCTGGAGGATCAGTAACAGAAATTGAGAACATTGTAACTTCAATGAACCGATGTTTGAGCCAAACTGTAATTAACATAGAACAGTGTATAAGGCTCGGGTAAAATAAGATGTTTCTAACACTTCCATTTGATATTTCCATCACTTTATTATAAGCAAGTTCAGTGAAAAGGTTTGTCTTATTTGTCAGGTCAATATTAGAGAAATGAAGTGATTTCTTTCGAAGGATGTACATCTAATAATCATGGTTAAAGCTTCAATCTTCTTTTAAATGCTTTTCCATTGAAAATGATACCTCTCTTTCAGCTCCCCCATTTCTGAGAAGTATAAAATCTTATAATTTATTATTACCAAAGGGGAAAGTTGGGAGGAGGGATAAATTAACAGTTTGGGATTAACACATACACACTGCTATGTATAAAATCGATCATCAACAAGGAACAACTGTATAGCACAGGGAACTACACTCAATATTTTGCAATAACCTATAAGGGGAAATAATCTGAAAAAGAATAGATTTTTTATTGACATCATCTATCAATGACAGTTAAAATGGAACCTAAGGGAAGCCGGTGGTGAGTGCTTCTGACCCTGAAGACTTCAATCATCTAAAGCTTGGACTCTGCCTACTTCCCAAGGCCCTTAATGAACATATGTGTAGCCGTAGCTTAAAAAATTCCCCAGTTTGGGTTGTGGAGAGACACTGATTTTGAAAAAGCCCTGGTGTTCTCCTCACATGAATGGGACCCTTCCTACAACTAAAACTTGCCTGTCACACCCAGAGGATGGTATACCGTCTGACCAGGATGAGTTTGGAAAAGGCATCTCATCTCCTCATCTCCTGGTACTAGGGTTCACCCCTCCAGCGTCTTTAATAACAGTCTCCCCACTTGGAGATGTCAGCATTGTCAAAATCCTGTTGCATACAGTTTGGAATTTGTCCAGAGGATGAAGCGGAAGGAGGAGGAACAATGATTGGCAAGTCCTAGGTGTTCGGACAGGCACATGTCACTCTCATTTCCAATCAGGAAGACGAATTGACCAAAGGTTAGGGTTGCCCATGGTAACAGAATAGGGCTTGAGGAAATTCCACTGCTTTGTGGCCAGTTCCCATAAACACAATTAAAAAATGGAACTCAGGGGCACTAAAATTCACGAAACTGCAGAGTTGAAAATATCTATCACTGAAAAATGTCTTGAGGAAAGTCAGAGAAAAGGACTTGTAAGCAATGGAGAATGGCAGGAAAGGGATTGGAAGAGGTAGAAAGGACTCGCCATTAAGCACAAGAAAAGGGGTTGAACATTGCCAACACTGCAGTTGGCCAAAAAGTGTATATGCGTTTTTTTCTGTATATATTCAAGAAAAGGGCATACACTTTTTTAGCCAACCAAACAGGTGGGCACTGGAAATCAATACTACAAAAGATATCACTTCGCATCAGTCAGAAGAGCCTTCCTCATAAAGTGTAAACACCAGAAATGCAGGACAGGGCAAGGAGAAAAGGGAGCCCTGTGAGGCTTATAGTGGAAACGTATATTGCCAACGGTCACTCTGGAGAAGTGTATTGTGTTTACTAAAGCATCTAAAAAATGAGCTACAGGGCACAGGGCACTAGCACTCATGGACGTATATCTTGGGAAAAACAAAAATCGAGAGGACTCAGGCACCCCAATATTTACCGCCTCTCAGTTTAAAAGATCCTCGACTAGGATATAACTTAAATGTCTCTGGAGGGAAAAAATGGATAGAGATGTGGTACTTATGTAGACCGGAATTTTACTCAGCCTGGAAATCAAAGAAATACGGCCAGTTGTAACAACTCCAGAGGAGTTAAGTATGATCGTTCGAAGTCACATAATTCAAAAGAAAAAGACACACAACATAGGATATCATTTAAAGCAACATAAGATATCACTAATACACGGAATGTAAACTTGGCTACACATGAACTGAAATACAAAACAGAACAGGGTCTGAAATTAGGAACCCAACTTATGCTTGCTAATGGGGAAAGGTGAGTTGGGATGCTGCATAAAACCAGAGATTGAAATTAGTACAGATACCGTTCCATAAGCCAAATGTGTAATAGTCAAGAGCTACTCGCTGCTCAACGAAATGGACTCAACACTCCATATTCAACGCCTAGGAATATACCTGACTAGTAAGAATCTTAAAACCCATGGATTTATATGTCTCCGTAAGAGAATCAACGTGTGTACAGCGGCATAAACGCAGCAGTGAAAATCCGATAAATCCCATTATCAAAATAAATTTCAAATACAGAACACAATGTGAGTGAAATAGGGAGCAATTATTAAATAATTAATTCAGGGCTTGTGATGCAACCTGGATTTACCACATCTACACCCAGAGCTGGGTGAAACATAACGCTGCACACTTCGGGCTGATAGCATTGGTGAGGTTCCGTGAGCAAATGCAGACCGTATGAAGTAATACTGCATGGTACCATTCCATGGGTCCCAACTCTCCAGGATTAAGGGATTCTTCCTTCCGTTAAAACATGCATGGGAAACCCAGAGTAACGTCCTCCCTGTGAGTGGGAATCGTTTTCAAATGCATCACAGTTTTCGTCCCCTGGTACTCGGGTTCACCATTCCACACGGTTTACTAACACTCTCCCCACTTGGAGAGTCAGTGCCTTTAACCTCCTGTTTGGCACAGTTTGCAAATTCTGTGCAAGATGAATAGGAAAAGTGAGAACCAATGAGATACCAGCTGTAGGTGTCTGCACGGGCAAATGTAACACACATTTCCCACCAGGAAGAGGAATTAACCAAAGGTTCAGCATGCTGTGCCGGAACCAGATTAGGGCCTGAAGCAATCCTGCGGTTTTGCGCCCAGCTCACAGGAAAGCGAGTTGAAGAAAGGGGCTCAAGGGCACTGTAATTCACAAACCTGCAGAGTTATAAATGACAGCTATCGTCCAAAAATATATTGAAGGAAGGCTGCGAAGAGGACTTGGAAGTTGGGCAGAAATTCAGGAAAACGATTTCAGGGGGTAGACTGGAATTGCACTTAAAGCATAGGAAAGAGGCAGAACGGCGAGAATGATGCACTTGGCCTAAAACGGCGTATGCGTATTTTTCTGAATATATTCAAGAAAATACGCATACGCCCTTTTTGGCCAACCAAGCAAGCATGTTAAAGAAATCTGCACTACAATGAAGTCTCACTGACCCCCGCTCAAAAGGGCCATCTGAAAAAAGTATAAAATCCAGAGGGGCAGGACAGGCCATGGAGAACAGGGAGCATTGTTATGCTGATGGGCGGGATGTGAATTGCCAACAGCCACTCTGGAGAAGTGTATGGTGTTTCCTGAAACACATAAATAACAAAGCAACACAGCCTATGGCACTTTCGCTTATGGTCCTATAGTTAGGGAAATTAAAATAAAAACCACACAGCCACCCCAACGTTTGGAACGGCTCTGTTTACAAGAACCTCGTCTACGGTACAAGTTAAATATTGCAGAGAGCGAAAAATGGATAAAGAAGTTGTGGTACGTACGTACAATGGAATATCACTCAGCAATGAAATCTATGTCATCAGGACCATAGCGGCATAATGCGTGGATTCAGGTACGATGATCCTAAGTGAAATAGGTCATACAGAAAAACAAACATCATAAGATATCACTAATACACGGAATGTAAACTTGGCTACACATGTACTGAATTACAAAACAGAACAGGGTCTCCAATTTAGAAAACCAACTTATGCTTGCTTTTTGGGAAAGGTGAGTTTGGGTGCTGCATAAAAACAGATATAAATTCGCACAGAAACCATTCCATAAGCCAAATATGTAATAGACATGACCTACTCCTTGCTCAACGAAATGGACTCAACACCCCATATTCAATGCCTAGGAATATACCTGCCTAGTAAGAATCTTAAAACCCATGGATTTATATGTCTCCGTAAGAGAATCAAGCGTGTGTTCAGTGGCCTGAACGCAGCAGTGAAAATCTGATAAATCCCATTATCAAAATAAATTTCAAAAACACAACACAATGACAGTGAAATAGAGAGAAATTCTTAAATAATTCACTCAGGGCTTCTGATGCAACCTGGATTTACCACATCTACACCCAGAGATGGGGAGACTTAAGGCCGGACACTTCGTTCTGATAGCATTGGTGAGGTTCAGTGAGCAAATGCAGACCCTTTGAGGTCATACTGCATGGTACCCATTCCATGGGTCCCAAATCTCCAGGTTTAAGGGATTCTTCCTTCCGCTACATCATGTATGGGAAACCCAGAGTATGGTCCACCATGTGATTAGGAAACGTTTTCAAATGCATCTCAGTTTTCCTCCCTTTATACTCGGGTTCACCATTCCAGAGGCTTAACTAACATTCTCCTCACTTGGAGAGTCAGTGCCTTTAACCTCCTGTTTGGCACAGTTTACAATTTCACCGCAAGACGAACAGGAATAGGGAGAACAAATGAGAGGCTAGCTGTAGCTGTCTGCACAGGCAAATTTAACGCTCTTTTCCCACAAGGAAGAGGAATTAACCTAAGGCTCAGCATGCCATGCCGGGACCAGATTAGGGCCTGAAGCAATCCTGCGGGTTTGCGGCCAGCTCACAAGAAAGCGATTTGAAGAAAGGAGCTCAGGGGCACTGAAACTCACAAACATGCAGAGTTATAAATGACAGCTATCGTCCAAAAATATATTGAAGGAAGGCTGCGAAGAGAACTTCTATGCATGGCAGAATTGCAGGAAAACGATTTCATGGGGTAGACTGGAATTGCATTTAAAGCATAGGAAAAGAGGCAGAACGTCGACAATGATGCACTTGGCCAAAAAGGGCGTATGCGTTTTTTCCTGAATATATTCAGGAAAAAACGCATACGCCCTTTTTGGCCAACCAAACAAGCATGTTAAAGAAATCTGCACTAAAATGAAGTCTCACTGCCCCCCGGTCAAAAGGGCCATCTGAAAAAAGTGTAAAATCCAGAAATGCAGCACAGGCCATGAAGAACAGGGAGCCTTGTTATGCTGGTGGGTGGGATGTAAATTGCCAAGAGCCACTCTGGAGAAGTGTATGGTGTTTCCTGAAACACCTAAAAAACAAAGCAACGGAGCCTACGGCACTTCCACTTATGGTCCTATAGCTTAGGGAAATTAAGATCAAAAACACACAGCCACCCCAAGGTTTTAGACGGCTCTGTTTCCAAGAACCTCATCTACGGTACACGTCAAATATCCCAGAAAGCGAAAAATGGATAAAGAAGTTGTGGTACATACGTACAATGGAATATCACTCACCAATGAAATCTATGTCATCTGGCCCGTCCTGGCATAATGAGTGGATTCAGTTACAATGATTCTAAGTGAAATAAGTCACACAGAAAATGAAACATCATAAGATATCACTAATACACCGAATGTAATCTTGGCTACACATGAACTGAATTACAAAACAGAACAGGGTCTCAAATTTAGAAAACCAACTTATGTTTGCTTAAGGGGAAAGGTGAGTGGGGTGCTGCATAAAACCAGAGATAGAAATTAGCACAGATACCACTCCATACGTCAAATATTTAATAGTCAAGACCTACCCCTTTCTCAACGAAATGGGCTAAACACCCTATATTCAACGCCTAGGAATACACCTGACTACAAAGAATTTTCAAACCCATGGATTTATATGTCTCCATAAGAGAATCAAGCGTGTGTACAGCTGCATGAAGGCAGCAGAGAAAATCCGATAAATCCCATTATCAAAATGAATTACAAAAACAAAACAGAAGGACAGTGAAATAGAGAGCAATTCTTAAATAATTCATTCAGGGCTTGTGATGCAACCTGGATTTACCTCATCTTCACCCAGAGCAGAGTGAGACATAAGGTTGGACACTTCGGGCTGATAGCATTGGTGAGGTTCGATGAGCAAATGCAAACCATTTGAAGTCATACTGCATGGTACCCATTCCATGGGTCCCAACTCTCCAGGTTTAAGCGATTCTTCCTTCAGCTAAAACATGCATGGGAAACCCACAGTATGGTGCACCGTGTGACCGGGAAACGTTTTCAAATGCATCTCAGTTTTCGTCCCCTTTTACTCGGGTTCAAAATTCCACACCCTTTACTAACACTCTCCCCACATGGAGAGTCAGTGCCTTTAACCTGCTGTTTGGCAGAGTTTGCAATTTCTGCACAAGATGAACAGGATTAGGGAGAAGCAATGAGAGACTAGCTGTAGGTGTCTGCACGGGCAAATTTAACACTCATTTCCAACCAGGAAGAGGAATTAACCAAAGGCTGAGCATGCCGTGCCGGAACCAGATTAGGGCCAGAAGCAATCCTGCGGGTTTGCAGCCAGCTCACAAGAAAGCGATTTGAAGAAAGGAGCTCAGGGGCACTGTAATTCACAAACCTGCAGAGTTATAAATGACAGCTATCGTCCAAAAATATATTGAAGGAAGGCTGCGAAGAGGACTTGAAAGCGGGGCAGAATTGCAGGAAAATGATTTCAGGGCGTAGATTGGAATTGCATTTAAAGCATAGGAAAAGAGGCAGAACATCGACAATGATGCACTTGGCCAAAAAGGGCATATGCGTTTTTTCCTGAATATATTCAGGAAAAAACGCATACGTGCTTTTAGGTCAACAAAGCAAGCATGTTAAAGAAATCTGCACTAAAATGAAGTCTCACTGCCCCCCGGTCAAAAGGGCCATCTGAAAAAAGTGTAAAATCCAGAAAGGCAGCACAGGCCATGGAGAAGAGGGAGCCTTGTTATGCTGATGGGTGGGATGTTAATTGCCAAGAGCCACTCTGGAGAAGTGTATGGTGTTTCCTGAAACACCTAAAAAACAAAGCAACGGAGCCTACGGCACTTCCACTTATGGTCCTATAGCTTAGGGAAATTAAAATCAAAACCACACAGCCACCCCAAAGTTTCAGACGGCTCTGTTTACAAGAACCTCGTCTACGGTACAAGTTAAATATCCCAGAAAGCGAAAAATGGATAAAGAAGTTGTGGTACGTACGTACAATGGAATATCACTCACCAATGAAATCTATGTCATCTGGCCCGTCGTGGCATAATGAGTGGATTCAGGTACGATGATTCTAAGTGAAATAAGTCACACAGAAAATGAAACATTATAAGATATCACTAATACACGGAATGTAACCTTGGCTACACATGAACTGAATTACAAAACAGAACAGGGTCTCAAATTTAGAAAACCAACTTATGTTTGCTTAAGGGGAAAGGTGAGTTGGGGTGCTGCATAAAACCAGAGATAGAAATTAGCACAGATACCATTCCAGACGTCAAATATGTAATAGTCAAGACCTACCCCTTGCTCAACGAAATGGGCTAAACACACTATATTCAACGCCTAGGAATACACCTGACTAGAAAGAATCTTCAAACCCATGGATTTATATGTCTCCATAAGAGAATCAAGCGTGTGTACAGCTGCATGAAGGCAGCAGAGAAAATCCGATAAATCCCATTATCAAAATGAATTACAAAAACAAAACACAATGACAGTGAAATAGAGAGCAATTCTTAAATAATTCATTCAGGGCTTGTGATGCAACCTGGATTTACCTCATCTACACCTAGAGCTGAGTGAGGCATAAGGTTGGACACTTCGGGCTGATAGCATTGGTGAGGTTCGATGAGCAAATGCAGACCATTTGAAGTCATACTGCATGGTACCCATTCCATGGGTCCCAACTCTCCAGGGTTAAGCGATTCTTCCTTCAGCTAACACATGCATGGGAAACACACAGTATGGTGCACCGTGTGACCGGGAAACGTTTTCAAATGCATCTCAGTTTTCGTCCCCTTTTACTCAGGTTCACAATTCCAGACCCTTTACTAAAACTCTCCCCACTTGGAGAGTCAGTGCCTTTAACCTGCTGTTTGGCACAGTTTGCAATTTCTGCACAAGATGAACAGGAATAGGGAGAACCAATGAGAGACTAGCTGTAGGTGTCTGCACGGGCAAATTTAACGCTCATTTCCAACCAGGAAGAGGAATTAACCAAAGGCTCAGCATGCCGTGCCGGAACCAGATTAGGGCCTGAAGCAATCCTGCGGGTTTGCCGCCAGCTCACAAGAAAGCGATTTGAAGAAAAGAGCTCAGGGGCACTGTAATTCACAAACCTGCAGAGTTATAAATGACAGCTATTGTCCAAAAATATATTGAAGGAAGGCTGCGAAGAGGACTTGAAAGCGGGGCAGAATTGCAGGAAAACGATTTCAAGGGGTAGACTGGAATTGAACTTAAAGCATAGGAAAAGAGGCAGAACGTCGACAATGATGCACTTGGCCAAAAAGGGCATATGCGTTTTTTCCTGAATATATTGAGGAAAAAACGCATACGCTCTTTTTGGCCAACCAAGCAAGCACGTTAAAGAAATCTGCACTACAATGAAATCTCACTGCCCCCTGGTCAAAAGGGCCATCTGAAAAAAGTGTAAAATCCAGAAATGCAGCACAGGCCATGGAGAACAGGGAGCCTTGTTATGCTGATGGGTGGGATGTAAATTGCCAAGAGCCACTCTGGAGAAGTGTATGGTGTTTCCTGAAACACCTAAAAAACAAAGCAAAGGAGCCTACGGCTCTTCCACTTACGGTCCTATAGCTTAGGGAAATTAAAATCAAAATCACACAGCCACCCCAAAGTTTCAGACGGCTCTGTTTACAAGAACCTCGTCTACGGTACAAGTTAAATATCCCAGAAAGCGAAAAATGGATAAAGAAGTTGTGGTACGTACGTACAATGGAATATAACTCACCAATGAAATCTATGTCATCTGGCCCGTCGTGGCATAATGAGTGGATTCAGATACGATGATTCTAAGTGAAATAAGTCACACAGAAAATGAAACATCATAAGATATCACTAATACACGGAATATAATCTTGGTTACACATGAACTGAATTACAAAACAGAACAGGGTCTAAAATTTAACCAACTTATGTTTGCTTAACTGGAAAGGTGAGTTGGGGTGCTGCATAAAACCAGAGATAGAAATTAGCACAGATACCATTCCATACGTCAAATATGTAATAGTCAAGACCTACCCCTTGCTCAACGAAATGGGCTAAACCCCCTATATTCAACGCCTAGGAATACACCTGACTACAAAGAATTTTCAAACCCATGGATTTATATGTCTCCATAAGAGAATCAAGCGTGTATACAGCTGCATGAAGGCAACAGAGAAAATCCGATAAATCCCATTATCAAAATGAATTACAAAAACAAAACACAATGACAGTGAAATAGAGAGCAATTCTTAAATAATTCATTGACGGCTTGTGATGCAACCTGGATTTACCTCATCTACACCCAGAGCTGAGTGAGACATAAGGTTGGACACTTCGGGCTGATAGCATTGGTGAGGTTCGATGAGCCAATGCAGACCATTTGAAGTTATACTGCATGGTACCCATTCCATGGGTCCCAACTCTCCAGGGTTAAGCGATTCTTCCTTCATCTAAAACATGCATGGGAAACCCACAGTATGGTGCACCGTGTGACTGGGAAACGTTTTCAAATGCATCTCAGTTCTCGACACCTTTTACTCGGGTTCACAAATCCAGACCCTTTACTAAAACTCTCCCCACTTGGAGAGTCAGTGCCTTTAACCTGCTGTTTGGCACAGTTTGCAATTTCTGCACAAGATGAACAGGAATAGGGAGAACCAATGAGAGACTAGCTGTAGGTGTCTGCACGGGCAAATTTAACGCTCATTTCCAACCAGGAAGAGGAATTAACCAAAGGCTCAGCATGCCGTGCCGGAACCAGATTAGGGCCTGAAGCAATCCTGCGGGTTTGCCGCCAGCTCACAAGAAAGCGATTTGAAGAAAAGAGCTCAGGGGCACTGTAATTCACAAACCTGCAGAGTTATAAATGACAGCTATTGTCAAAAATATATTGAAGGAAGGCTGCGAAGAGGACTTGAAAGCGGGGCAGAATTGCAGGAAAACGATTTCAGGGGGTAGACTGGAATTGCACTTAAAGCATAGGAAAAGAGGCAGAACGTCGACAATGATGCACTTGGCCAAAAAGGGCATATGCGTTTTTTCCTGAATATATTGAGGAAAAAACGCATACGCACTTTTTGGCCAACAAAGCAAGCATGTTAAAGAAATCTGCACTACAATGAAGTCTCACTGCCCCCCCGGTCAAAAGGGCCATCTGAAAAAAGTGTAAAATCCAGAAATGCAGCACAGGCCATGGAGAACAGGGAGCTTTGTTATGCTGATGGGTGGGATGTAAATTGCCAACAGCCACTCTGGAGAAGTGTATGGTGTTTCCTGAAACACCTAAAAAACAAAGCAACGGAGCCTACGGCACTTCCACTTATGG
Organism: Delphinapterus leucas; assembly: GCF_059928025.1. Classification (NCBI taxonomy): domain Eukaryota; kingdom Metazoa; phylum Chordata; class Mammalia; order Artiodactyla; family Monodontidae; genus Delphinapterus; species Delphinapterus leucas. The sequence continues at coordinate 7,285,363 of NW_028322236.1, read as the reverse complement.
TCCTATAGCTTAGGGAAATTAAAATCAAAACCACACAGCCACCCCAAATTTCAGACGGCTCTGTTTACAAGAACCTCGTCTACGGTACAAGTTAAATATCCCAGAAAGCGAAAAATGGATAAAGAAGTTGTGGTACGTACGTACAATGGAATATCACTCACCAATGAAATCTATGTCATCTGGCCCATCGTGGCATAGTGAGTGGATTCAGGTACGATGATTCTAAGTGAAATAAGTCACACAGAAAATGAAACATCATAAGATATCACTAATACACGGAATGTAATCTTGGCTACACATAAACTGAATTACAAAACAGAACAGGGTCTCAAATTTAGAAAACCAACTTATGTTTGCTTAACGGGAAAGGTGAGTTGGGGTGCTGCATAAAACCAGAGATAGAAATTAGCACAGATACCATTGCATACGTCAAATATGTAATAGTCAAGACCTACCCCTTGCTCAACGAAATGCGCTAAACACCCTATATTCAACGCCTAGGAATACACCTGACTAGAAAGAATCTTCAAACCCATGGATTTATATGTCTCCATAAGAGAATCAAGCGTGTGTACAGCTGCATGAAGGCAGCAGAGAAAATCCGTAAATCCCATTATCAAAATGAATTACAAAAACAAAACACAATGACAGTGAAATAGAGAGCAATTCTTAAATAATTCATTCAGGGCTTGTGATGCAACCTGGATTTACCTCATCTACACCCAGAGCTGAGTGAGACATAAGGTTGGACACTTCGGGGCTGATAGCATTGGTGAGGTTTGATGAGCAAATGCCGACCATTTGAAGTCATACTGCATGGTACCCATTCCATGGGTCCCAACTCTCCAGGTTTAAGCGATTCTTCTTTCAGCTAAAACATGCATGTGAAACACACAGTATGGTGCACCATGTGACCGGGAAACGTTTTCAAATGCATCTCAGTTTTCGTCCCCTTTTACTCGGGTTCAAAATTCCAGACACTTTACTAACACTCTCCCCACTTGGAGAGTCAGTGCCTTTAAACTCCTGTTTGGCACAGTTTGCAATTTCTGCGCAAGATGAACAGGAATAGGGAGAACCAATGAGAGACTAGCTGTAGGTATCTGCAGGGGTAAATTTAACGCTCATTTCCCACCAGGAAGAGGAATTAACCAAAGGCTCAGCATGCCGTGCCAGAACCATACGCACTTTTTGGCAAACCAAGCAAGCATGTTAAAGAAATCTGCACTACAATGAAGTCTCACTGCCCCCCGGTCAAAAGGGCCATCTGAAAAAAGTGTAAAATCCAGAAATGCAGCACAGGCCCTGGAGAACAGGGAGCCTTGTTATGCTGATGGGTGGGATGTAAATTGCCAACAGCCACTCTGGAGAAGTGTATGGTGTTTCCTGAAACATCTAAAAAACAAAGCAATGGAGCCTACGGCACTAACACTCATGGTCCTATAGCTTAGGGAATTTAAAATCAAAAAAACACAGCCACCGCAAAGTTTCAGACGGCTCTGTTTACAAGAACCTCGTCTACGGTACAAGCTAAATGTCCCAGAAAGCGAAACATGGATAAAGAAGTTGTGGTACGTACGTACAATGGAATATCACTCACCAATGAAATCTATGTCATCTGGCCCGTCGTGGCATAATGAGTGGATTCAGGTACGATGATTCTAAGAGAAATAAGTCACACAGAAAATGAAACATCATAAGATATCACTAATACATGGAATGTAATCTTGGCTACACATGAACTGAATTACAAAACAGAACAGGGTCTCAAATTTAGAAAACCAACTTATGTTTGCTTAAGGGGAAAGGTGAGTTGGGGTGCTGCATAAAACCAGAGATAGAAATTAGCACAGATACCATTCCATACGTCAAATATGTAATAGTCAAGACCTACCCCTTGCTCAACGAAATGGGCTAAACACCCTATATTCAAGGCCTAGGAATACACCTGAGTAGTAAGAATCTTCAAACCCATGGATTTATATGTCTCCATAAGAGAATCAAGCGTGTGTACAGCTGCATGAAGGCAGCAGAGAAAATCCGATAAATCCCATTATCAATATGAATTACAAAAACAAAACACAATGACAGTGAAATAGAGAGCAATTCCTAAATAATTCATTCAGGGCTTGGGATGCAACCTGGATTTACCTCATCTACACCCAGAGCTGAGTGAGACATAAGGTTGGACACTTCGGGCTGATAGCATTGTTGAGGTTGGATTAGCAAATGCAGACCATTTGAAGTCATACTGCATGGTACCCATTCCATGGGTCCCAACTCTCCAGGTTTAAGCGATTCTTCCTTCAGCTAAAACATGCATGGGAAACCCACAGTATGCTGCACCGTGTGACAGGGAAACGTTTTCAAATGCATCTCAATTTTCGTCCCCTTTTACTCGAGTTCACAATTCCAGAACCTTTACTAACACTCTCCCCACTTGGAAAGTCAGTGCCTTTAACCTGCTGTTTGGCACAGTTTGCAATTTCTGCGCAAGATGCACAGGAATAGGGAGAAACAATGAGAGACTAGCTGTAGGTGTCTGCACGGGCAAATTTAAGGCTCATTCCCAACCAGGAAGAGGAATTAAACAAACGCTCAGCATGCCGTGCCTCAACCAGATTAGGGCCTGAAGCAATCCTGCGGGTTTGCGGCCAGCTCACAAGAAAGCGATTTGAAGAAAGGAGCTCAGGGGCACTGTAATTCACAAACCTGCAGTGTTATAAATTACAGCTATCGTCCAAAAATATATTGAAGGAAGGCTGCGAAGAGGACTTGAAAGCGGGGCAGAATCGCAGGAAAACGATTTCAGGGGGTAGACTGGAATTGCATTTAAAGCATAGGAAAAGAGGCAGAACATCGACAATGATGCACTTGGCCAAAAAGCGCGTATGTGTTTTTTCCTGAATATATTCAGGGAAAAACGTATACGCCCTTTTGGCCAACCAAGCAAGCATGTTAAAGAAATCTGCACTACAATGAAGTCTCACTGCCCCCCGGTCAAAAGGGCCATCTGAAAAAAGTGTAAAATCCAGAAATGCAGCACAGGCCATGGAGAACAGGGAGCCTTGTTATGCTGATGGGTGGGATGTAAATTGCCAACAGCCACTCTGGAGAAGTGTATGGTGTTTCCTGAAACACCTAAAAAACAAAGCAACGGAGCCTACGGCACTTCCACTTATGGTCCTATAGCTTAGGGAAATTAAAATCAAAAACACACAGCCACCCCAAAGTATCAGACGGCTCTGTTTACAAGAACCTCGTCTACGGTACAAGTTAAATATCCCAGAAAGCGAAAAATGGATAAAGAAGTTGTGGTACGTACGTACAATGGAATATCACTCACCAATGAAATCTATGTCATCTGGCCCGTCGTGGCATAATGAGTGGATTCAGGTACGATGATTCTAAGTGAAATAAGTCACACAGAAAATGAAACATCATAAGATATCACTAATACACCGAATGTAATCTTGGCTACACATGAACTGAATTACAAAACTGAACAGGGTCTCAAATTTAGAAAACCAACTTATGTTTGCTTAAGGGGAAAGGTGAGTTGGGGTGCTGCATAAAACCAGAGTTAGAAATTAGCACAGATACCATTCCATACGTCAAATATGTAATAGTCAAGACCTACACCTTGCTCAACGAAATGGGCTAAACACCCTATATTCAACGCCTAGGAATACACCTGACTAGAAAGAATCTTCAAACCCATGGATTTATATGTCTCCATAAGAGAATCAAGCGTGTGTACAGCTGCATGAAGGCAGCAGAGAAAATCCGATAAATCCCATTATCAAAATGAATTACAAAAACAAAACACAATGACAGTGAAATAGAGAGCAATTCCTAAATAATTCATTCAGGGCTTGTGATGGAACCTGGATTTACCTCATCTACACCCAGAGCTGAGTGAGACATAAGGTTGGACACTTCGGGCTGATAGCATTGGTGAGGTTCGATGAGCAAATGCAGACCATTTGAAGTCATACTGCATGGTACCCATTCCATGGGTCCCAACTCTCCAGGTTTAAGCGATTCTTCCTTCAGCTAAAACATGCATGGGAAACCCACAGTATGCTGCACCGTGTGACCTGGAAACGTTTTCAAATGCATCTCAGTTTTTGTCCCCTTTTACTCGAGTTCACAACTCCAGACCCTTTACTAACACTCTCCCCACTTGGAGAGTCAGTGCCTTTAAACTCCTTTTGGCACAGTTTGCAATTTTTGCGCAAGATGAACAGGAATAGGGAGAACCAATGAGAGACTAGCTGTACGTGTCTTCAGGGGCAAATTTAACGCTCATTTCCCACCAGTAAGAGGATTTAACCAAAGGCTCAGCATGCCATACCGGAACCAGATTAGGGCCTGAAGCAATCTTGCGGGTTTGCGGCCAGCTCAAAAGAAAGCGATTTGAAGAAAGGAGCTCAGGGGCACTGTAATTCAGAAACCTGCAGAGTTATAAATGACAGCTATCGTCCAAAAATATATTGAAGGAAGGCTGCGAAGAGGACTTGAAAGCGGGGCAGAATTGCAGGAAAATGATTTCAGGGGGTAGACGGGAATTGCATTTAAAGCATAGGAAAAGAGGCAGAACGTCGACAATGATGCACTTGGCCAAAAAGGGCGTATGCGTTTTTTCCTGAATATATTCAGAAAAAAACGCATACGCACTTTTTGACCAACCAAGCAAGCATGTTAAAGAAATCTGCACTACAATGAAGTCTCACTGCCCCCCGGCAAAAGGGCCATCTGAAAAAAGTGTAAAATACAGAAATGCAGCACAGGCCATGGAGAACAGGGAGCCTTGTTATGCTGATGGGTGGGATGTAAATTGCCAAGAGCCACTCTGGAGAAGTGTATGGTGTTTCCTGAAACACCTAAGAAACAAAGCAACGGAGCCTACGGCACTTCCACTTATGGTCCTATAGCTTAGGGAAATTAAAATAAAAAACACACAGCCACCCCAAAGTTTCAGACGGCTCTGTTTACTAGAACCTCGTCTAAGGTACAAGTTAAATATCCCAGAAAGCGAAAAATGGATAAAGAAGTTGTGGTACGTACGTACAATGGAATATCACTCACCAATGAAATCTATGTCATCTGGCCCGTCGTGGCATAATGAGTGGATTCAGGTACGATGATTCTAAGTGAAATAAGTCACACAGAAAATGAAACATCATAAGATATCACTAATACACCAAATGTAATCTTGGCTACACATGAACTGAAATACAAAACAGAACAGGGTCTCAAATTTAGAAAACCAACTTATGCTTGCTTATGGGGAAAGGTGAGTTGGGGTGCTGCATAAAACCAGAGATAGAAATGAGCACAGATACCATTCTATACGTCAAATATGTAATAGTCAAGACCTACCCCTTGCTCAACGAAATGGGCTAAACACCCTATATTCAACGCCTAGGAATACACCTGCCTAGTAAGAATCTTCAAACCCATGGATTTATATGTCTCCATAAGAGAATCAAGCGTGTGTACAGCTGCATGAAGGCAGCAGAGAAAATCCGATAAATCCCATTATCAAAATGAATTACAAAAACAAAACACAATGAGAGTGAAATAGAGAGCAATTCTTAAATAATTCATTCAGGGCTTCTGATGCAACCTGGATTTACCTCATCTACACCCAGAGCTGAGTGAGACATAAGGTTGGACACTTCAGGCTGATAGCATTGTTGAGGTTCGATGAGCAAATGCAGACCATTTGAAGTCATACTGCATGGTACCCATTCATTGGGTCCCAACTCTCCAGGTTTAAGCGATTCTTCCTTCAGCTAAAGCATGCATGGGAAACCCACAATATGTTGCACGGTGTGACTGAGAAACGTTTTCAAAGGCATCTCAAATTTCGTCCCGTTTTACTCGGGTTCACAATTCCAGACCCTTTACTAACACTCTCCCCACTTGGAGAGTCAGTGCCTGTAACCTGCTGTTTGGAACAGTTTGCAATTTCTGCGCAAGATGAACAGGAATAGGGAGAACCAATGAGAGACTAGCTGTAGGTGTCTGCACGGGCAAATTTAATGGTCATTTCCAACCAGGAAGAGGAATTAACCAAACGCTCAGCATGCCGTGCCGGAACCAGATTAGGGCCTGAAGTAATCCTGCGGGTTTGCGGCCAGCTCAAAAGAAACCGATTTGTAGAAAAGAGCTCAGGAGCACTGTAATTCACAAACCTGCAGAGTTATAAATGACAGCTATCGTCCAAACATATATTGAAGGAAGGCTGCGAAGAGGACTTGAAAGCGGGGCAGAATTGCAGGAAAATGATTTCAGGGGGTAGACTGGAATTGCATTTAAAGCATAGGAAAAGAGGCAGAACGTCGACAATGATGCACTTGACCAAAAAGGGCGTATGCGTTTTTTCCTGAATATATTAAGGAAAAAAAGAATACGCACTTTTTGCCAACCAAGCAAGCATGTTAAGGAAATCTGCACTACAATGAAGTCTCACTGCCCCCCGGTCAAAAGGGCCATCTGAAAAAATGTAATATCCAGAAAGGCAGCACAGGCCATGGAGAACAGGGAGCCTTGTTATGCTGATGGGTGGGATGTAAATTGCCAAGAGCCACTCTGGAGAAGTGTATGGTGTTTCCTGAAACACCTAAGAAACAAAGCAACGGAGCCTACGGCACTTCCACTTATGGTCCTATAGCTTAGGGAAATTAAAATAAAAAACACACAGCCACCCCAAAGTTTCAGACGGCTCTGTTTACTAGAACCTCGTCTAAGGTACAAGTTAAATATCCCAGAAAGCGAAAAATGGATAAAGAAGTTGTGGTACGTACGTACAATGGAATATCACTCACCAATGAAATCTATGTCATCTGGCCCGTCGTGGCATAATGAGTGGATTCAGGTACGATGATTCTAAGTGAAATAAGTCACACAGAAAATGAAACATCATAAGATATCACTAATACACCAAATGTAATCTTGGCTACACATGAACTGAAATACAAAACAGAACAGGGTCTCAAATTTAGAAAACCAACTTATGCTTGCTTATGGGGAAAGGTGAGTTGGGGTGCTGCATAAAACCAGAGATAGAAATGAGCACAGATACCATTCTATACGTCAAATATGTAATAGTCAAGACCTACCCCTTGCTCAACGAAATGGGCTAAACACCCTATATTCAACGCCTAGGAATACACCTGCCTAGTAAGAATCTTCAAACCCATGGATTTATATGTCTCCATAAGAGAATCAAGCGTGTGTACAGCTGCATGAAGGCAGCAGAGAAAATCCGATAAATCCCATTATCAAAATGAATTACAAAAACAAAACACAATGAGAGTGAAATAGAGAGCAATTCTTAAATAATTCATTCAGGGCTTCTGATGCAACCTGGATTTACCTCATCTACACCCAGAGCTGAGTGAGACATAAGGTTGGACACTTCAGGCTGATAGCATTGTTGAGGTTCGATGAGCAAATGCAGACCATTTGAAGTCATACTGCATGGTACCCATTCATTGGGTCCCAACTCTCCAGGTTTAAGCGATTCTTCCTTCAGCTAAAGCATGCATGGGAAACCCACAATATGTTGCACGGTGTGACTGAGAAACGTTTTCAAAGGCATCTCAAATTTCGTCCCGTTTTACTCGGGTTCACAATTCCAGACCCTTTACTAACACTCTCCCCACTTGGAGAGTCAGTGCCTGTAACCTGCTGTTTGGAACAGTTTGCAATTTCTGCGCAAGATGAACAGGAATAGGGAGAACCAATGAGAGACTAGCTGTAGGTGTCTGCACGGGCAAATTTAATGGTCATTTCCAACCAGGAAGAGGAATTAACCAAACGCTCAGCATGCCGTGCCGGAACCAGATTAGGGCCTGAAGTAATCCTGCGGGTTTGCGGCCAGCTCAAAAGAAACCGATTTGTAGAAAAGAGCTCAGGAGCACTGTAATTCACAAACCTGCAGAGTTATAAATGACAGCTATCGTCCAAACATATATTGAAGGAAGGCTGCGAAGAGGACTTGAAAGCGGGGCAGAATTGCAGGAAAATGATTTCAGGGGGTAGACTGGAATTGCATTTAAAGCATAGGAAAAGAGGCAGAACGTCGACAATGATGCACTTGACCAAAAAGGGCGTATGCGTTTTTTCCTGAATATATTAAGGAAAAAAAGAATACGCACTTTTTGCCAACCAAGCAAGCATGTTAAGGAAATCTGCACTACAATGAAGTCTCACTGCCCCCCGGTCAAAAGGGCCATCTGAAAAAATGTAATATCCAGAAAGGCAGCACAGGCCATGGAGAACAGGGAGCCTTGTTATGCTGATGGGTGGGATGTAAATTGCCAAGAGCCTCTCTGGAGAAGTGTATGGTGTTTCCTGAAACAGCTAAAAAACAAAGCAAAGGAGCCTACGGCACTTCCACTTATGGTCCTATAGTTTAGGGAAATTAAAATCAAAAACACACAGCCACCCCAAGGTTTCAGACGCCTCTGTTTACAAGAACCACGTCTACGGTACAAGTTAAATATCCCAGAAAGCGAAAAATGGAGAAAGAAATTGTGGTACGTATGTACAATGGAATATCACTCACCAATGAAGTCTCTGTCATCTGGCCCGTCGTGGCATAATGAGTGGATTCAGGTACGATGATTCTAAGTGAAATAAGTCACACAGAAAATGAAACATCATAAGATATCACTAATACACCGAATGTAATCTTGGCTACACGTGAACTGAATTACAAAACAGAACAGGGTCTCAAATTTAGAAAACCAACTTATGTTTGCTTAAGGGGAAAGGTGAGTTGGGGTGCTGCATAAAACCAGAGATAGAAATTAGCACAGATACCATTCCATAAGTCAAATATGTAATAGTCAAGACCTACCCCTTGCTCAACGAAATGGGCTAAACACCCTATATTCAAAGCCTAGGAATACACCTGACTAGTAAGAATCTTCAAACCCATGGATTTATATGTGTCCATAAGAGAATCAAGTGTGTGTACAGATGCAGGAAGGCAGCAGAGAAAATCTGATAAATCCCATTATCAAAATGAATTACAAAAACAAAACACAATGACAGTGAAATAGAGAGCAATTCTTAAAGAATTCATTCAGGGCTCTTGATGCAACCTGGATTTACCTCATCTACACCCAGAGCTGAGTGAGACATAAGGTTGGACACTTCGCGCTGATAGCATTGGTGAGGTTCGATGAGCAAATGCAGACCATTTGAAGTCATACTGCATGGTACCCATTCCATGGGTCCCAACTCTCCAGGTTTAAGCGACTCTTCCTTCAGCTAAAACATGCATGGGAAACCCACAGTATGGTGCACCGTGTGACCGGGTAACGTTTTCAAATGCATCTCAGTTTTTGTCCCCTTTTACTCGGGTTCACAACTGCAGACCATTTACTAACACTCTCCCCACTTGGAGAGTCAGTGCCTTTAACCTGCTGATTGGCACAGTTTGCAATTTCTGCGCAAGATGAACAGGAATAGGGAGAACCAATGAGAGACTAGCTGTAGGTATCTGCAGGGGCAAATTTAACGCTCATTTCCCACCAGGAAGAGGATTTAACCAAAGGCTCAGCATGCCGTGCCGGAACCAGATTAGGGCCTGAAGCAATCTTGCGGGTTTGCGGCCAGCTCAAAAGAAAGCAATTTGAAGAAAGGAGATCAGGGGCACTGTAATTCACAAACCTGCAGAGTTATAAATGACAGCTATCGTCCAAAAATATATTGAAGGAAGGCTGCGAAGAGGACTTGAAAGCGGGGCAGAATTGCAGGAAAACGATTTCAGGGGGTAGACTGGAATTGCATTTAAAGCATAGGAAAAGAGGCAGAACGTCGACAATGATGCACTTGGCCAAAAAGGGCGTATGCGATTTTTCCTGAATATATTCAGGAAAAAACGCATACGCACTTTTTGGTCAACCAAGCAAGCAAGGTAAAGAAATCTGCACTACAATGAAGTCTCACTGCCCCCCGGTCAAAAGGGCCATCTGAAAAAAGTATAAAATCCAGAAATGCAGCACAGGCCATGGAGAACAGGGAGCCTTGTTATGCTGATGGGTGGGATGTAAATTGCCAAGAGCCACTCTGGAGAAGTGTATGGTGTTTCCTGAAACACCTAAAAAATAAAGCAACGGAGCCTACGGCACTTGCACTTATGGCCCTATAGATTAGGGAACTTAAAATCAAAAAAACACAGCCACCCAAAAGTTTCAGACGGCTCTGTTTACAAGAACCTCGTCTACGGTACACGTTAAATATCCCAGAAAGCGAAACATGGATAAAGAAGTTGTGGTACGTACGTACAATGGAATATCACTCACCAATGAAATCTATGTCATCTGGCCCGTCGTGCCATAATGAGTGGATTCAGGTACGATGATTCTAAGTGAAATAAGTCACACAGAAAATGAAACATCATAAGATATCACTAATACACGGAATGTAATCTTGGCTACACATGAACTGAATTACAAAACAGAACAGGGTCTCAAATTTAGAAAACCCTTATGTTTGCTTAAGGGGAAAGGTGAGTTGGGGTGCTCCATAAAACCAGAGATAGAAATTAACAGAGATACCACTCCATACGTCAAATATGTTATACTCAAGACCTAACCCTTGCTCAACGAAATGGGCTAAACACCCTATATTCAACGCCTAGGATTACACCTGACTAGAAAGAATTTTCAAACCCATGGATTCATATATCTCCATAAGGGAATCAAGCGTGTGTACAGCTGCAGGAAGGCAGCAGAGAAAATCCGATAAATCCCATTATCAAAATGAATTACAAAAACAAAACACAATGACAGTGAAATAGAGAGCAATTCTTAAATAATTCATTCAGGGCTTGTGATGCAACCTGGATTTACCTCATCTACACCCAGAGCTGAGTGAGACATAAGGTTGGACACTTCGGGCTGATAGCATTGGTGAGGTTCGATGAGCAAATGCAGACCATTTGAAGTCATACTGCATGGTACCCATTCCATGGGTCCCAACTCTCCAGGTTTAAGCGATTCTTCCTTCAGCTAAAACATGCATGGGAAACCCACAGTATGCTGCACCGTGTGACCGGGAAACGTTTTCAAATGCATCTCAGTTTTTGTCCCCTTTTACTCGGGTTCACAATTCCAGGCCCTTTACTAACACTCTCCCCACTTGTAGAGTCAGTGCCTTTAACCTCCTGCTTGGCACAGTTTGCAATTTCTGTGCAAGATGAACAGGAATAGGGAGAACCAATGAGAGACTAGCTGTAGGTGTCTGCAGGGGCAAATTTAACGCTCATTTCCCACCAGGAAGAGGAATTAACCAAAGGCTCAGCATGCCGTGCCGGAACCAGATTAGGGCCTGAAGCAATCATGCGGGTTTGCGGCCAGCTCACAAGAAAGCGATTTGAAGAAAGGATCTCAGGGGCACTGTAATTCACAAACCTGCAGAGTTATAAATGACAGCTATCGTCCAAACATATATTGAAGGAAGGCTGCGAAGAGGACTTGAAAGCGGGGCAGAATTGCAGGAAAACCATTTCAGGGGGTAGACTGGAATTGCATTTAAAGCATAGGAAAAGAGGCAGAACATCGACAATGATGCACTTGGCCAAAAAGTGCGTATGCGTTTTTTCCTGAATATATTCAGGGAAAAACGTATACGCCCTTTTGGCCACCCAAGCAAGCATGTTAAAGAAATCTGCACTACAATGAACTCTCACTGCCCCCCGGTCAAAAGGGCCATCTGAAAAAAGTGTAAAATCCAGAAATGCAGCACAGGCCATGGAGAACAGGGAGCCTTGTTATGCTGATGGGTGGGATGTAAATTGCCAAGAGCCACTCTGGAGAAGTGTATGGTGTTTCCTGAAACACCTAAAAAACAAAGCAACGGAGCCTACGGCACGTCCACTTATGGTCCTATAGCTTAGGGAAATTAAAATCAAAAACACACAGCCACCCCAAAGTTTCAGACGGCTCTGTTTACAAGAACCTCGTCTACGGTACAAGTTAAATATCCCAGAAAGCGAAAAATGGATAAAGAAGTTGTGGTACGTACCTACAATGGAATATCACTCACCAATGAAATCTATGTCATCTGGCCCGTCGTGGCATAATGAGTGGATTCAGGTACGATGATTCTAAGTGAAATAAGTCACACAGAAAATGAAACATCATAAGATATCACTAATACACCGAATGTAATCTTGGCTACACATGAACTGAATTACAAAACAGAACAGGGTCTCAAATTTAGAAAACCAACTTATGTTTGCTTAAGGGGAAAGGTGAGTTGGGGTGCTGCATAAAACCAGAGTTAGAAATTAGCACAGATACAATTCCATACGTCAAATATGTAATAGTCAAGACCTACACCTTGCTCAACGAAATGGGCTAAACACCCTATATTCAACGCCTAGGAATACACCTGACTAGAAAGAATCTTCAAACCCATGGATTTATATGTCTCCATAAGAGAATCAAGCGTGTGTACAGCTGCATGAAGGCAGCAGAGGAAATCCGATAAATCCCATTATCAAAATGAATTACAAAAACAAAACACAATGACAGTGAAATAGAGAGCAATTCTTAAATAATTCATTCAGGGGTTGTGATTCAACCTGGATTTACCTCATCTACACCCAGAGCTGAGTGAGACATAAGGTTGGACACTTCGGGCTGATAGCATTGGTGAGGTTCGATGAGCAAATGCAGACCGTTTGAAGTCATACTGCATGGTACCCATTCCATGGGTCCCAACTCTCCAGGGTTAAGCGATTCTTCCTTCAGCTAAAACATGCATGGGAAACCCACAGTATGGTGTACCGTGTGACCGGGAAACGTTTTCAAATGCATCTCAGTTTTCGTCCCCTTTTACTCAGGTCCACAATTCCAGACCCTTTACTAACACTCTCCCCACTTGGAGAGTCAGTGCCTTTAACCTTCTGTTTGGCACAGTTTGCAATTTCTGCACAAGATGAACAGGAATAGGGAGAACCAATGAGAGACTAGCTGTAGGTGTATGCACGGGCAAATTTAACGCTCATTTCCAACCAGGAAGAGGAATTAACCAAACGCTCAGCATGCCGGGCCGGAACCGGATTAGGGCCTAAAGCATTCCTGCGGGTTTGCCGCCAGCTCACAAGAAAGCGATTTGAAGAAAAGAGCTCAGGGGCACTGTAATTCACAAACCTGCAGAGTTATAAATGACAGCTATCGTCCAAAAATATATTGAAGGAAGGCTGCGAAGAGAACTTCTATGCATGGCAGAATTGCAGGAATACGATTTCAGGGGGTAGACTGGAATTGCATTTAAAGCATAGGAAAAGAGGCAGAACGTCGACAATGATGCACTTGGCCAAAAAGGGCGTATGCGTTTTTTCCTGAATCAGGAAAAAACGCATACGCACTTTTTGGCCAACCAAGCATGCATGTTAAAGAAATGTGCACTTCAATGAAGTCTCACTGCCCCCCGGTCAAAAGGGCCATCTGAAAAAAGTGTAAAATCCAGAAAGGCAGCACAGGCCATGGAGAACAGCGAGCTTTGTTATGCTGATGGGCGGGATGTAAATTGCCAACAGCCAGTCTGGAAAAGTGTATGGTGTTTCCTGGAACATCTAAAAAACAAAGCAACGGAGCCTACGGCACTTCTCCTTATGGTCCTATAGCTTAGGAAAATTAAAATCAAAAACACACAGCCACCCAAAAGTCTCGGGCGGCTCTGTTTACAAGAACCTCGTCTACGGTACAAGTTAAATATCCCAGAATGTGAAAAATGGATAAACAAGTTGTGGTACGTACGTACAATGGAATATCACACAGCAATGAAATCTATGTCATCAGGCCCGTCGCGGCATAATGAGTGGATTCAGGTACGATGATTCTAAGTGAAATAAGTCACACAGAAAATGAAACATCATAAGATATCACTAATACACGGAATGTAAACTTGGCTACACATGAACTGAATTACAAAACAGAACAGGGTCTCAAATTTAGAAAACCAACTTATGCTTGCTTAAGGGGAAAGGTGAGTTTGGGTGCTGCATAAAACCAGAGATAGAAATTAGCACAGATACCTTTCCATAAGCCAAATATGTAATAGTCAAGACCTACCCCTTGCTCAACGAAATGGACTAAACACCCCATATTCAACGCCTAGGAATACACCTGACTAGTAAGAATCTTCAAACCCATGGATTTATATGTCTCCGTAAGAGAATGAAGCGTGTGTACAGCGGCATGAATGCAGCAGAGAAAATCCGATAAATCCCATTATCAAAATGAATTACACAAACAAAACCCAAGGACAGTGAAATAGAGAGCAATTCTTAAATAATTCATTCAGGGCTTGTGATGCAACCTGGATTTACCACCTCTACACCCAGAGCTGAGTGAGACATAAGGTTGGGCACTTCGGGCTGATAGCATTGGTGAGGTTCGATGAGCAAATGCAGACCCTTTGAAGTCATACAGCATGGTACCCTTTCCATGGGTCCCAACTCTCCAAGTTTAAGGGATTCTTCCTTCAGCTAAAACATGCATGGGAAACCCACAGTATGGTGCACCGTGTGACTGGCAAACGTTTTCAAATGCATCTCAGTTTTCGTCCCTTTATACTCGGGTTCACCATTCCAGACGCTTAACTAACACTCTCCCCACTTGGAGAGTCAGTGCCTTTAACCTCCTGTTTGGCACATTTTGCAATTTCTGCGCAAGATGAACAGGAATAGGGAGAACCAATGAGAGAGAAGCTGTAGGTGGCTGCACGTGCAAATGTAACGCTCATTTCCCACCAGGACGAGGAATTAAAAAAAAGCTCAGCATGCCCTGCCGGAACAAGACTAGGGCCTGAAGCAATCCTGTGGTTTTGCGACCAGCTCACAAGAAAACAAGTTGAAGAAAGGAGCTCAGGGGCACTGTAATTCACAAACATGCAGAGTTATAAATGACAGCTATCGTCCAAAAATATATTGAAGTAAGTCTGCGAAGAGGACTTGGAAGCTGGGCAGAAATTCAGGAAAACGATTTCAGGGGGTAGACTGGAATTGCACTTAAAGCATAGGAAAAGACGCAGAATGGCGACAATGATGCACTTGGCCAAAAATGGCGTATGCGTTTTTTCCTGAATATATTCAGGAAAAAACGGATACGCCCTTTTTGGGAAACCAAGCAAGCATGTAAGAAATCTGCACTACAATGAAGTCTCACTGCCCCCCGGTCAAAAGGGTCATCTGAAAAATGTGTAAAATCCAGAAAGGCAGGACAGGCCACGGAGAAGAGGGAGCATTGTTTTGCTGATGGGCGGGATGTGAATTGCCAACAGCCACTCTGGAGATGTGTATGCTGTTTCCTGAAACACGAAAGAAACAAAGCAACACAGCCTATGGCACTTCCACTTATGATCCTATAGCTCAGGGAAATTAAAATCAAAACCACACAGCCACCCCAAAGTTTGGAACGGCTCTGTTTACAGGAACCTCGTCTACGGTACAAGTTAAATATCCCAGAGAGCGAAAAATGGATAAAGAAGTTGTGGTACGTACGTACAATGGAATATCACAGAGCAATGAAATCTATGTCATCAGGCCCATAGGGGCATAATGAGTGGATTCAGGTACGATGATTCTACGTGAAATAGGTCACACAGAAATAGAAACAGCATAAGATATCACTAATACACGGAATGTAAACTTGGCTACACATGAACTGAATTACAAAACAGAACAGGGTCTCCAATTTAGAAAACCAACTTATGCTAGCTTTTTGGGAAAGGTGACTTGGGGTGCTGCATGAAAAGAGATTGAAATTCGCACAGATACCGTTCCATACGCCAAATATGTAATAGACAAGACCTACTCCTTATTCAACGAAATGGACTCAACACCCCATATTCAACGCCTAGGAATATACCTGCCTAGTAAGAATCTTAAAACCCATTGATTTATATGTCTCCATAAGAGAATCAAGCGTGTGTTCAGTGGCCTAAACGCAGCAGTGAAAATCCGATAAATCCCATTATCAAAATAAATTTCAAAAACAAAACACAATGACAGTGAAATAGAGAGCAATTCTTAAATAATTCACTCAGGGCTTCTGATGAAACCTGGATTTACCACATCTACACCCAGAGCTGGGGAGACATAAGGCCAGACACTTCGGCCTGATAGCATTGGTGAGGTTCGATGAGCAAATGCAGACCCTTTGAAGTCATACTGCATGGTACCCATTCCATGGGTCCCAACTCTCCAGGTTTAAGGGATTCTTCCTTCAGCTAAAACATGCATGGGAAACCCACAGTATTGTGCACCGTGTGACCGGGAAACGTTTTCAAATGCATCTCAGTTTTCGTCCCATTGTACTCGGGTTCACCATTCCAGACCCTTTACTAACACTCTCCCCACTTGGAGAGTCAGTGCCTTTAACCTCCTGTTTGGCACAGTTTGCAATTTCTGCGCAAGATGAACAGGAATAGGGAGAACCAATGAGAGACTAGCTGTAGGTGTCTGCACGGGCGAATTTAATGCTCATTTCCCACCAGGACGAGGAATTAACCAAAGGCTCAGCATGCCGTGCCGGAACGAGATTAGGGCCTGAAGCAATCCTGCGGGTTTGCGGCCAGCTCACAAGATAGCAAGTTGAAGAAAGGGTCTCAGGGGCACTGTAACTCACAAACCTGCAGAGTTATAAATGACAGCTATTGCCCAAAAATATATTGAAGGAAGGCTGCGAAGACGACTTGTAAACGGTGCAGAATTGCAGGAAAATGATTTCAGGGTGTAGACGGGAATTGCATTTAAAGCATAGGAAAAGAGGCAGAACGTCGACAATGATGCTCTTGGCCAAAAAGGGCGTATGCGTTTTTTCCTGAATATATTCAGGAAAAAACGCATACGCCCTTTTTGGCCAACCAAGCAAGCATGTGAAAGAAATCTACACTAAAATGAAGTCTCACAGCCCCCCGGTTAAAAGAGCCATCTGAAAAGACTGTAAAATCCAGAAAGGCAGCACAGGCCATGGAGAACACGGAGCCTTGTTATGCTGATGGGCGGGATGTAAATTGCCAACAGCATCTCTGGACAAGTGTATGGTGTTTCCTGGAACACCTAAAAAACAAAGCAGTGGATCCTACGGCACTTCCACTTATGGTCCTATAGCTTAGGGAAATTAAAATCAAAAACACACAGCCACCCCAATGTTTGGGACGGCTCTGTTTACAAGAACCTCGTCTACGGTACAAGTTAAATATCCCAGAACGTGAAAAATGGATAAAGAAGTTGTGGTACGTACGTACAATGGAATATCACTCACCAATGAAATCTATGTCATCAGGCCCGTCGCGGCATAATGAGTGGATTCAGGTACGATTATTCTAACTGAAATAAGTCACACAGAAAATGAAACATCATAAGATATCACTAATAAACGGAATGTAAACTTGGCTACACATGAACTGAATTACAAAGCAGAGCAGGGTCTCAAATTTAAAAAAACAACTTATGCTTGCTTAAGGGGAAAGGTGAGTTGGGGCGCTGCATAAACTCGGAAATAGAAATTAGCACAGATACCTTTCCATAAGCCAAATATGTTATAGTCAGGACCTACCCCTTGCTTAACGAAATGGACAAAACACCCCGTATTCAACGCCTAGGAATACACCTGACTAGTAAGAATCTTCGAACTCATGGATTTATATGTCTCCATAAGAGAATGAAGCGTGTGTACAGCGGCATGAATGCAGCAGAGAAAATCCGATAAATCCCATTATCAAAATGAATTCCAAAATCAAAACACAAGGACAGTGAAATAGAGAGCATTTCTTAAATTATTCATTCAGGGCTTGTGATGCAACCTGGATTTACCACATCTACACCCAGAGCTGAGTGAGACATAAGTTTGGGCACTTCGGGCTGATAGCATTGGTGAGGTTCGATGAGCAAATGCAGACCCTTTGAAGTCATACTGCATGGTACCCATTCCATGGGTCCCAACTCTCCAGGTTTAAGGGATTCTACCTTCAGCTAAAACATGCATGGGAACCCCACAGTATGGTGCACCGTGTGAACGGGGAACGTTTTCAAATGCACCTCAGTTTTCGTCCCCTTTTACTCGGGTTCACCATTCCAGAACCTTTACTAACACTCTCCCCACTTGGAGAGTCAGTGCCTTTAACCTCCTGTTTGGCACAGTTTGCAATTTCTGCACAAGATGAACAGGAATAGGGAGAACCAATGAGAGACTAGCTGTAGGTGTTTGCACGTGCAAATTTAACGCTCATTTCCCACCAGGAAGAGGAATTAACCAAAGGCCCAGCATGCCGTGCCGGAACGAGATTAGGGTCTGAAGCAATCCTGCGGTTTTGCGGCCAGCTCACAAGATAGCGAGTTGAAGAAAGGAGCTCAGGGGGACTGTAACTCACAAAGATGGAGAGCTATAAATGACAGCTATCGTCCAAAAATATATTGTAGGAAGGCTGCGAAGAGGACTTGGAAGCGGTGCAGAATTGCAGGAAAACGTTTTCAGGTTCTGGACCGGAATTGCATTTGAAGCATAGGAAAAGAGGCAGAATGTCGACATTGATGCTCTAGGCCAAAAAGGGCATATGCGTTTTTTCCTGAATATAGTCAGGAAAAAACGCATATGCTCTTTTTGGCCAACCAAGCAAGCCTGTTAAAAAAATCTGCACTTCAATGAAGTCTCACTGCCTCCCAGTCAAAAGGGCCATCTGAAAAAAGTGTAAAATCCAGAAAGGCTGGACAGGCCATGGAGAACAGGGAGCCTTGTTATGCTGATGGGCGGGATGTAAACTGCCAACAGCCACTCTGGAGAAGTGTATGGTGTTTCCTCAAACACCTAAAAAACAAAGCAACGGAGCCTACAACACTTCCACTTATGGTCCTATAGCTTAGGAAAATTAAAATCAAAAACACACACCCACCCGAAAGTTTAGGACGGCTCTGTTTACAAGAACCTCGTCTACGGTACAATTTAAATATCCCAGAACGTGAAAAATGGATAAAGAAGTTGTGGTACGTACGTACAATGGAATATCACACAGCAATGAAATCTATGTCATCAGGCCCGTCGCGGCATAATGAGTGGATTCAGGTATGATGATTCTAAGTGAAATAAGTCACACGGAAAATGAAACATCATAAGATATCACTAATACACGGAATGTAAACTTGACTACACATGAACTGAATTACAAAACAGAAAAGGGTCTCCAATTTAGAACAGCAACTTATGCTTGCTTAAGGGGAAAGGTGAGTTGGGGTGCTGCATAAAACCAGAGATAGAAATTAGCACAGATACCTTTCCATAAGCCAAATATGTAATAGTCAAGACCTACCCCTTGCTCAACGAAATGGACTAAACACCCCATATTCAACGCCTAGGAATACACCTGACTAGTAAGAATCTTCAAACCCATGGATTTATACGTCTCCGTAAGAGAATGAAGCGTGTGTACAGCAGCATGAATCAGCAGAGAAAATCCGATAAATCCCATTATCAAAATGGATTACAAAAACAAAACACAAGAAGAGTGAAATAGAGAGCAATTCTTAAATAATTTATTCAGGGCTTGTGATGCAATCTGGATTTACCACATCTACACACAGAGCTGAGTGAGACATAAGGTTGGGCACTTCGGGCTGATAGCATTGGTGAGGTTCGATGAGCAAATGCAGACCCTTTGAAGTCATACTGCATGGTACCCATTCCATGGGTCCCAACTCTCCAGTTTTAAGGGATTCTTCCTTCAGGTAAAACATGCATGGGAAACCCACAGTATGGTGCACCGTGTGACCGGCAAACGTTTTCAAATGCATCTCAGTTTTAGTCCCCTTTTACTCGGGTTCACCATTCCAGACTCTTTACTAACACTCTCCCCATTTGGAGAGTCAGTGCCTTTAACCTCCTGTTTGGCACAGTTTGCAATTTCTGCGCAAGATGAACAGGAATAGGGAGAACCATGAGAGACTAGCTGTAGGTGTCTGCACGGGCAAATGGTACGCTCATTTCCCACCAGGAAGAGGAAATAACCAAAGGCCCAGCATGCCCTGCCGGAACCAGTTTAGGGCCTGAAGCAATCCTGTGGTTTTGCGGGCAACTCACAAGAAAGCGAGTTGAAGAAAGGAGCTCAGGGGCACTGTAACTCACAAACCTGCAGAGTTATAAATGACAGCTATCGTCCAAAAATATATTGAAGGAAGGCTGCGAAGACGACTTGTAAGCGGGACAGAATTGCAGGAAAACGATTTCAGGGGGTAGATGGGAATTGCATTTAAAGCATAGGAAAAGAGGCAGAACGTCGACAATGATGCTCTTGGCCAAAAAGGGCGTATGCGTTTTTTCCTGAATATATTCAGGAAAAAACGCATACGCCCTTTTTGGCCAACCAAGCAAGCATGTTAAAGAAATCTGCACTACAATGAAGTCTCACTGCCCCCCGGTCAAAAGGGCCATCTGAAAAAAGTGTAAAATCCAGAAAGGCAGCACAGGCCATGGAGAACAGGGAGCCTTGTTATGCTGATGGGTGGGATGTAAATTGCCAACAGCCACTCTGCAGAAGTGTATGGTGTTTCCTGAAACACCTTAAAAACAAAGCGACGGAGCCTACGGCACTTCCACTTATTGTCCTATAGCTTAGGGAAATTAAAATCAAAACCACACAGCCACCCCAAAGTTTCAGACGGCTCTGTTTACAAGAACCTCGTCTACGGTACAAGTTAAATATCCCAGAAAGCGAAAAATGGATAAAGAAGTTGTGGTACGTACGTACAATGGAATATCACTCACCAATGAAATCTATGTCATCTGGCCCGTCGTGGCATAGTGAGTGGATTCAGGTACGATGATTCTAAGTGAAATAAGTCACACAGAAAATGAAACATCATAAGATATCACTAATACACGGAATGTAATCTTGGCTACACATGAACTGAATTACAAAACAGAACAGGGTCTCAAATTTAGAAAACCAACTTATGTTTGCTTAAGGGGAAAGGTGAGTTGGGGTGCTGCATAAAACCAGAGATAGAAATTAGCACAGATACCATTCCATACGTCAAATATGTAATAGTCAAGACCTACCCCTTGCTCAACGAAATGCGCTAAACACCCTATATTCAATGCCGAGGAATACACCTGACTAGAAAGAATCTTCAAACCCATGGATTTATATGTCTCCATAAGAGAATCAAGCGTGTGTACAGCTGCATGAAGGCAGCAGAGAAAATCCGTAAATCCCATTATCAAAATGAATTACAAAAACAAAACACAATAACAGTGAAATAGAGAGCAATCCTTAAATAATTCATTCAGGGCTTGTGATGCAACCTGGATTTACCTCATCTACACCCAGAGCTGAGTGAGACATAAGGTTGGACACTTCGGGGCTGATAGCATTGGTGAGATTTGATGAGCAAATGCCGACCATTTGAAGTCATACTGCATGGTACCCATTCCATGGGTCCCAACTCTCCAGGTTTAAGCGATTCTTCCTTCAGCTAAAACATGCATGGGAAACACACAGTATGGTGCACCATGTGACCGGGAAACGTTTTCAAATGCATCTCAGTTTTCGTCCCCTTTTACTCGGGTTCAAAATTCCAGACACTTTACTAAATCTCTCCCCACTTGGAGAGTCAGTGCCTTTAACCTGCTGTTTGGCACAGTTTGCAATTTCTGCGCAAGATGAACAGGAATAGGGAGAACGAATGAGAGACTAGCTGTAGGTGTCTGCAGGGGCAAATTTAACGCTCATTTCCCACCAGGAAGAGGAATTAACCAAACGCTCAGCATGCTGTGCCGGAACCAGATTAGGGCCTGAAGGAATCCTGCGGGTTTTCGGCCAGCTCAAAAGAAAGTGATTTGAAGAAAGGAGCTCAGGGGCACTGTAATTCACAAACCTGCAGAGTTATAAATGACAGCTATCGTCCAAAAATATATTGAAGGAAGGCTGCGAAGAGGACTTGAAAGCAGGGCAGAATTGCAGGAAAACGATTTCAGGGGGTAGACTGGAATTGCATTTAAAGCATAGGAAAAGAGGCAGAACATCGACAATGATGCACTTGGCCAAAAAGGGCGTATGCGTTTTTTCCTGAATATATTCAGGAAAAAACGCATACCCACTTTTTGGCCAACAAAGCAAGCATGTTAAAGAAATCTGCAATACAATGAAGTCTCACTGCCCCCCGGTCAAAAGGGCAATCTGAAAAAAGTGTAAAATCCAGAAATGCAGCACAGGCCATGGAGAACAGGGAGCCTTGTTATGCTGATGGGTGGGATGTAAATTGCCAACAGCCACTCTGGAGAAGTGTATGGTGTTTACTGAAACACCTAAAAAACAAAGCAACGGAGCCTACGGCACTTCCACTTATGGTCCTATAGCTTAGGGAAATTAAAATCAAAACCACACAGCCACCCCAAAGTTTCAGACGCCTCTGTTTACAAGAAACTCGTCTACGGTACAAGTTAAATATCCCAGAAAGCGAAAAATGGATAAAGAAGTTGTGGTACGTACGTACAATGGAATATCACTCACCAATGAAATGTATATCATCTGGCCCGTCGTGGCATAGTGAGTGGATTCAGGTACGATGATTCTAAGTGAAATAAGTCACACAGAAAATGAAACATCATAAGATATCACTAATACACGGAATGTAATCTTGGCTACACATGAACTGAATTACAAAACAGAACAGGGTCTCAAATTTAGAAAACCTACTTATGTTTGCTTAAGGGGAAAGGAGAGTTGGGGTGCTGCATAAAACCAGAGATAGAAATTAGCACAGATACCATTCCTTACGTCAAATATGTAATAGTCAAGACCTACCCCTTGCTCAACGAAATGGGCTAAACCCCCTATATTCAACGCCTAGGAAACACCTGACTACAAAGAATTTTCAAACCCATGGATTTATATGTCTCCATAAGAGAATCAAGCGTGTGTACAGCTGCATGAAGGCAGCAGAGAAAATCCGACAGATCCCATTATCAAAATGAATTACAAAAACAAAACACAATGACAGTGAAATAGAGAGCAATTCTTAAATAATTCATTCAGGGCTTCTGATGCAACCTGGATTTACCTCATCTACACCCAGAGCTGAGTGAGACATAAGGTTGGACACTTCGGGCTGATAGCATTGGTGAGGTTCGATGAGCAAATGCAGACCATTTGAAGTAATACTGCATGGTACCCATTCATTGGGTCCCACTCTCCAGGTTTAAGCGATTCTTCCTTCAGCTAAAGCATGCATGGGAAACCCACAGTATGGTGCACCGTGTGACCGGGAAACGTTTTCAAATGCATCTCAGTTTTTGTCCCCTTTTACTCGGGTTTACAATTCCAGACCCTTTACTAACACTCTCCCCACTTGGAGAGTCAGTGCCTTTAAACTCCTGTTTGGCACAGTTTGCAATTTTTGCGCAAGATGAACAGGAATAGGGAGAACCAATGAGAGACTAGCTGTAGGTGTCTGCAGGGGCAAATTTAACGCTCATTTCCCACCAGTAAGAGGATTTAACCAAAGGCTCACCATGCTGTGCCGGAGCCAGATTAGGGCCTGAAGCAATCTTGCAGGTTTGCGGCCAGCTCAAAAGAAAGCGATTTGAAGAAAGGAGCTCAGGGGCACTGTAATTCACAAACCTGCAAAGTTATAAATGACAGCTATCGTCCAAAAATATATTGAAGGAAGGCTGCGAAGAGGACTTGAAAGCGGGGCAGAATTGCAGGAAAACGATTTCAGGGCTAGACTGGAATTGCATTTAAAGCATAGGAAAAGAGGCAGAACGTCGACAATGATGCACTTGGACAAAAAGTGCGTATGCGTTTTTTCCTGAATATATTCAGGAAAAAACGCATACGCCCTTTTTGGTCAACGAAGCAAGCAAGTTAAAGAAATCTGCACTACAATGAAGTCTCACTGCCCCCCAGTCAAAAGGGCCATCTGAAAAAAGTGTAAAATCCAGAAATGCTGCACAGGCCATGGAGAACAGGGAGCCTTGTTATGCTGATGGGTGGGATGCAAATTGCCAAGAGCCACTCTGGAGAAATGTATGGTGTTTCCTGAAACACCTAAAAAACAAAGCAACGGAGCCTACGGCACTTCCACTTATGGTCCTATAGCTTAGGGAAATTAAAATCAAAACCACACAGCCACCCCAATGTTTCAGACGGCTCTGTTTACAAGAACCTCGTCTACGGTACAAGTTAAATATCCCAGAAAGCGAAAAATGGAGAAAGATGATGTGGAACGTACGTACAATGGTATATCACTCACCAATGAAATCTATGTCATCTGGCCCGTCGTGCCATAATGAGTGGATTCAGGTACGATGATTCTAAGTGAAATAAGTCACACAGAAAATGAAACATCATAAGATATCACTAATACACGGAATGTAATCTTGGCTACACATGAACTGAATTACAAAACAGAACAGGGTCTCAAATTTAGAAAACCCTTATGTTTGCTTAAGGGGAAAGGTGAGTTGGGGTGCTGCATAAAACCAGAGATAGAAATTAACACAGATACCACTCCATACGTCAAATATGTAATAGTCAAGACCTACCCCTTGCTCAACGAAATGGGCTAAACACCCTATATTCAACGCCTAGGATTACACCTGACTAGAAAGAATTTTCAAACCCATGGATTCATATGTCTCCATAAGGGAATCAAGCGTGTGTACAGCTGCATGAAGGCAGCAGAGAAAATCCGATAAATCCCATTATCAAAATGAATTACAAAAACAAAACACAATGACAGTGAAATAGAGAGCAATTCTTAAATAATTCATTCAGGGGTTGTGATGCAACCTGGATTTACCTCATCTACACCCAGAGCTGAGTGAGACATAAGGTTGGACACTTCGGGCTGATAGCATTGGTGAGGTTCGATGAGCAAAT
This sequence comes from Delphinapterus leucas, assembly GCF_059928025.1. Classification (NCBI taxonomy): domain Eukaryota; kingdom Metazoa; phylum Chordata; class Mammalia; order Artiodactyla; family Monodontidae; genus Delphinapterus; species Delphinapterus leucas. The sequence goes on along the minus strand of NW_028322236.1, from coordinate 7,260,448 downwards.
GCAGACCATTTGAAGTCATACTGCATGGTACCCATTCCATGGGTCCCAACTCTCCAGGTTTAAGCGATTCTTCCTTCAGCTAAAACATGCATGGGAAACCCACAGTATGGTGCACCGTGTGACTGGGAAACGTTTTCAAATGCATCTCAGTTTTTGTCCCCTTTTACTCGGGTTCACAATTCCAGACCCTTTACTAACAGTCTCCCACTTGGAGAGTCAGTGCCTTTAACCCGCTGTTTGGCACAGTTTGCAATTTTTTCGCAAGATGAACAGGAATAGGGAGAACCAATGAGAGACTAGCTGTAGGTGTCTGCACGGGCAAATTTAACGCTCATTTCCTACCAGGACGAGGAATTAACCAAACGCTCAGCATGCTGTGCCGGAACCAGATTAGGGCCTGAAGCAATCTTGCGGGTTTTCGGCCAGCTCGCAAGAAAGTGTTTTGAAGAAAGGAACTCAGGGGCACTGTAATTCACAAACCTGCAGAGTTATAAATGACAGCTATCGTCCAAAAATATATTGAAGGAAGGCTGCGAAGAGGACTTGAAAGCAGGGCAGAATTGCAGGAAAACGATTTCAGGGGGTAGACTGGAATTGCATTTAAAGCATAGGAAAAGAGGCAGAACGTCGACAATGATGCACTTGGCCAAAAAGTGCGTATGCGTTTTTTCCTGAATATATTCAGGAAAAAACGCATACGCCCTTTTTGGCCAACCAAGCAAGCATGTTAAAGAAATCTGCACTACAATGAAGTCTCACTGCCCCCCGGTCAAAAGGGCCATCTGATAAAAGTGTAAAATCCAGAAAGGCAGCACAGGCCATGGAGAACAGGGGGCCTTGTTATGCTGATGGGTGGGATGTAAATTGCCAAGAGCCACTCTGGAGAAGTGTATGGTGTTTCCTGAAACACCTAAAAAACAAAGCAAAGTAGCATACGGCACTTCCACTTATGGTCCTATACCTTAGGGAAATTAAAATCAATAACACACAGCCACCCCAAAGTTTCAGACGGCTCTGTTTACAAGAACCTCATCTACGGTACAAGGTAAATATCCCAGAAAGCGAAAAATGGATAAAGAAGTTGTGGTATGTACGTACAATGGAATATAACACAGCAATGAAATCTATGTCATCAGGCCCGTCGCGGCATAATGAGTGGATTCAGGTACGATGATTCTAAGTGAAATAAGTCACACAGAAAATGAAACATCATAAGATATCACTAATACACGGAATGGAAACTTGCCTACACATGAACTGAAGTACAAAACAGAACAGGGTCTCAAATTTAGAAAACCAACTTATGCTTGCTTAAGGGGAAAGGTGAGTTGGGGTGCTGCATAAAACCAGAGATAGAAATTAGCACAGATACCTTTCCATTAGCCAAATATGTAATAGTCAAGACCTACCCCTTGCTCAACGAAATGGACTAAACACCCCATATTCAACGCCTAGGAATACACCTGACTAGTAAGAATCTTCAAACCCATGGATTTATATGTCTCCGTAAGAGAATGAAGCGTGTGTACAGCGGCATGAATGCAGCAGAGAAAATCCGATAAATCCCATTATCAAAATGAATTACACAAACAAAACCCAAGGACAGTGAAATCGAGAGCAATTCTTAAATACTTCATTCAGGGCTTGTGATGCAACCTGGATTTACCACATCTACACCCAGAGCTGAGTGAGACATAAAGTTGGGCACTTCGGGCTCATAGCATTGGTGAGGTTCGATGAGCAAATGCAGACCCTTTGAAGTCATACAGCATGGTACCTTTTCCATGGGTCCCAACTCTCCAAGTTTAAGGGATTCTTCCTTCAGCTAAAACATGCATGGGAAACCCACAGTATGGTGCACCGTGTGACTGGCAAACGTTTTGAAATGCATCTCAGTTTTCGTCCCCTTTTACTCGGGTTCACCATTCCAGACCCTTTACGAACACTCTCCCCACTTGGAGAGTCAGTGCCTTTAACCTCCTGTTGGGCACAGTTTGCAATTCCTGCGCAAGATGAAAAGGAATAGGGAGAACCAATGACAGACTAGCTGTAGGTGTCTGCACGGGCAAATTTAACGCTCATTTCCCACCAGGAAGAGGAATTAACCAAAGGCTCAGCATGCCGTGCCGGAACCAGATTAGAGCCTGAAGCAATCCTGCGGGTTTGGGGCCAGCTCACAAGATAGCGAGTTGAAGAAAGGAGCTCAGGGGCACTGTAACTCACAAAACTGCAGAGTTTTAAATGACAGCTATCGTCCAAAAATATATTGAAGGAAGGCTGCGAAGACGACTTGTAAGCGGGGCAGATTTGCAGGAAAACTATTTCAGGGGGCAGACGGGAATTTCATTTAAAGCATAGGAAAAGAGGCAGAACGTCGACAATGATGCACTTGGCCAAAAAGGGCGTATGCGTTTTTTCCTGAATCAGGAAAAAACGCATACGCCCTTTTTGGCCAACCAAGCATGCATGTTAAAGAAATGTGCACTTCAATGAAGTCTCACTGCCCCCCGGTCAAAAGGGCCATCTGAAAAAAGTGTAAAATCCAGAAAGGCAGCACAGGCCATGGAGAACAGCGAGCTTTGTTATGCTGATGGGCGGGATGTAAATTGCCAACAGCCAGTCTGGAAAAGTGTATGGTGTTTCCTGGAACATCTAAAAAACAAAGCAACGGAGCCTACGGCACTTCTCCTTATGGTCCTATAGCTTAGGAAAATTAAAATCAAAAACACACAGCCACCCAAAAGTCTCGGGCGGCTCTGTTTACAAGAACCTCGTCTACGGTACAAGTTAAATATCCCAGAATGTGAAAAATGGATAAACAAGTTGTGGTACGTACGTACAATGGAATATCACACATCAATGAAATCTATGTCATCAGGCCCGTCGCGGCATAATGAGTGGATTCAGGTACGATGATTCTAAGTGAAATAAGTCACACAGAAAATGAAACATCATAAGATATCACTAATACACGGAATGTAAACTTGGCTACACATGAACTGAATTACAAAACAGAACAGGGTCTCAAATTTAGAAAACCAACTTATGCTTGCTTAAGGGGAAAGGTGAGTTTGGGTGCTGCATAAAACCAGAGATAGAAATTAGCACAGATACCTTTCCATAAGCCAAATATGTAATAGTCAAGACCTACCCCTTGCTCAACGAAATGGACTAAACACCCCATATTCAACGCCTAGGAATACACCTGACTAGTAAGAATCTTCAAACCCATGGATTTATATGTCTCCGTAAGAGAATGAAGCGTGTGTACAGCGGCATGAATGCAGCAGAGAAAATCCGATAAATCCCATTATCAAAATGAATTACACAAACAAAACCCAAGGACAGTGAAATAGAGAGCAATTCTTAAATAATTCATTCAGGGCTTGTGATGCAACCTGGATTTACCACCTCTACACCCAGAGCTGAGTGAGACATAAGGTTGGGCACTTCGGGCTGATAGCATTGGTGAGGTTCGATGAGCAAATGCAGACCCTTTGAAGTCATACAGCATGGTACCCTTTCCATGGGTCCCAACTCTCCAAGTTTAAGGGATTCTTCCTTCAGCTAAAACATGCATGGGAAACCCACAGTATGGTGCACCGTGTGACTGGCAAACGTTTTCAAATGCATCTCAGTTTTCGTCCCTTTATACTCGGGTTCACCATTCCAGACGCTTAACTAACACTCTCCCCACTTGGAGAGTCAGTGCCTTTAACCTCCTGTTTGGCACATTTTGCAATTTCTGCGCAAGATGAACAGGAATAGGGAGAACCAATGAGAGAGAAGCTGTAGGTGGCTGCATGTGCAAATGTAACGCTCATTTCCCACCAGGACGAGGAATTAAAAAAAAGCTCAGCATGCCCTGCCGGAACAAGACTAGGGCCTGAAGCAATCCTGTGGTTTTGCGACCAGCTCACAAGAAAACAAGTTGAAGAAAGGAGCTCAGGGGCACTGTAATTCACAAACATGCAGAGTTATAAATGACAGCTATCGTCCAAAAATATATTGAAGTAAGTCTGCGAAGAGGACTTGGAAGCTGGGCAGAAATTCAGGAAAACGATTTCAGGGGGTAGACTGGAATTGCACTTAAAGCATAGGAAAAGACGCAGAATGGCGACAATGATGCACTTGGCCAAAAATGGCGTATGCGTTTTTTCCTGAATATATTCAGGAAAAAACGGATACGCCCTTTTTGGGAAACCAAGCAAGCATGTAAGAAATCTGCACTACAATGAAGTCTCACTGCCCCCCGGTCAAAAGGGTCATCTGAAAAATGTGTAAAATCCAGAAAGGCAGGACAGGCCACGGAGAAGAGGGAGCATTGTTTTGCTGATGGGCGGGATGTGAATTGCCAACAGCCACTCTGGAGATGTGTATGCTGTTTCCTGAAACACGAAAGAAACAAAGCAACACAGCCTATGGCACTTCCACTTATGATCCTATAGCTCAGGGAAATTAAAATCAAAACCACACAGCCACCCCAAAGTTTGGAACGGCTCTGTTTACAGGAACCTCGTCTACGGTACAAGTTAAATATCCCAGAGAGCGAAAAATGGATAAAGAAGTTGTGGTACGTACGTACAATGGAATATCACAGAGCAATGAAATCTATGTCATCAGGCCCATAGGGGCATAATGAGTGGATTCAGGTACGATGATTCTACGTGAAATAGGTCACACAGAAATAGAAACAGCATAAGATATCACTAATACACGGAATGTAAACTTGGCTACACATGAACTGAATTACAAAACAGAACAGGGTCTCCAATTTAGAAAACCAACTTATGCTAGCTTTTTGGGAAAGGTGACTTGGGGTGCTGCATGAAAAGAGATTGAAATTCGCACAGATACCGTTCCATACGCCAAATATGTAATAGACAAGACCTACTCCTTATTCAACGAAATGGACTCAACACCCCATATTCAACGCCTAGGAATATACCTGCCTAGTAAGAATCTTAAAACCCATTGATTTATATGTCTCCATAAGAGAATCAAGCGTGTGTTCAGTGGCCTAAACGCAGCAGTGAAAATCCGATAAATCCCATTATCAAAATAAATTTCAAAAACAAAACACAATGACAGTGAAATAGAGAGCAATTCTTAAATAATTCACTCAGGGCTTCTGATGAAACCTGGATTTACCACATCTACACCCAGAGCTGGGGAGACATAAGGCCAGACACTTCGGCCTGATAGCATTGGTGAGGTTCGATGAGCAAATGCAGACCCTTTGAAGTCATACTGCATGGTACCCATTCCATGGGTCCCAACTCTCCAGGTTTAAGGGATTCTTCCTTCAGCTAAAACATGCATGGGAAACCCACAGTATTGTGCACCGTGTGACCGGGAAACGTTTTCAAATGCATCTCAGTTTTCGTCCCATTGTACTCGGGTTCACCATTCCAGACCCTTTACTAACACTCTCCCCACTTGGAGAGTCAGTGCCTTTAACCTCCTGTTTGGCACAGTTTGCAATTTCTGCGCAAGATGAACAGGAATAGGGAGAACCAATGAGAGACTAGCTGTAGGTGTCTGCACGGGCGAATTTAATGCTCATTTCCCACCAGGACGAGGAATTAACCAAAGGCTCAGCATGCCGTGCCGGAACGAGATTAGGGCCTGAAGCAATCCTGCGGGTTTGCGGCCAGCTCACAAGATAGCAAGTTGAAGAAAGGATCTCAGGGGCACTGTAACTCACAAACCTGCAGAGTTATAAATGACAGCTATTGCCCAAAAATATATTGAAGGAAGGCTGCGAAGACGACTTGTAAACGGTGCAGAATTGCAGGAAAATGATTTCAGGGTGTAGACGGGAATTGCATTTAAAGCATAGGAAAAGAGGCAGAACGTCGACAATGATGCTCTTGGCCAAAAAGGGCGTATGCGTTTTTTCCTGAATATATTCAGGAAAAAACGCATACGCCCTTTTTGGCCAACCAAGCAAGCATGTGAAAGAAATCTACACTAAAATGAAGTCTCACAGCCCCCCGGTTAAAAGAGCCATCTGAAAAGACTGTAAAATCCAGAAAGGCAGCACAGGCCATGGAGAACACGGAGCCTTGTTATGCTGATGGGCGGGATGTAAATTGCCAACAGCATCTCTGGACAAGTGTATGGTGTTTCCTGGAACACCTAAAAAACAAAGCAGTGGATCCTACGGCACTTCCACTTATGGTCCTATAGCTTAGGGAAATTAAAATCAAAAACACACAGCCACCCCAATGTTTGGGACGGCTCTGTTTACAAGAACCTCGTCTACGGTACAAGTTAAATATCCCAGAACGTGAAAAATGGATAAAGAAGTTGTGGTACGTACGTACAATGGAATATCACTCACCAATGAAATCTATGTCATCAGGCCCGTCGCGGCATAATGAGTGGATTCAGGTACGATTATTCTAACTGAAATAAGTCACACAGAAAATGAAACATCATAAGATATCACTAATAAACGGAATGTAAACATGGCTACACATGAACTGAATTACAAAGCAGAGCAGGGTCTCAAATTTAAAAAAACAACTTATGCTTGCTTAAGGGGAAAGGTGAGTTGGGGCGCTGCATAAACTCGGAAATAGAAATTAGCACAGATACCTTTCCATAAGCCAAATATGTTATAGTCAGGACCTACCCCTTGCTTAACGAAATGGACAAAACACCCCGTATTCAACGCCTAGGAATACACCTGACTAGTAAGAATCTTCGAACTCATGGATTTATATGTCTCCATAAGAGAATGAAGCGTGTGTACAGCGGCATGAATGCAGCAGAGAAAATCCGATAAATCCCATTATCAAAATGAATTCCAAAATCAAAACACAAGGACAGTGAAATAGAGAGCATTTCTTAAATTATTCATTCAGGGCTTGTGATGCAACCTGGATTTACCACATCTACACCCAGAGCTGAGTGAGACATAAGTTTGGGCACTTCGGGCTGATAGCATTGGTGAGGTTCGATGAGCAAATGCAGACCCTTTGAAGTCATACTGCATGGTACCCATTCCATGGGTCCCAACTCTCCAGGTTTAAGGGATTCTACCTTCAGCTAAAACATGCATGGGAACCCCACAGTATGGTGCACCGTGTGAACGGGGAACGTTTTCAAATGCACCTCAGTTTTCGTCCCCTTTTACTCGTGTTCACCATTCCAGACCCTTTACTAACACTCTCCCCACTTGGAGAGTCAGTGCCTTTAACCTCCTGTTTGGCACAGTTTGCAATTTCTGCACAAGATGAACAGGAATAGGGAGAACCAATGAGAGACTAGCTGTAGGTGTTTGCACGTGCAAATTTAACGCTCATTTCCCACCAGGAAGAGGAATTAACCAAAGGCCCAGCATGCCGTGCCGGAACGAGATTAGGGTCTGAAGCAATCCTGCGGTTTTGCGGCCAGCTCACAAGATAGCGAGTTGAAGAAAGGAGCTCAGGGGGACTGTAACTCACAAAGATGGAGAGCTATAAATGACAGCTATCGTCCAAAAATATATTGTAGGAAGGCTGCGAAGAGGACTTGGAAGCGGTGCAGAATTGCAGGAAAACGTTTTCAGGTTCTGGACCGGAATTGCATTTGAAGCATAGGAAAAGAGGCAGAATGTCGACATTGATGCTCTAGGCCAAAAAGGGCATATGCGTTTTTTCCTGAATATAGTCAGGAAAAAACGCATATGCTCTTTTTGGCCAACCAAGCAAGCCTGTTAAAAAAATCTGCACTTCAATGAAGTCTCACTGCCTCCCAGTCAAAAGGGCCATCTGAAAAAAGTGTAAAATCCAGAAAGGCTGGACAGGCCATGGAGAACAGGGAGCCTTGTTATGCTGATGGGCGGGATGTAAACTGCCAACAGCCACTCTGGAGAAGTGTATGGTGTTTCCTCAAACACCTAAAAAACAAAGCAACGGAGCCTACAACACTTCCACTTATGGTCCTATAGCTTAGGAAAATTAAAATCAAAAACACACACCCACCCGAAAGTTTCGGACGGCTCTGTTTACAAGAACCTCGTCTACGGTACAATTTAAATATCCCAGAATGTGAAAAATGGATAAAGAAGTTGTGGTACGTACGTACAATGGAATATCACACAGCAATGAAATCTATGTCATCAGGCCCGTCGCGGCATAATGAGTGGATTCAGGTATGATGATTCTAAGTGAAATAAGTCACACGGAAAATGAAACATCATAAGATATCACTAATACACGGAATGTAAACTTGACTACACATGAACTGAATTACAAAACAGAAAAGGGTCTCCAATTTAGAACAGCAACTTATGCTTGCTTAAGGGGAAAGGTGAGTTGGGGTGCTGCATAAAACCAGAGATAGAAATTAGCACAGATACCTTTCCATAAGCCAAATATGTAATAGTCAAGACCTACCCCTTGCTCAACGAAATGGACTAAACACCCCATATTCAACGCCTAGGAATACACCTGACTAGTAAGAATCTTCAAACCCATGGATTTATACGTCTCCGTAAGAGAATGAAGCGTGTGTACAGCAGCATGAATCAGCAGAGAAAATCCGATAAATCCCATTATCAAAATGGATTACAAAAACAAAACACAAGAAGAGTGAAATAGAGAGCAATTCTTAAATAATTTATTCAGGGCTTGTGATGCAATCTGGATTTACCACATCTACACACAGAGCTGAGTGAGACATAAGGTTGGGCACTTCGGGCTGATAGCATTGGTGAGGTTCGATGAGCAAATGCACACCCTTTGAAGTCATACAGCATGGTACCCATTCCATGGGTCCCAACTCTCCAGTTTTAAGGGATTCTTCCTTCAGGTAAAACATGCATGGGAAACCCACAGTATGGTGCACCGTGTGACCGGCAAACGTTTTCAAATGCATCTCAGTTTTAGTCCCCTTTTACTCGGGTTCACCATTCCAGACTCTTTACTAACACTCTCCCCATTTGGAGAGTCAGTGCCTTTAACCTCCTGTTTGGCACAGTTTGCAATTTCTGCGCAAGATGAACAGGAATAGGGAGAACCATGAGAGACTAGCTGTAGGTGTCTGCACGGGCAAATGGTACGCTCATTTCCCACCAGGAAGAGGAAATAACCAAAGGCCCAGCATGCCCTGCCGGAACCAGTTTAGGGCCTGAAGCAATCCTGTGGTTTTGCGGGCAACTCACAAGAAAGCGAGTTGAAGAAAGGAGCTCAGGGGCACTGTAACTCACAAACCTGCAGAGTTATAAATGACAGCTATCGTCCAAAAATATATTGAAGGAAGGCTGCGAAGACGACTTGTAAGCGGGACAGAATTGCAGGAAAACGATTTCAGGGGGTAGATGGGAATTGCATTTAAAGCATAGGAAAAGAGGCAGAACGTCGACAATGATGCTCTTGGCCAAAAAGGGCGTATGCGTTTTTTCCTGAATATATTCAGGAAAAAACGCATACGCCCTTTTTGGCCAACCAAGCAAGCATGTTAAAGAAATCTGCACTACAATGAAGTCTCACTGCCCCCCGGTCAAAAGGGCCATCTGAAAAAAGTGTAAAATCCAGAAATGCAGCACAGGCCATGGAGAACAGGGAGCCTTGTTATGCTGATGGGCGGGATGTAAATTGCCAACAGCCACTCTGGAGAAGTGTATGGTGTTTCCCGGAACACCGAAAAAACAAAGCTACGGAGCCTACGGCACTTCCACTTATGGTCCTATAGCTTAGGGAAATTAAAATCAAAAACACACAGCCACCCCAAAGTTTCAGACGGCTCTGTTTACAAGAACCTCTTGTACGGTACAAGTTAAATATCCCAGAGGGCGAAAAATGGATAAAGAAGTTGTGGTTCTTACGTACAATGGAATATCACTCAGCAATGAAATCTATGTCATCAGGCCTGTAGCGGCATAATGAGTGGATTCAGGTACGATGATTCTACGTGCAATAGGTCACACAGAAAAAGAAACATCATAAGATATCACTAATACACGGAATGTAAACTTGGCTACACATGAAATGAATTACAAAACAGAACAGTGTCTCAAATTTAGAAAACCATCTTATGCTTGCTTTTTGGGAAAGGTGAGTTCGGGTGCTGCATAAAAACAGAGATTGAAATTCGCACTGATACCGTTCCATAAGCCAAATATGTAATAGACAAGACCTACTGCTTGCTCAACAAAATGGGCTCAACACCCCATATTCAACGCCTAGGAATATACCTGCCTAGCAAGAATCTTAAAACCCATGGATTTATATGTGTCCGTAAGAGAATCCAGCGTGTGTTCAGTGGCCTAAAGGCAACAGTGAAAATCCGATAAATCCCATTATCAAAATAAATTTCAAAAACAAAACACAATGACAGTGAAATAGAGAGCAATTCTTAAATAATTCACTCAGGGCTTCTGATGCAACCTGGATTTACCACATGTACACCCAGTGCTGGGGAGACATAAGGCCGGACACTTCGCCCTGATAGCATTGTTGAGGTTCCTTGAGCAATTGCAGACCCTTTGAAGTCATACTGCATGGTACCCATTCCAAGGGTCCCAACTCTCCAGGTTTAAGGGATTCTTCCTTCCGCTACATCATGTATGGGAAACCCAGAGTATGGTCCACCATGTGATTGGGAAACGTTTTCAAATGCATCTCAGTTTTCGTCCCTTTATACTTGGGTTCACCATTCCAGACGCTTAACTAACACTCTCCCCACTTGGAGAGTCAGTGCCTTTAACCTGCTGTTTGTCACAGTTTGTAATTTCTGCGCAAGATGAACAGGAATAGGGAGAACCAATGAGAGACTAGCTGTAGGTGTCTGCACGGGCAATTTAATGCTCATTTCTCACCAGGAAGTGGAATTAACCAAAGGCTCAGAATGCCGTGCCGGAACCAGATTAGGGCCTGAAGCAATACTGCGGGTGTGCAGGCAGCTCACAAGATAGCGAGTTGAACAAAGGAGCTCAGGGACACTGTAATTCACAAACCTGCAGAGTTATGAATGACAGCTATCGTCCAAAAATATACTGAAGGAAGGCTGCGAAGAGGACTTGAAAGCGGGGCAGAATTCCAGGAAAACGATTTCAGGAGGTAGACGGGAAGTGCACTGAAAGCATAGGAGAAGAGGCAGAACCTCGACAATGATGCACTTGTTCAAAAAGTGCATATGCGTTTTTTCCAAGGCCCTCCTTAAAGAGGGTAGGGGGCTCCCAGCATGCTTCAGTGGCCAACAGAGGGCCCACATCGCCAAGTTGACGTGAGCCAGCCAGGCAGGAGTGACCTCACATCAGAGGGCCCACCTCACAGAAGGGTAAGGGACCCAGCCATTATCAGACTCTCACCAGAGGGCCCACATCAGCAAGGGGCTGGGAACCAGGCAGGAGTGTCTTCACACCCGTGGGGCCACATCATCGCAAGTTGAGGTACCCAGCACATGTGGCCTCAAACCAGAGGACCCACATCTCCATGGGTCTCGGAGCGAGGCAGGCAGGATGAACCTCAAAACACGTGGCCCATTGTATAAAAAAGGTGAGGAATCCAGCAGTTGGAACATCCCAGCAGGCGGCCCAGAGCACCGAGGCTATGGGATCCAGGCAATGATGAACTCACAACAGAGGGCCCTCATCATGAAACTGTGAGCAACCTAGCCATTGTGACCTCAGAGCACAAGGCCCACATCCCCATGGTGAAGCGAACCAAGCAGGAGTGTCATCGCACCAGTGGGCACACATCAGAAAATGTGGGGAGCCCAGCAGTTAGGGCCTGACGCCAGAGGGCCCTCATCACCGAGGAGAGGAGGCTCCCAGCAGGCTCCAACTGCTACAAGATGGCCAACGTCGCCAATGCGGGGTGTGCCAGCCAGGCAGGAGTGACCTCAGAGCAGAGGGCCAACCTCAAAAAAGTGTGAGGAACCCAAAGAGGATTAGACTCTCACCAGAGGGCCCACATCACCAAGAGGATCAGAACCAGGCAGGACTGTCTTCACACCAGTGTGACCACATCATAGAAAGGTGAGGAACCCAGCACATGTGGCCTAAACCAGAAGACCCACATCTCCAAGGGGCTCGGAGTGAGGCATGCAGGAGTAGCCTCACAACACAGGGCCCATAGAATAAAAAAGCTGAGGAATCCTGCAGTGGGAACCTCCCAGCAGGCGGCCCAGAGCACCGAGTCTACGCGATCCAGGCTGCAGTGAACTCACAGCAGAGGGCCCATATCATGAAACTGTGAGCAACCCAGCCATTGGGACCTCACAGCAGAAGGCCCACATCCCCATGGTTTGGGAACATGGCAAGAGTGTCCTCGCACCACTTAGCAGGTATCAGAAAAAGTGGGTACCCAGCAGTTACGGCCTGACGCTAGAGAGCCCTCATCACCGAGGGGAGGTGGCTCCCAGCAGGCTCCAACTGCCACAAGAGGGCCGATGTCGCCAAGGCGGGTTGTGCCAGCCAGTCAGGAGTGACCTCACAGCAGAGGGCCCACCTCACAGAAGGGTGAGGAACCCAGCCAGGATCAGACTCTCACCAGAGGGCCCACATCACCAAGGGGATAGAAACCAGGCAGGAGTGTCCTCACACCAGCGGGGCCACATCATCGAAAGGTGAGGGACCCAGCACACGTGGCCTCAAACCAGAGGACACACATCACCAAGGGGCTGGGAGTGAGTCAGGCAGGAGGAGTCTCCAAACAGAGGGCCCATAGAAGAAAAAAGGTGAGGAATCCCGCAGTTGGAACCTCCCCGCAGGCGGCCAGGAGCAGCGAGGCTATGGGATCCAGGCCGGAGTGAACTCACACCAGAGGGCCCTCATCATGAAACTGAGCCACCCACCGTTGGGACCTCAGAGCAGAAGGCCCATATTCCCATGGGGTTGGAAACCTGGCAGGAGTGTACTCACACCACAGGGCGCACATCAGAAAATTTTGGGAGCCCAGGAGTTAGAGCCTGACGCCAGAGGGCCCTCATTACCGAGGGGAGGAGACTCCCAGCAGGCACCAACTCCCAACTGAGGGCCCACGTCGCCAAGGTGACGTGTGCCAGTCAGGCAGGAGTGACCTCACAGCAGAGGGCCTACCTCACAGAAGGGTGAGGAAACCAGCCAGGATAAGACTCTCACCAGAGAGCCCACATCACCAAGGGGACCGGAACAAGGCAGGAGTGTCCTCACACCAGTGTGGCCACATTATAGAAAGGTGACGAACCCAGCACATGTGGCCTAAACCAGAGGACCCACATTTCCAAGGTGCTCCGAGTGAGGCAGGCAGGAGTAGCCTAACAACACAGGGCCCACAGAATAAAAAATGTGAGGAATCCAGCAGTTGGAACCCCCCAGCAGGTGGCCCAGAGTACGGAGTCTATGGGATCCAGGCCACAGTGAACTCACAGCAGAGGGCTCACATCATGACACTATGAGCAACCCAGCTGGTGGGACCTCAGAGCAGAAGGCCCACATCCCCATGGGGATGGGAACGTGGCAGGAGTGTACTCGCACGACAGGGCACATATCAGAAAATTTTGGGAGCCCATGAGTTAGGGCCTGACGCCAGAGGGCCCTCATTACCGAGGGGAGGAGACTCCCAGCAGGCACCAACTCACAACTGAGGACCCACATCGCCAAGGTGATGTGTGCCAGCCAGGCAGGAGTGACCTCACAGCAGAGGGCCCACCTCCCAGAAGGGTGAGGAATCCAGCCAGGATCAGACTCTCACCAGAGGGCCCCCATCACCAAGGGGATGGGAACCAGGCAGGAGTGTCCTCACACCAGTGGGGCCACATCAATAAAGGTGAGGAAACCGGCACATGTGGCCTCAAACCAGAGGACCTACATCACAAAGGGGCTGGGAGTGAGTCAGGAAGGAGGAGCATGAAAACACAGGACCCAAAGAATAAAAATGGAAAGGAATCCAGCAGTAGGAACCTCCCAGCAGGCGGCTCAGAGCACAGAGTCTATGGGATCTAGGCCTGAGTGAACTAACACCAGAGAGCCAACATCCTGAAACTGTGAACAACACAGGTGTTGGGACCATAGAGCAGAAGGCACATGGGGATGGGAACCTGGCAGGAGTGCCCTCACACCACTTAGCACGTATCAGAAAATGTGGGTAACCAGCAGTTAGGGCCTGATGCCAGAGGGTCTCATCACTGAGGGGAGGAGGCTCCCAGCGGGCTCCAACTGCCACCAGAGGGCCGACGTCGCCAAGGCGGGGTGTGTCAGCCAGGCAGGAGTGACCTCAGAGAAGAGGGCCCACCTCACAGAAGTGTGAGGAGCCAAACCAGGATCAGACTCTCACTGGAGGGCTCACATCACCAAGGGGATGGGAACCAGGCAGGAGTGTCTGCACACCAGTGGGGCCACATCTGCGAAAGGTGAGGAACCCAGCACATGTGGCCTCAAACCAGAGGACACACATCACCAAGGGGCTGGGAGTGAGGCAGGTGTCTGGAGGGGCACATTTAACTCTAATTTCCCACCAGGAAGAGGAATTAACCAAAGGCTCAGAGTGCCGTGCGGGACCCTGATTACGGCCTGAAGCAAACCTGCGGTTCTGTGGCCAGCTTTCAAGGAAACGAGTTAAGAAAGGAAATCACAGGCACTGTAATTCACAAACCTGCAGAGTTATAAATGACAGCTATTGGCAAAAATATATTGAAGTAAGTCTGCACAGAGGACTTGAAAACGAGGCAGAATTGCAGGAATCATATTTCAGGAGGTAGATTGGAATTGCATTTAAAGCATGTGAAAAGCGGCAGATCTTTGACAGTGATGCACTTGGACAAAAAGTGCGTATACATTTTTTCCTGAATATATTCAGGAAAAAACGCATATGCCCTTTGTGGCCAACCAAGAATTCGAGCAATGGAAATCCGCACTACAATGAACTCTCATTTCCCATTCGTCAAAAGAGTCATCTGAAAAAAGTGTAAAACCCAGAAACACAGGACAGGCCATGGAGAACAGGGAGCCTTGTTATGCTGATGGACGGGTTGTAAATTGCCAACAGACACTCTGGTGATGTTTATGGTGTATGCTGAAACATCTAAAAAACAAAGCTACAGAGCCTAGGGCACTTCCACTTTTGGCCCTATAGCTTAGGAAAATTAAAATCAACAAGACACAGCCAACACAATATCCAGGGCTGCTGTGTTTACAAGAACCTTGAGTCCAGTACAAATTAAATATCCCAGAAAGAAAAAAATGGATAAAGGAGTTGTCCTACTTACGTACAACGGAATATCACTCAGCAATTAAATCAATGTCATCAGGCCTGTAGCAGCAAATTGAGTGGATTTAAGTATGATGATTCTAAGAGAAATATGTCACACAGAGAAACATAATTATCATAAGATATCACAAATAGAGGGAGTGTAAACTTGGCTACACATAAACTGAATTACAAAACCGAGCAGAGTCTCACATTTAGATAAAAACTTATGCTTGCTTAACGGGAAAGTTGAGTTGGGGTGCTGTATAAAACCAGAGATTGAAATGAGCACACATACCGTTCCATAAGCCAAATATGTAATAGACAAGACCTACTCTTTGCTCAACGAAATAGACTAATCCATGGTGTATCACCTCACACCTGTTAGAATGGGCATCATCAGAAAATCTACAAACAACAAATGCTGGAAAGGGTGCGGAGATAAGGAAACCTCTTCCACTATTGTTGGGAATGTAAATTGATGCAGTCACTGTGGAGAACATTATGGAGTTTCTTATAAAACTAAGAATAGAATTACCATATAATACAGCAATCCCACTACTGGGCATATACCCAGACAAAACCATAAAACGAAAAGAGACATTCACCGCAATGTTCATTGCATCACTATTTACAATATCCAGGTAATGGAAGCAACCTAAATGCCCACAGACAGACGAATGCATAAAGATGAGGTACATATATAAAATGGAATATTACTAAGCCATAAAAAGGAATGAAATTGGGTCATTTGTAGAGACGTTGATGGATCTAGAGACTGTCATACAGAGTGAAGTAAGTCAGAAAGAGAAAAACAAATCCTGTATATAAATGCATATATGTGGAACCTAGAAAAGTTGTACAGATGAAGGGTTTTGCAAGGCAGAAATAGAGCAACAGATGTAGACAACAAACGTATGGACACCAAGGGGGGAAAGCTGTTAGGGGGGTGGTGGTGGGAGGAGTTGAGAGATTGGGATTGGCATGTATACATTTCTATGTATAAAATAGGTAACCAAAAAGAACCTGCTGTATAAAAAAATAAAATAAAATTCAAAATTACAAAAAGTAAAACAGAAAAAATATTCTTCCCTTCACATACATGTATTTATATGAATAAATTATTTCCATGCTTATATCTGTAAATACAAAAAAGAGGAATAAAATCTACCTTGAACCAAAAACGAAAAAAAGAAATAAAAACAGAACCCACCAGTTACACAGAGGAAAACCGTATCAGGGCCCTTGCTCCAGTTGTAAACAATTCTGAAGTTGGTCAGTGGTGGGGAATCATCTCCCATTCAGCCAGCATGCCCCACGCAACAAGCGTCCTCATTGCAAAGCTGGGGGCCCATGCCGAGGCATCTGTGAGTAAACGTGGGCCGAGCCCCAGGCCAGCTGCTGCAGAAATGTTCCCACCCTTCCCAGGTAAAACACCTGAATATGTACAAGGACTTGAAAGCCTAGAGGAAGGGCCATGGAGCCACATGAGCGACAGCATGCCAGCCGACTTGGTGCCTGCAGGCCAGACAGGATGGTCCTGGCCCTGGGTGCTCTTCTGGAAGCTTTCCATTTCCCTGCCTGAGATACCCCTCCTGTCCCGGCCCCCACTGCTTTCTTCCTTACTCACCTCTGCCCAGGGAGAAATTCCAGCGGCAGGTATGGGTGGCACATCCTCTTCTTTAGCAGGTGGCATCTTGGCAACTGCTGCAGAAAGTCCAGCAGAGCCCCACTCACACTGGGCAACCCACAAAGCCGTGGCCTCTCACTCCCTCCCACCAGTCCAGCCCCGAGACTGCTGACAGGGCAGAAAATGGCGTCAGGCACAGCTGCAGGTGCTCTTGCTGCCTGGAGCGGTGTTTATATTGATCTCAACCCAGGCACACCTGGGGAGGGATGGCCGGCATGGTCAGGCTTCCCAGGCCAGCCAATAATCACCCCTCAGGGGCTCACAGTTGCAGAAACTGGAACTTGCTGAATCGGCCAGGTCCAAGGAACAGGTGTGGGCTCCTGAGAGTCAGGATAGACAAGGGGCTGCAGCTCTGGCTTGTTTTCTAATTATATTATCTGGCCCATGAGTGGGAGACAACTTCAAGAAAACCCTCTCCTAATGAGAAGTACCCAGGAGTCAGGGAGAGCAGGGGTGGGTGGTGGGTGGAGACAGAGGCCTGGTGCCCCGGGTGCAGTGGAAGTCTCTGGAAGACCAGGTGGAGGGAGGCCACACAGAGTGATGCCCAGGGTCACAGACCTGTCGGAGCTGCTGTTTGTTAGTTCAAGTCCTGCTCTGAGGTGCTCTGTGTCAGATCTGAGTGACAGGTGAGCTGGGAGTGCTCTGCAATGAGGGCGATGTGCATGGCTCCTGTGTGCCCAGCCCTGCCACGGTACCTGAAAGGGTAGCTCTGTATCCTGGGAGGGGCCTGACCACGAGATCCCCATGGGCTGCAGGGGAACCTGCCCAGGGAGCCCCATATCCTGGGAGGGGCCTGAACACGAGAGCCCCGTGGGCTGGGGTGGGGGTGGGGTACCTGCCCAGGTGAGCTCCATATCCTGGGATTGGCCTGACCTCGAGAGACCCATGGGCTGCTGGAGTACTGGTAAAAGATGTCAGGACAGTCAGTGAAGCCACCGAGGATATACCTCCAGTAGTTCCTAAACCCTACACCCTGCTGGTCATTCTACTAACCACCAGGACATGGTATTCTGTATTAGTCTTCAATGAAGCCTTCTTTTGTATTCTATTAGTCCCAGAGTCACAAGAAATTTTGGCTTGTGAGTGGCAGGACTCAACATACAACTAAAACAATACTTCCGGGCCGTGTTGCCCCAAGGGTTCAAAAATTCCCACACCATCTTTGGGGAAAGCTCAGCTAAAGACCTAAAAGTTCTACCTCTGGAAAAGGAAACACTCCTTCAATATGCAGACGACATTCTGATCGCCAGCCCTACTAAGGAGACCTCTGAACTACCAAGCCAATAAAGGATACAAGTTGTCCAAGAAAAAGCTCAAATATCACAGACTATGGTGACCTGCGTGGGCTGCATTCTCACAGAAGGTCGGAGAAGCCCATCCCAGGAAAGGGAAGAAACAATTTACAGCCTTACCCATTTCTAAAACTAGAAGACAGCTTAGGGGTTCCTGGGGAGGCCAGGGTTTGCTGCTTCTGGATCCCTAACTACAGGCTACTAGCTGGGCCTCTATATGAAACACTGAAAGAAAAAGATGATGATCCTTTTGAATAGAATCCAGAAGTGGCCTTTCAAGAATGGAAAGAGCAGTCAATTCAGACCCTTGCCCTGGAACTCCCTAATTTAGCTAAACCCTTTGACCTTTACATTCCTAGTGAAATTTGAATGGCCATTGGAGTATTAGTGCAAAACCTGGGACCACTTGAAATGGAACAATGCAAGAATGCCATCCAGGTAGGATAAACTACGGTCACCAAGGGGCTTGGCCCACCGCCACATCTGGCCAAGATACTGGCAGTATCTGAAAACCTGGAAATCAGCAGCCCAAAAGGCCACCTCCCTCCTAAGGGAAAAGGACCCCACGTGGTGATCCTAACCCCCAACCATGCCCTGAAGTTGCAGGGTTTGCTCCGTGGGCACACTGACCTTGAGTGAGGAGGTCCTCCAACTCCAACCTCCAGAGAGATAACTGGGGCAAAGTGGCACCATGACGACTCGTGTGACCATCACTTGACCTGGTGTTTCTCTCATAAAACAACAAGAGTGTGTCCCAAAAGAGTAGACTACTGCTTGCAGGACTTACTGCACCCAGAGGGGAGGTAATAATCTTGGCAGGGGAACCGTATATCACGCTGTCACCATAGAAAAGCCTACAGACACTGTGATGATGGTGGCCAATAAGACCGGCTGGACTCCTGTTTACTTCAAAAGGCTGTTGACTCAGTGGCCATCATGGTCCTTCATCACCACTGACCCTGGACTGTCTGGGAGTTGAGCAGTCAGGGTGCTGACACCTGGTGCTGTTTTTACGTTAATTCAGGGGCCTAACTGAAGAAAGCACAGACTACTGGTCAGAGCATCTAGGCTGGCAGAAACGGTCAGCCTAAGGTGGCTGAACAAATGTGCGGCGGGGTGAAACTGGACCTCACAGCGTCACTGCACATCTCCTTCCTGGACCCTTAAAGGTCATTAGAATCTATAACACTACCAATACTTGTGCTCAGGCGGACGAGCACGGAGGCAGGAGGCCTGCGGACAATCAACGTCACCTGGAGGCTGCTGGGGAGAAGTTCAGACCCTCTCCCACGGGTATGAGGGCTCCTAACTCAGCACTCAGCAGTTACAGATGAAGGGTCTGCACCCTCAGCACTCTAAGAATGAGGAAGGGGACAAAATGCAGAAGAGGGGTTTGTCCCAGGCAAAGCCCCTTAAAAATCCCTGGGAGATAAAAATAGAATCTGGGCAATAAAATAAAGTCTAACCTTTTTTATCCTTTGTGCTTTGTCTAATTTCACGTGCTCCTAGGGTCCCGCATACAGAGGTTCAACAGCCGGCACTTCAGACCAGATTTCCTAGTGCAGAATGGCTGGGTCGACACTTCAGCTCCTGGAGCACAGTGCAGACTCCGCGATATAGAGCCTGAGCTGCAGCCAACCGGGCCCTCGAGAGCTCCGCCCCCTCCCTCCCACTGACTCTGACAGGATCTCTACACAGCAGCCCAGCCCACAGCCCACGGGGTAGCACATGCTCTCACCTCTGCATTCTCTGATCAAAATATAAAGTTTCCTTTGCTTCTGAACAAAACTCAGTCTCGATCTGTTGGCTCCAATGACACTGGGCAGGGGGACACTTGTTGGGGTCCACTCTGGAGGATCAGTAACAGAAATTGAGAACATTGTAACTTCAATGAACAGATGTGTGAGCCAAACTGTAATTAACATAGAACAGTGTATAAGGCTCGGGTAAAATAAGTTGTTTCTAACACTTCCATTTGATATTTCCATCACTTTATTATAAGCAAGTTCAGTGAAAGGTTTGTCTTATTTGTCAGGTCAATACTAGAGAAACGAAGTGATTTCTTTCCAAGGATGTACATCTAATAATCTTGGTTAAAGCTTCAATCTTGTTTTAAATGCTTTTCCATTGAAAATGATACCTCTCTTTCAGCTCCCCCATTTCTGAGAAGTATAAAATCTTATAATTTATTATTACCAAAGGGGAAAGGTGGGAGGAGGGATAAATTAACAGTTTGGGATTAACACATACACACTGCTATGTATAAAATCGATCATCAACAAGGAACTACTGTACAGCACAGGGAACTACACTCAATATTTTGCAATAACCTATAAGGGGAAATAATCTGAAAAAAGAATAGATATTTTTATTGACATCATCTATTAATGACAGTTAAAATGGAACCGAACGGAAGCCAGTGGTGAGTGCTTCTGACCCTGAAGACTTCAATCATCTAAAGTTTGGACTCTGCCTACTTCCCAAGGCCCTTAATGAACATATGTGTAGCCGTAGCTTAAAAAATTCCCCAGTTTGGGTTGTGGAGAGACAGTGATTTTGAAAAAGCCCTGGTGTTCTCCTCACATGAATGGGACACTTCCTACAGCTAAAATATGCCTGTCACACCCAGAAGATGGTATACCGTCTGATCGGGAAGAGTTTGGAAAAGGCATCTCATCTCCTCATCTCCTGGTGCTCGGGTTCACCCCTCCAGCGTCTTTACGAACAGTCTCCCCACTTGGAGATGTCAGCACTGTCAACATCCTGTTGCATACAGTTTGGAATTTGTCCAGAGGATGAAGCAGAAGGAGGAGGAACAATGAGAGACAAGTCCTAGGTGTTCGGACAGGCACATGTCACTCTAATTTCCAATCAGGAAGACGAATTGACTAAAAGCTAGGGTTGCCCATGGAAACAGAATAGGGCTTGAGGAAATCCCGCTGCTTTGTGGCCAGTTCCCATAAACACAAGTTGAAAAATGGAACTCAGGGCCGCTAAAATTCACGAAACTGCAGAGTTGAAAATATCTCTCACTGAAAAATGTCTTGAGGAAAGTCAGAGAAAAGGACTTGTAAGCAACGGAGAATGGCAGGAAAGGGATTGGAAGAGGTAGAAAGGACTCGCCATTAAGCACAAGAAAAGGGGCTGAACATTGCCAACATTGCAGTTGGCCAAAAAGGGTGTATGCGTCTTTTTCTGTATATATTCAAGAAAAGGGCATACACTTTTTTAGCCAACCAAACAGGTGGGCACTGGAAATCAGTACTACAAAACATATCACTTCGCATCAGTCAGAAGAGCCTTCCTCATAAAGTGTAAACACCAGAAATGCAGGACAGGGCAAGGAGAAAAGGGAGCCCTGTGAGGCTTATAGTGGAAATGTATATTGCCAATGGTCACTCTTGAGAAGTGTATTGTGTTTACTAAAGCATCTAAAAAATGAGCTACAGAGCACAGGGCACTTGCACTCATGGACGTATATCTTGGGAAAGACAAAAATGGAGAGGACACAGGCACCCCAATGTTTACCGCCTCTCTGTTTCAAAGATCCTCGACTAGGATATAATTTATATGTCTCTGGAGGGAAAAAATGGATAGAGGTGTGGCACTTATGTAGAGTGGAATATTACTCAGCCTGAAAATCAGTGAAATATGGCCAGTTGTAACAACCCCAGAGTAGTTACGTATGATCATTCAAAGTCACATAATTCAAAAAGAAAAAGACATACGATATTACTAATACATGGAATGTAAACGTGGCTACAAAGTACCTGAATTACAAAACGGAATGGGGTCTCAAATTTAGAAGACCAACTTATGTTTGCTTAAGGAAAAAGGAGAGTTGGGGAGCTGCATAAAACCAGAGATTGAAATTAGCACAGATACCGTTCGATAAGCCAAATATGTAATAGAAAAAACCTACTCCCTGGTCAACGAAATGGACTCAACACGCCATATTCAACACCTACGAATACACCTGACTAGTAAGAATCTTCAAACTCATGGATTTATATGTCTCCGTAAGAGAATCAAGCGTGAGTACAGCGGCATGAACACAGCAGTGAAAATGCGATAAATCCCATTATCAAAATAAATTACAAAAACAAAACACAATGAGAGTGAAATAGAGAGCAATTCTTAAATAATTCATTCAGGGCTTGTGATGCAACCTGGATTTACCACATCTACACCCAGAGCTGAGTGAGACATAAGGTTGGGCACTTCGGGCTGATAGCATTGTTGAGGTTCGATGAGCAAATGCAGACCCTTTGAAGTCATACTGCATGGTACCCATTCCATGGGTCCCAACTCTCCAGGATTAAGGGATTCTTTCTTCAGCTAAAACATGCATGGGAAACCCACAGTATGGTGCACCATGTGACCAGGAAAGGTTTTCAAATGCATCTCAGTTTTCGTCCCCTTTTACTCGGGTTCACCATTACAGACACTATACGAACACTCTCCCCACTTGGAGAGTCAGTGCCTTTAAACTCCTGTTGAGCACAGTTTGCAATTTCTGCGCAAGATGAACAGGAAGAGGGAGATCCAGTGAGAGACTAGCTGTAGGTGTCTGCACGGGCAAACTTAACGCTCATTTCACACCAGGAAAAGGAATTAATCAAAGGCTCAGCATGCCGTGCCGGAACCACATTAGGGCCTGAAGCAATCCTGCGGGTTTGCGGCCAGCTCACAAGATAGCGAGTTGAAGAAATGAGCTCAGGGGCACTGTAACTCACAAACCTGCAGAGTTATAAATGACAGCTATCGTCCAAAAATATATTGAAGGAAGTCTGCAAAGACGACTTGTAAGCAGGACAGATTTGCAGGAAAACGATTTCAGGGGGTAGACGGGAATTGCATTTAAAGCATAGGAAAAGAGGCAGAACGTCGACAATGATGCTCTTGGGAAAAAAGGGCGTATGCGTTTTTTCTTGACTATATTCAGGAAAAAACGTATACGCCCTTTTTGGACAACCAAGCAAGCATGTTCAAGTAATCTGCACTACAATGAAGTCTCACAGCTCCCCAGTCATAACGGCCATCTGAAAATAGTGGAAAATCCAGAAAGGCAGCACAGGCCATGGAGATCAGGGAGCCTTGTTATGCTGATGGGCGGGAGGTATATTGCCAACAGCCACTCTGGAGAAGTGTATGGTGTTTCCGGGAACACCGAAAAAACAAAGCTACGGAGCCTACGGCACTTCCACTTTTGGTCCTATAGCTTAGGGAAATTAAAATCAAAAACACAGCCACCGCAAAGTGTCGGACGGCTCTGTTTACAAGAACCTCGTCTACTGTACAAGTTTAATATCGCAGAATGTGAAAAATGGATAAAGAATTTCTTGTACGTACGTACAATGGAATATCACTCAGCAATGAAATATATGTCATCAGGCCCGTCGCGGCATAATGAGTGGATTCAAGTACGATGATTCTAAGTGAAATAAGTCACACAGAAAATGAAACATCATAGGATATCACTAATACACGGAACGTAAGCTTGGCTACACATGAACTGAATTACAAAACAGAACAGGGTCTCAAATTTAGAAAACCAACTTATGCTTGCTTAAGGGGAAAGGTGAGTTGGGGTGCTGCATAAAACCAGAGATAGAAATTAGCACAGATACCTTTCCATAAGCCAAATATGTAATAGTCAAGACCTACCCCTTGCTCAACGAAATGGACTAAACACCCCATATTCAACGCCTAGGAATACACCTGACTAGTAAGAATCTTCAAACCCATGGATTTATATGTCTCCGTAAGAGAATGAAGCGTGTGTACAGCGGCATGAATGCAGCAGAGAAAATCCGATAATTCCCATTACCAAAATGAATTACACAAACAAACCCCAAGGACAGTGAAATAGAGAGCAATTTTTAAATAATTCATTCAGGGCTTGTGATGCAACCTGGATTTACCACATCTACACCCAGAGCTGAGTGAGACATAAGGTTGGGCACTTCGGGCTGATAGCATTTGTGAGGTTCGATGAGCAAATGCAGACGCTTTGAAGTCATACTGCATGGTACCCATTCTATGGGTCCTAAATCTCCAGGTTTAAGGGATTCTTCTTTCAGCTAAAACATGCCTGGGAAACCCACAGTATGTTGCACCGTGTGACAGACAAACGGTTTCAAATGCATCTCAGTTTTCGTCCCCTTTTACTCGGGTTCACCATTCCAGACACTTTACTAACACTCTCCCCACTTGGAGAGTCAGTGCCTTTAAACTCCTGTTGGGCACAGTTTGCAATTTCTGCGAAAGATGAACAGGAAGAGGGAGAACCAGTGAGAGAGTAGCTGTAGGTGTCTGCACGGGCAAACTTAAAGCTCATTTCACACCAGGAAGAGGAATTCACCAAAGGCTCAGCATGCCGTGCCGGAACCAGATTAGGGCCTGAAGCAATCCTGTGGGTTTGCGGCCAGCTCACAAGATAGCGAGTTGAAGAAATGAGCTCAGGGGCACTGTAACTCACAAACCTGCAGAGTTATAAATGACAGCTATCGTCCAAAAATATATTGAAGGAAGGCTGCGAAGACGACTTGTAAGTGGGGCAGAATTGCAGGAAAACGATTTCAGGGGGTAGACGGGAATTGCATTTAAAGAATAGTAAAAGAGGCAGAACGTCGACAATGATGCTCTTGGCCAAAAAGGGCGTATGCGTTTTTTCCTGAATATATTCAGGAAAAAATCATACGCCCTCTTTGGCCATCCAAGCAAGCATGTTAAAGAAATCTGCACTACAATGAAGTCTCACTGCCCCCCGGTCAAAAGGGCCATCTGAAAAAAGTGTAAAATCCAGAAAGGCAGCACAGGCCATGGAGAACATGGAGCCTTGTTATGCTGATGGGCGGGATGTAAATTGCCAACAGCCACTCTGGAGAAGTGTATGTTGTTTCCCGGAACACCGAAAAAACAAAGCTACGGAGCCTACGGCACTTCCACTTATGGTCCTATAGCTTAGGGAAATTAAAATCAAAAACACACAGCCACGCCAAAGTTTCCGATGGCTCTGTTTACAAGAACCTCGTCTACGGTACAAGTTAAATATCCCAGAAAGCGAAAAATGAATAAAGAAGTTGTGGTACGTACGTACAATGTAATATCAGTCACCAATGAAATCTATGTCATCTGGCCCGTCGTGGCATAATGAGTGGATTCAGGTACGATGATTCTAAGTGAAAAAAGTCACACAGAAAATGAAACATCATAAGATATCACTAATACACCGAATGTAATCTTGGCTACACATGAACTGAATTACAAACCAGAACAGGGTCTCAAATTTAGAAAACCAACTTATGTTTGCTTAAGGGGAAAGGTGAGTTGGGGTGCTGCATAAAACCAGAGATAGAAATTAGCACAGATACCATTCCATACGTCAAATATGTAATAGTCAAGACCTACCCCTTGCTCAACGAAATGGGCTAAACACCCTATATTCAAAGACTAGGAATACACCTGACTAGTAAGACTCTTCAAACCCATGGATTTATATGTCTCCATAAGAGAATCAAGCGTGTGTACAGCTGCATGAAGGCAGCAGAGAAAATCCGATAAATCCTATTATCAAAATGAATTACAAAAACAAAACACAATGACAGTGAAATAGAGAGCAATTCTTAAATTATTCTTTCAGGGCTTGTGATGCCACCTGGATTTACCTCATCTAAACCCAGAGCTGAGTGAGACATAAGGTTGGACCCTTCGGGCTGATAGCATTGGTGAGGTTCGATGAGCAAATGCAGACCTTTTGAAGTCATAATACATGGTACACATTCCATGGGTCCCAACTCTCCAGGTTTAAGCGATTCTTCCTTCAGCTAAACCATGCATGGGAAACCCACAGTATGGTGCACCATGTGACCGGGAAACGTTTTCAAATGCATCTCAGTTTTTGTCCTCTTTTACTCGGGTTCACAATTCCAGACCCTTTACTAACACTCTCCCCACTTGGAGAGTCAGTGCCTTTAACCTCCTGTTTCGCACACTTTGCAATTTCTGCGCAAGATGAACAGGAATAGGGAGAACCAATGAGTGACTAGCTGTAGGTGTCTGCAGGGGCTAATTTAACGCTTATTTCCAACCAGGAAGAGGATTTAACCAAACGCTCAGCATGCCGTGCCGGAACCAGATTAGGGCCTCAAGCAATCCTGTGGGTTTGCGGCCAGCTCACAAGAAAGCGATTTGAAGAAAGGAGCTCAGGGGCACTGTAATTCACAAACCTGCAGAGTTATAAATGACAGCTATCGTCCAAAAATATATTGAAGGAAGGCTGCGAAGAGGACTTGAAAGCGGGGCAGAATTTCAGGAAAACGATGTCATGGGGTAGACTGGAATTGCATTTAAAGCATAGGAAAAGAGGCAGAACGTCGACAATGATGCACTTGGCCAAAAAGGGCGTATGCGTTTTTTCCTGAATATATTCAGGAAAAAACGCATACGCCCTTTTTGGCCAACCAAGCAAGCATGTTAAAGAAATCTGCACTACAATGAAGTCTCACTGCCCCCCGGTCAAAAGGGCCATCTGAAAAAGTGTAAAATCCAGAAATGCAGCACAGGCCATGGAGAACAGGGAGCCTTGTTATGCTGATGGGTGGGATGTAAATTGCCAACAGCCACTCTGCAGAAGTGTATGGTGTTTCCTGAAACACCTAAAAAACAAAGCAACAGAGCCTACGGCACTTCCACTTATGGTCCTATAGCTTAGGGAAATTAAAATAAAAAACACACACCCACCCCAAAGTTTCAGACGGCTCTGTTTACAAGAACCTCGTCTACGGTACAAGTTAAATATCCCAGAAAGCGAAAAATGGATAAAGAAGTTGTGGTACGTACGTACAATGAAATATCACTCACCAATGAAATCTATGTCATGTGGCCCGTCGTGGCATAATGAGTGGATTCAGGTACGATGATTCTAAGAGAAATAAGTCACACAGAAAATGAAACATCATAAGATATCACTAATACACCGAATGTAATCTTGGCTACACATGAACTGAATTACAAAACAGAACAGGGTCTCAAATTTAGAAAACCAACTTATGTTTGCTTAAGGGGAAAGGTGAGTTGGGGTGCTGCATAAAACCAGAGATAGAAATTAGCACAGATACCATTCCATACGTCAAATATGTAATAGTCAAGACCTACCTCTTGCTCAACGAAATGGGCTAAACACCCCATATTCAACGCCTAGGAATACACCTGACTAGTAAGAATCTTCAAACCCATGGATTTATATGTCTCCATAAGAGAATCAAGCGTGTGTACAGCTGCATGAATGCAGCAGAGAAAATCCGATAAATCCTATTATCAAAATGAATTACAAATACAAAACACAATGACAGTGAAATAGAGAGCAATTCTTAAATAATTCATTCAGGGCTTGTGATGCAACCTGGATTTACCTCATCTACACCCAGAGCTGAGTGAGACATAAAGTTGGACACTTCGGGCTGATAGCATTGGTGAGGTTCGATGAGCAAATGCAGACCATTTGAAGTCATACTGCATGGTACCCATTCCATGGGTCCCAACTCTCCAGGTTTAAGTGATTCTTCCTTCAGCTAAAGCATGCATGGGAAACCCACAGTATGGTGCACCGTGTGACCGGGAAACGTTTTCAAATGCATCTCAGTTTTCGTCCCCTTTTACTCGGGTTCACAATTCCAGACCCTTTACAAACACTCTCCCCACTTGGAGAGTCAGTGCCTTTAACCTGCTGTTTGGCACAGTTTGCAATTTCTGCGCAAGATGAACAGGAATAGGGAGAAACAATGAGAGACTAGCTATAGTTGTGTGCACGGGCAAATTTAACGCTCATTTCCAACCAGGAAGAGGAATTAACCAAACGCTCAGCATGCCGTGCCGGAACCAGATTAGGGCCTGAAGCAATCCTGCGGGTTTGCGGCCAGCTGACAAGAAAGCGATTTGAAGAAAGGAGCTCAGAGGCACTGTAATTCACAAACCTGCAGAGTTATAAATGACAGCTATCGTCCAAAAATATATTGAAGGAAGGCTGCGAAGAGGACTTGAAAACGGGGCAGAATTTCAGGAAAACGATTTCAGGGGGTAGACTGGAAATGCATTTAAAGCATAGGAAAAGAGGCAGAACGTCGACAATGATGCACTTGGCCAAAAAGGGCGTATGCGTTTTTTCCTGAATATATTCAGGAAAAAACGCATACGCCCTTTTTGGCCAACCAAGCAAGCATGTTAAAGAAATCTGCACTACAATGAAGTCTCACTGCCCCCCGGTCAAAAGGGCCATCTGAAAAAAGTGTAAAATCCAGAAATGCAGCACAGGCCATGGAGAACAGGGAGCCTTGTTATGCTGATGGGTGGGATGTAACTTGCCAACAGCCACTCTGGAGAAGTGTATGGTGTTTCCTGAAACACCAAAAAAACAAAGCAACGGAGCCTACGGCACTTCCACTTATGGTCCTATAGCTTAGGGTAATTAAAATAAAAAACACACAGCCACCCCAAAGTTTCAGACGGCTCTGTTTACAAGAACCTCTTCTACGGTACAAGTTAAATATCCCAGAAAGCGAAAAATGGATAAAGAAGTTGTGGTACGTACGTACAATGGAATATCACTCACCAATGAAATCTATGTCATCTGGCCCGTCGTGGCATAATGAGTGGATTCAGGTACGATGATTCTAAGAGAAATAAGTCACACAGAAAATGAAACATCATTAGATATCACTAATACACCGAATGTAATCTTGGCTACACATGAACTGAATTACAAAACAGAACAGGGTCTCAAATTTAGAAAACCAACTTATGTTTGCTTAAGGGGAAAGGTGAGTTGGGGTGCTGCATAAAACCAGAGATAGAAATTAGCACAGATACTATTCCATACGTCATATATGTAATAGTCAAGGGGGCTTCCCTGGTGGCGCACTGGTTGAGAGTCCGCCTGCCGATACAGGGGACGCGTGTTCGTGCCCCGGTCCGCGAGGATCCCACATGCCGTGGAGCTACTGACCCCGTCAGTCATGGCTGTTGAGCCTGCGCGTCCGGAGCCTGTGCTCCACAACGGGAGAGGCTACAACACTGAGAGGCCCGCGTACAGCAAAAAAAAAAAAAAAAATATGTAATAGTCAAGACCTACCCCTTGCTCAACGAAATGGGCTAAACACCCCATATTCAACGCCTAGGAATACACCTGACTAGTAAGAATCTTCAAACCCATGGATTTATATGTCTCCGTAAGAGAATGAAGCGTGTGTACAGCGGCATGAATGCAGCAGAGAAAATCCGATAAATCCCATTATCAAAATGAATTACACAACAAAACCCAAGGACAGTGAAATAGAGAGCAATTCTTAAATAATTCATTCAGGGCTTGTGATGCAACCTGGATTTACCACATCTACACCCAGAGCTGAGTGAGACATAAGGTTGGGCACTTCGGGCTGATAGCATTGGTGAGGTTCGGTGAGCAAATGCAGACCCTTTGAAGTCATACAGCATGGTACCCATTCCATGGGTCCCAACTCTCCAAGTTTAAGGGATTCTTCCTTCAGCTAAAACATGCATGGGAAACCCACAGTATGGTGCACCGTGTGACTGGCAAACGTTTTCAAATGCATCTCAGTTTTCGTCCCCTTTTACTCGGGTTCACCATTCCAGACCCTTTACGAACACTCTCCCCACTTGGAGAGTCAGTGCCTTTAACCTCCTGTTGGGCACAGTTTGCAATTTCTGCGCAAGATGAAAAGGAAGAGGGAGAACGAATGAGAGACTAGCTGTAGGTGTCTGCACGGGCAAATTTAACGCTCATTTCCCAGCAGGAAGAGGAATTAACCAAAGGCTCAGCATGCCGTGCCTGAACCAGATTAGGGCCTGAGGCAATCCTGTGGGTTTGCGGCCAGCTCACAAGATAGCGAGTTGAAGAAAGGAGCTCAGGGGCACTGTAACTCACAAACCTGCAGAGTTATAAATGACAGCTATCGTCCAAAAATATATTGAAGGAAGGCTGCGAAGACGACTTGTAAGCGGGACAGATTTGCAGGAAAACGATTTCAGGGGGTAGACGGGAATTGCATTTAAAGCATAGGAAAAGAGGCAGAACGTCGACAATGATGCTCTTGGCCAAAAAGGGCGTATGCGTTTTTTCCTGAATATATTCAGGAAAAAACGCATACGCACTTTTTGGCCAACCAAGCAAGCATGTTAAAGAAATCTGCACTACAATGAAGTCTCACTGCCCCCCGGTCAAAAGGGCCATCTGAAAAAAGTGTAAAATCCAGAGAGGCAGCACAGGCCATGGAGAACCGGGAGCCTTGTTATGCTGATGGGCGGGATGTAAATTGCCAACAGCCACTCTGGAGAAGTGTATGGTGTTTCCCGGAACACCGAAAAAACAAAGCTACGGAGCCTACGGCACTTCTACTTATGGTCCTATAGCTTAGGGAAATTAAAATCAAAAACACACAGCCACCCCAAAGTGTCGGACGGCTCTGTTTACAAGAACCTCGTCTACGGTACAAGTTCAATATCCCAGAATGTGAAAAATGGATAAAGAAGTTGTGGTATGTACGTACAATGGAATATCACTCAGCAATGTAATCTATGTCATCAGGCCCGTCGCGGCATAATGAGTGGATTCAGGTACGATGATTCTAAGTGAAATAAGTCACACAGAAAATGAAACATCATAAGATATCACTACTACACGGAATGTAAACTTGGCTACACATGAACTGAATTACAAAACAGAACAGGGTCTCAAATTTAGAAAACCAACTTATGCTTGCTTAAGGGGAAAGGTGAGTTGGGGTGCTGCATAAAACCAGAGATAGAAATTAGCACAGATACCTTTCCATAGGCCAAATATGTAATAGTCAAGACCTACCCCTTGCTCAACAAAATGGACTAAACACACCATATTCAACGCCTAGGAATACACCTGACTAGTAAGAATCTTCAAACCCATGGATTTATATGTCTCCGTAAGAGAATGAAGCGTGTGTACAGCGGCATGAATGCAGCAGAGAAAATCCGATAAATCCCATTATCAAAATGAATTACACAAACAAACCCCAAGGACAGTGAAATAGAGAGCAATTCTTAAATAATTCATTCAGGGCTTGTGATGCAACCTGGATTTACCACATCTACACCCAGAGCTGAGTGAGACATAAGGTTGGGCACTTCGGGCTGATAGCATTGGTGAGGTTCGGTGAGCAAATGCAGACCCTTTGAAGTCATACAGCATGGTACCCATTCCATGGGTCCCAACTCTCCAAGTTTAAGGGATTCTTCCTTCAGCTAAAACATGCATGGGAAACCCACAGTATGGTGCACCATGTGACTGGCAAACGTTTTCAAATGCATCTCAGTTTTCGTCCCCTTTTACTCGGGTTCACCATTCCAGACCCTTTACGAACACTCTCCCCACTTGGAGAGTCAGTGCCTTTAACCTCCTGTTGGGCACAGTTTGCAATTTCTGCGCAAGATGAAAAGGAAGAGGGAGAACGAATGAGAGACTAGCTGTAGGTGTCTGCACGGGCAAATTTAACGCTCATTTCCCAGCAGGAAGAGGAATTAACCAAAGGCTCAGCATGCCATGCCTGAACCAGATTAGGGCCTGAGGCAATCCTGTGGTTTTGCGGCCAGCTCACAAGATAGCGAGTTGAAGAAAGGAGCTCAGGGGCACTGTAACTCACAAACCTGCAGAGTTATAAATGACAGCTATCGTCCAAAAATATATTGAAGGAAGGCTGCGAAGACGACTTGTAAGCGGGACAGATTTGCAGGAAAACGATTTCAGGGGGTAGACGGGAATTGCATTTAAAGCATAGGAAAAGAGGCAGAACGTCGACAATGATGCTCTTGGCCAAAAAGGGCGTATGCGTTTTTTCCTGAATATATTCAGGAAAAAACGCATACGCACTTTTTGGCCAACCAAGCAAGCATGTTAAGAAATCTGCACTACAATGAAGTCTCACTGCCCCCCGGTCAAAAGGGCCATCTGAAAAAAGTGTAAAATCCAGAAAGGCAGCACAGGCCATGGAGAACCGGGAGCCTTGTTATGCTGATGGGCGGGATGTAAATTGCCAACAGCCACTCTGGAGAAGTGTATGGTGTTTCCCGGAACACCGAAAAAACAAAGCTACGGAGCCTACGGCACTTCTACTTATGGTCCTATAGCTTAGGGAAATTAAAATCAAAAACACACAGCCACCCCAAAGTGTCGGACGGCTCTGTTTACAAGAACCTCGTCTACGGTACAAGTTCAATATCCCAGAATGTGAAAAACGGATAAAGAAGTTGTGGTACGTACGTACAATGGAATATCACTCAGCAATGTAATCTATGTCATCAGGCCCGTCGCGGCATAATGAGTGGATTCAGGTACGATGATTCTAAGTGAAATAAGTCACACAGAAAATGAAACATCATAAGATATCACTACTACACGGAATGTAAACTTGGCTACACATGAACTGAATTACAAAACAGAACAGGGTCTCAAATTTAGAAAACCAACTTATGCTTGCTTAAGGGGAAAGGTGAGTTGGGGTGCTGCATAAAACCAGAGATAGAAATTAGCACAGATACCTTTCCATAGGCCAAATATGTAATAGTCAAGACCTACCCCTTGCTCAACAAAATGGACTAAACACCCCATATTCAACGCCTAGGAATACACCTGACTAGTAAGAATCTTCAAACCCATGGATTTATATGTCTCCGTAAGAGAATGAAGCGTGTGTACAGCGGCATGAATGCAGCAGAGAAAATCCGATAAATCCCATTATCAAAATGAATTACACAAACAAAACCCAAGGACAGTGAAATAGAGAGCAATTCTTAAATAATTCATTCAGGGCTTGTGATGCAACCTGGATTTACCACATCTACACCCAGAGCTGAGTGAGACATAAGGTTGGGCACTTCGGGCAGATAGCATTGGTGAGGTTCGGTGAGCAAATGCAGACCCTTTGAAGTCATACAGCATGGTACCCATTCCATGGGTCCCAACTCTCCAAGTTTAAGGGATTCTTCCTTCAGCTAAAACATGCATGGGAAACCCACAGTATGGTGCACTGTGTGACTGGCAAACGTTTTCAAATGCATCTCAGTTTTCGTCCCCTTTTACTCGGGTTCACCATTCCAGACCCTTTACGAACACTCTCCCCACTTGGAGAGTCAGTGCCTTTAACCTCCTGTTGGGCACAGTTTGCAATTTCTGTGCAAGATGAACAGGAATAGGGAGAACCAATGAGAGACTAGCTGTAGGTGTCTGCACGGGCAAATTTAACGCTCATTTCCCACCAGGAAGAGGAATTAACCAAACGCTCAGCATGCCGTGCCGGAACCAGATTAGGGCCTGAAGCAACCCTGCGAGTTTGCGGCCAGCTCACAAGAAAGCGATTTGAAGAAAGGAGCTCCGGGGCACTCTAATTCACAAACCTGCAGAGTTATAAATGACAGCTATCGTCCAAAAATATATTGAAGGTAGCCTGCGAAGAGGACTTGAAAGCGGGGCAGAATTGCAGGAAAACGATTTCAGAGGGTAGACTGGAATTGCATTTAAAGCATAGGAAAAGAGGCAGAACGTCGACAATGATGCTCTTGGCCAAAAAGGGCGTATGCGTTTTTTCCTGAATATATTCAGGAAAAAACGCATACGCCCTTTTTGGCCAACCAAGCAAGCATGTTAAAGAAATCTGCACTACAATGAAGTCTCACTGCCCCCCGGTCAAAAGGGCCATCTGAAAAAAGTGTAAAATCCAGAAAGGCAGCACAGGCCATGGAGAACAGGGAGCCTTGTTATGCTGATGGGCGGGATGTAAACTGCCAACAGCCACTCTGGAGAAGTGTATGGTGTTTCCCGGAACACCGAAAAAACAAAGCTACGGAGCCTACGGCACTTCCACTTATGGTCCTATAGCTTAGGGAAATTAAAATCAAAAACACACAGCCTCCCCAAAGTGTCGGACGGCTCTGTTTACAAGAACCTCGTCTACGGTACAAGTTAAATATCCCAGAATGTGAAAAATGGAGAAAGAAGTTGTGGTACGTACGTACAATGGAATATCACTCAGCAATGAAATCTATGTCATCAGGCCCGTCGCGGCATAATGAGTGGATTCAGGTACGATGATTCTAAGTGAAATAAGTCACACAGAAAATGAAACATCATAAGTTATCTCTAATACACCGAATGTAATCTTGGCTACACATGAACTGAATTACAAAACAGAACAGGGTCTCAAATTTAGAAAACCAACTTATGTTTGCTTAAGGGGAAAGGTGAGTTGGGGTGCTGCATAAAACCAGAGATAGAAATTAGCACAGATACCATTCCATACGTCAAATATGTAATAGTCAAGACCTACCTCTTGCTCAACGAAATGGGCTAAACACCCTATATTCAACGCCTAGGAATACACCTGACTAGTAAGAATCTTCAAACCCATGGATTTATATGTCTCCATAAGAGAATCAAGCGTGTGTACAGCTGCATGAATGCAGCAGAGAAAATCCGATAAATCCTATTATCAAAATGAATTACAAAAACAAAACACAATGACAGTGAAATAGAGAGCAATTCTTAAATAATTCATTCAGGGCTTGTGATGCAACCTGGATTTACCTCATCTACACCCAGAGCTGAGTGAGACATAAAGTTGGACACTTCGGGCTGATAGCATTGGTGAGGTTCGATGAGCAAATGCCGACCATTTGAAGTCATACTGCATGGTACCCATTCCATGGGTCCCAACTCTCCAGGTTTAAGTGATTCTTCCTTCAGCTAAAGCATGCATGGGAAACCCACAGTATGGTGCACCGTGTGACCGGGAAACGTTTTCAAATGCATCTCAGTTTTCGTCCCCTTTTACTCGGGTTCACAATTCCAGACCCTTTACAAACACTCTCCCCACTTGGAGAGTCAGTGCCTTTAACCTGCTGTTTGGCACAGTTTGCAATTTCTGCGCAAGATGAACAGGAATAGGGAGAAACAATGAGAGACTAGCTGTAGTTGTCTGCACGGGCAAATTTAACGCTCATTTCCAACCAGGAAGAGGAATTAACCAAACGCTCAGCATGCCGTGCCGGAACCAGATTAGGGCCTGAAGCAATCCTGTGGGTTTGCGGCCAGCTCACAAGAAAGCGATTTGAAGAAAGGAGCTCAGGGGCACTGTAATTCACAAACCTGCAGAGTTATAAATGACAGCTATCGTCCAAAAATATATTGAAGGAAGGCTGCGAAGAGGACTTGAAAACGGGGCAGAATTTCAGGAAAACGATTTCAGGGGGTAGACTGGAAATGCATTTAAAGCATAGGAAAAGAGGCAGAACGTCGACAATGATGCACTTGGCCAAAAAGGGCGTATGCGTTTTTTCCTGAATATATTCAGGAAAAAACGCATACGCCCTTTTTGGCCAACCAAGCAAGCATGTTAAAGAAATCTGCACTACAATGAAGTCTCACTGCCCCCCGGTCAAAAGGGCCATCTGAAAAAAGTGTAAAATCCAGAAATGCAGCACAGGCCATGGAGAACAGGGAGCCTTGTTATGCTGATGGGTGGGATGTAACTTGCCAACAGCCACTCTGGAGAAGTGTATGGTGTTTCCTGAAACACCAAAAAAACAAAGCAACGGAGCCTACGGCACTTCCACTTATGGTCCTATAGCTTAGGGTAATTAAAATAAAAAACACACAGCCACCCCAAAGTTTCAGACGGCTCTGTTTACAAGAACCTCTTCTACGGTACAAGTTAAATATCCCAGAAAGCGAAAAATGGATAAAGAAGTTGTGGTACGTACGTACAATGGAATATCACTCACCAATGAAATCTATGTCACCTGGCCCGTCGTGGCATAATGAGTGGATTCAGGTACGATGATTCTAAGAGAAATAAGTCACACAGAAAATGAAACATCATAAGATATCACTAATACACCGAATGTAATCTTGGCTACACATGAACTGAATTACAAAACAGAACAGGGTCTCAAATTTAGAAAACCAACTTATGTTTGCTTAAGGGGAAAGGTGAGTTGGGGTGCTGCATAAAACCAGAGATAGAAATTAGCACAGATACTATTCCATACGTCATATATGTAATAGTCAAGGGGGCTTCCCTGGTGGCGCACTGGTTGAGAGTCCGCCTGCCGATACAGGGGATGCGTGTTCGTGCCCCGGTCCGCGAGGATCCCACATGCCGTGGAGCTACTGGCCCCGTCAGTCATGGCTGTTGAGCCTGCGCGTCCGGAGCCTGTGCTCCACAACGGGAGAGGCTACAACACTGAGAGGCCCGCGTACAGCAAAAAAAAAAAAAAAAATATGTAATAGTCAAGACCTACCCCTTGCTCAACGAAATGGGCTAAACCCCCTATATTCAACGCCTAGGAATACACCTGACTACAAAGAATTTTCAAACCCATGGATTTATATGTCTCCATAAGAGAATCAAGCGTGTATACAGCTGCATGAAGGCAACAGAGAAAATCCGATAAATCCCATTATCAAAATGAATTACAAAAACAAAACACAATGACAGTGAAATAGAGAGCAATTCTTAAATAATTCATTGACGGCTTGTGATGCAACCTGGATTTACCTCATCTACACCCAGAGCTGAGTGAGACATAAGGTTGGACACTTCGGGCTGATAGCATTGGTGAGGTTCGATGAGCCAATGCAGACCATTTGAAGTTATACTGCATGGTACCCATTCCATGGGTCCCAACTCTCCAGGGTTAAGCGATTCTTCCTTCATCTAAAACATGCATGGGAAACCCACAGTATGGTGCACCGTGTGACTGGGAAACGTTTTCAAATGCATCTCAGTTCTCGACACCTTTTACTCGGGTTCACAAATCCAGACCCTTTACTAAAACTCTCCCCACTTGGAGAGTCAGTGCCTTTAACCTGCTGTTTGGCACAGTTTGCAATTTCTGCACAAGATGAACAGGAATAGGGAGAACCAATGAGAGACTAGCTGTAGGTGTCTGCACGGGCAAATTTAACGCTCATTTCCAACCAGGAAGAGGAATTAACCAAAGGCTCAGCATGCCGTGCCGGAACCAGATTAGGGCCTGAAGCAATCCTGCGGGTTTGCCGCCAGCTCACAAGAAAGCGATTTGAAGAAAAGAGCTCAGGGGCACTGTAATTCACAAACCTGCAGAGTTATAAATGACAGCTATTGTCCAAAAATATATTGAAGGAAGGCTGCGAAGAGGACTTGAAAGCGGGGCAGAATTGCAGGAAAACGATTTCAGGGGGTAGACTGGAATTGCACTTAAAGCATAGGAAAAGAGGCAGAACGTCGACAATGATGCACTTGGCCAAAAAGGGCATATGCGTTTTTTCCTGAATATATTGAGGAAAAAACGCATACGCTCTTTTTGGCCAACCAAGCAAGCACGTTAAAGAAATCTGCACTACAATGAAGTCTCACTGCCCCCTGGTCAAAAGGGCCATCTGAAAAAAGTGTAAAATCCAGAAATGCAGCACAGGCCATGGAGAACAGGGAGCCTTGTTATGCTGATGGGTGGGATGTAAATTGCCAAGAGCCACTCTGGAGAAGTGTATGGTGTTTCCTGAAACACCTAAAAAACAAAGCAACGGAGCCTACGGCTCTTCCACTTACGGTCCTATAGCTTAGGGAAATTAAAATCAAAATCACACAGCCACCCCAAAGTTTCAGACGGCTCTGTTTACAAGAACCTCGTCTACGGTACAAGTTAAATATCCCAGAAAGCGAAAAATGGATAAAGAAGTTGTGGTACGTACGTACAATGGAATATAACTCACCAATGAAATCTATGTCATCTGGCCCGTCGTGGCATAATGAGTGGATTCAGATACGATGATTCTAAGTGAAATAAGTCACACAGAAAATGAAACATCATAAGATATCACTAATACACGGAATATAATCTTGGTTACACATGAACTGAATTACAAAACAGAACAGGGTCTAAAATTTAGAAAACCAACTTATGTTTGCTTAACTGGAAAGGTGAGTTGGGGTGCTGCATAAAACCAGAGATAGAAATTAGCACAGATACCATTCCATACGTCAAATATGTAATAGTCAAGACCTACCCCTTGCTCAACGAAATGGGCTAAACCCCCTATATTCAACGCCTAGGAATACACCTGACTACAAAGAATTTTCAAACCCATGGATTTATATGTCTCCATAAGAGAATCAAGCGTGTATACAGCTGCATGAAGGCAACAGAGAAAATCCGATAAATCCCATTATCAAAATGAATTACAAAAACAAAACACAATGACAGTGAAATAGAGAGCAATTCTTAAATAATTCATTGACGGCTTGTGATGCAACCTGGATTTACCTCATCTACACCCAGAGCTGAGTGAGACATAAGGTTGGACACTTCGGGCTGATAGCATTGGTGAGGTTCGATGAGCCAATGCAGACCATTTGAAGTTATACTGCATGGTACCCATTCCATGGGTCCCAACTCTCCAGGGTTAAGCGATTCTTCCTTCATCTAAAACATGCATGGGAAACCCACAGTATGGTGCACCGTGTGACTGGGAAACGTTTTCAAATGCATCTCAGTTCTCGTCACCTTTTACTCGGGTTCACAATTCCAGACCCTTTACTAAAACTCTCCCCACTTGGAGAGTCAGTGCCTTTAACCTGCTGTTTGGCACAGTTTGCAATTTCTGCACAAGATGAACAGGAATAGGGAGAACCAATGAGAGACTAGCTGTAGGTGTCTGCACGGGCAAATTTAACGCTCATTTCCAACCAGGAAGAGGAATTAACCAAAGGCTCAGCATGCCGTGCCGGAACCAGATTAGGGCCTGAAGCAATCCTGCGGGTTTGCCGCCAGCTCACAAGAAAGCGATTTGAAGAAAAGAGCTCAGGGGCACTGTAATTCACAAACCTGCAGAGTTATAAATGACAGCTATTGTCCAAAAATATATTGAAGGAAGGCTGCGAAGAGGACTTGAAAGCGGGGCAGAATTGCAGGAAAACGATTTCAGGGGGTAGACTGGAATTGCACTTAAAGCATAGGAAAAGAGGCAGAACGTCGACAATGATGCACTTGGCCAAAAAGGGCATATGCGTTTTTTCCTGAATATATTGAGGAAAAAACGCATACGCCCTTTTTGGCCAACAAAGCAAGCATGTTAAAGAAATCTGCACTACAATGAAGTCTCACTGCCCCCCGGTCAAAAGGGCCATCTGAAAAAAGTGTAAAATCCAGAAATGCAGCACAGGCCATGGAGAACAGGGAGCTTTGTTATGCTGATGGGTGGGATGTAAATTGCCAACAGCCACTCTGGAGAAGTGTATGGTGTTTCCTGAAACACCTAAAAAACAAAGCAACGGAGCCTACGGCACTTCCACTTATGGTCCTATAGCTTAGGGAAATTAAAATCAAAACCACACAGCCACCCCAAATTTCAGACGGCTCTGTTTACAAGAACCTCGTCTACGGTACAAGTTAAATATCCCAGAAAGCGAAAAATGGATAAAGAAGTTGTGGTACGTACGTACAATGGAATATCACTCACCAATGAAATCTATGTCATCTGGCCCATCGTGGCATAGTGAGTGGATTCAGGTACGATGATTCTAAGTGAAATAAGTCACACAGAAAATGAAACATCATAAGATATCACTAATACACGGAATGTAATCTTGGCTACACATAAACTGAATTACAAAACAGAACAGGGTCTCAAATTTAGAAAACCAACTTATGTTTGCTTAACGGGAAAGGTGAGTTGGGGTGCTGCATAAAACCAGAGATAGAAATTAGCACAGATACCATTGCATACGTCAAATATGTAATAGTCAAGACCTACCCCTTGCTCAACGAAATGCGCTAAACACCCTATATTCAACGCCTAGGAATACACCTGACTAGAAAGAATCTTCAAACCCATGGATTTATATGTCTCCATAAGAGAATCAAGCGTGTGTACAGCTGCATGAAGGCAGCAGAGAAAATCCGTAAATCCCATTATCAA
Source organism: Delphinapterus leucas (assembly GCF_059928025.1). NCBI lineage: Eukaryota > Metazoa > Chordata > Mammalia > Artiodactyla > Monodontidae > Delphinapterus > Delphinapterus leucas. Next base: position 7,220,305 of record NW_028322236.1, on the reverse strand, counting down.
AATGAATTACAAAAACAAAACACAATGACAGTGAAATAGAGAGCAATTCTTAAATAATTCATTCAGGGCTTGTGATGCAACCTGGATTTACCTCATCTACACCCAGAGCTGAGTGAGACATAAGGTTGGACACTTCGGGGCTGATAGCATTGGTGAGGTTTGATGAGCAAATGCCGACCATTTGAAGTCATACTGCATGGTACCCATTCCATGGGTCCCAACTCTCCAGGTTTAAGCGAGTCTTCTTTCAGCTAAAACATGCATGTGAAACACACAGTATGGTGCACCATGTGACCGGGAAACGTTTTCAAATGCATCTCAGTTTTCGTCCCCTTTTACTCGGGTTCAAAATTCCAGACACTTTACTAACACTCTCCCCACTTGGAGAGTCAGTGCCTTTAAACTCCTGTTTGGCACAGTTTGCAATTTCTGCGCAAGATGAACAGGAATAGGGAGAACCAATGAGAGACTAGCTGTAGGTGTCTGCAGGGGTAAATTTAACGCTCATTTCCCACCAGGAAGAGGAATTAACCAAAGGCTCAGCATGCCGTGCCAGAACCATACGCACTTTTTGGCAAACCAAGCAAGCATGTTAAAGAAATCTGCACTACAATGAACTCTCACTGCCCCCCGGTCAAAAGGGCCATCTGAAAAAAGTGTAAAATCCAGAAATGCAGCACAGGCCATGGAGAACAGGGAGCCTTGTTATGCTGATGGGTGGGATGTAAATTGCCAAGAGCCACTCTGGAGAAGTGTATGGTGTTTCCTGAAACACCTAAAAAACAAAGCAACGGAGCCTACGGCACATCCACTTATGGTCCTATAGCTTAGGGAAATTAAAATCAAAAACACACAGCCACCCCAAAGTTTCAGACGGCTCTGTTTACAAGAACCTCGTCTACGGTACAAGTTAAATATCCCAGAAAGCGAAAAATGGATAAAGAAGTTGTGGTACGTACCTACAATGGAATATCACTCACCAATGAAATCTATGTCATCTGGCCCGTCGTGGCATAATGAGTGGATTCAGGTACGATGATTCTAAGTGAAATAAGTCACACAGAAAATGAAACATCATAAGATATCACTAATACACCGAATGTAATCTTGGCTACACATGAACTGAATTACAAAATTGAACAGGGTCTCAAATTTAGAAAACCAACTTATGTTTGCTTAAGGGGAAAGGTGAGTTGGGGTGCTGCATAAAACCAGAGTTAGAAATTAGCACAGATACAATTCCATACGTCAAATATGTAATAGTCAAGACCTACACCTTGCTCAACGAAATGGGCTAAACACCCTATATTCAACGCCTAGGAATACACCTGACTAGAAAGAATCTTCAAACCCATGGATTTATATGTCTCCATAACAGAATCAAGCGTGTGTACAGCTGCATGAAGGCAGCAGAGAAAATCCGATAAATCCCATTATCAAAATGAATTACAAAAACAAAACACAATGACAGTGAAATAGAGAGCAATTCTTAAATAATTCATTCAGGGGTTGTGATTCAACCTGGATTTACCTCATCTACACCCAGAGCTGAGTGAGACATAAGGTTGGACACTTCGGGCTGATAGCATTGGTGAGGTTCGATGAGCAAATGCAGACCGTTTGAAGTCATACTGCATGGTACCCATTCCATGGGTCCCAACTCTCCAGGGTTAAGCGATTCTTCCTTCAGCTAAAACATGCATGGGAAACCCACAGTATGGTGTACCGTGTGACCGGGAAACGTTTTCAAATGCATCTCAGTTTTCGTCCCCTTTTACTCAGGTCCACAATTCCAGACCCTTTACTAACACTCTCCCCACTTGGAGAGTCAGTGCCTTTAACCTTCTGTTTGGCACAGTTTGCAATTTCTGCACAAGATGAACAGGAATAGGGAGAACCAATGAGAGACTAGCTGTAGGTGTATGCACGGGCAAATTTAACGCTCATTTCCAACCAGGAAGAGGAATTAACCAAACGCTCAGCATGCCGGGCCGGAACCGGATTAGGGCCTAAAGCATTCCTGCGGGTTTGCCGCCAGCTCACAAGAAAGCGATTTGAAGAAAAGAGCTCAGGGGCACTGTAATTCACAAACCTGCAGAGTTATAAATGACAGCTATCGTCCAAAAATATATTGAAGGAAGGCTGCGAAGAGAACTTCTATGCATGGCAGAATTGCAGGAATACGATTTCAGGGGGTAGACTGGAATTGCATTTAAAGCATAGGAAAAGAGGCAGAATGTCGACAATGATGCACTTGGCCAAAAAGGGCGTATGCGTTTTTTCCTGAATATATTCAGGAAAAAACGCATACGCCCTTTTTGGCCAACCAAGCAAGCATGTTAAAGAAATCTGCATTACAATGAAGTCTCACTGCCCTCCGGTCAAAAGGGTCATCTGAAAAAAGTGTAAAATCCAGAAATGCAGCACAGGCCATGGAGAACAGGGAGCATTGTTATGCTGATGGGTGGGATGTAAATTGCCAACAGCCACTCTGCAGAAGTGTATGGTGTTTCCTGAAACACCTTAAAAACAAAGCGACGGAGCCTACGGCACTTCCACTTATTGTCCTATAGCTTAGGGAAATTAAAATCAAAACCACACAGCCACCCCAAAGTTTCAGACGGCTCTGTTTACAAGAACCTCGTCTACGGTACAAGTTAAATATCCCAGAAAGCGAAAAATGGATAAAGAAGTTGTGGTACGTACGTACAATGGAATATCACTCACCAATGAAATCTATGTCATCTGGCCCGTCGTGGCATAGTGAGTGGATTCAGGTACGATGATTCTAAGTGAAATAAGTCACACAGAAAATGAAACATCATAAGATATCACTAATACACGGAATGTAATCTTGGCTACACATGAACTGAATTACAAAACAGAACAGGGTCTCAAATTTAGAAAACCAACTTATGTTTGCTTAAGGGGAAAGGTGAGTTGGGGTGCTGCATAAAACCAGAGATAGAAATTAGCACAGATACCATTGCATACGTCAAATATGTAATAGTCAAGACCTACCCCTTGCTCAACGAAATGCGCTAAACACCCTATATTCAACGCCGAGGAATACACCTGACTAGAAAGAATCTTCAAACCCATGGATTTATATGTCTCCATAAGAGAATCAAGCGTGTGTACAGCTGCATGAAGGCAGCAGAGAAAATCCGTAAATCCCATTATCAAAATGAATTACAAAAACAAAACACAATAACAGTGAAATAGAGAGCAATCCTTAAATAATTCATTCAGGGCTTGTGATGCAACCTGGATTTACCTCATCTACACCCAGAGCTGAGTGAGACATAAGGTTGGACACTTCGGGGCTGATAGCATTGGTGAGATTTGATGAGCAAATGCCGACCATTTGAAGTCATACTGCATGGTACCCATTCCATGGGTCCCAACTCTCCAGGTTTAAGCGATTCTTCCTTCAGCTAAAACATGCATGGGAAACACACAGTATGGTGCACCATGTGACCGGGAAACGTTTTCAAATGCATCTCAGTTTTCGTCCCCTTTTACTCGGGTTCAAAATTCCAGACACTTTACTAAATCTCTCCCCACTTGGAGAGTCAGTGCCTTTAACCTGCTGTTTGGCACAGTTTGCAATTTCTGCGCAAGATGAACAGGAATAGGGAGAACGAATGAGAGACTAGCTGTAGGTGTCTGCAGGGGCAAATTTAACGCTCATTTCCCACCAGGAAGAGGAATTAACCAAACGCTCAGCATGCTGTGCCGGAACCAGATTAGGGCCTGAAGGAATCCTGCGGGTTTGCGGCCAGCTCAAAAGAAAGTGATTTGAAGAAAGGAGCTCAGGGGCACTGTAATTCACAAACCTGCAGAGTTATAAATGACAGCTATCGTCCAAAAATATATTGAAGGAAGGCTGCGAAGAGGACTTGAAAGCGGGGCAGAATTGCAGGAAAACGATTTCAGGGGGTAGACTGGAATTGCATTTAAAGCATAGGAAAAGAGGCAGAACATCGACAATGATGCACTTGGCCAAAAAGGGCGTATGCGTTTTTTCCTGAATATATTCAGGAAAAAACGCATACCCACTTTTTGGCCAACAAAGCAAGCATGTTAAAGAAATCTGCAATACAATGAAGTCTCACTGCCCCCCGGTCAAAAGGGCAATCTGAAAAAAGTGTAAAATCCAGAAATGCAGCACAGGCCATGGAGAACAGGGAGCCTTGTTATGCTGATGGGTGGGATGTAAATTGCCAACAGCCACTCTGGAGAAGTGTATGGTGTTTACTGAAACACCTAAAAAACAAAGCAACGGAGCCTACGGCACTTCCACTTATGGTCCTATAGCTTAGGGAAATTAAAATCAAAACCACACAGCCACCCCAAAGTTTCAGACGCCTCTGTTTACAAGAAACTCGTCTACGGTACAAGTTAAATATCCCAGAAAGCGAAAAATGGATAAAGAAGTTGTGGTACGTACGTACAATGGAATATCACTCACCAATGAAATGTATATCATCTGGCCCGTCGTGGCATAATGAGTGGATTCAGGTACGATGATTCTAAGTGAAATAAGTCACACAGAAAATGAAACATCATAAGATATCACTAATACACGGAATGTAATCTTGGCTACACATGAACTGAATTACAAAATTGAACAGGGTCTCAAATTTAGAAAACCAACTTATGTTTGCTTAAGGGGAAAGGAGAGTTGGGGTGCTGCATAAAACCAGAGATAGAAATTAGCACAGATACCATTCCTTACGTCAAATATGTAATAGTCAAGACCTACCCCTTGCTCAACGAAATGGGCTAAACCCCCTATATTCAACGCCTAGGAAACACCTGACTACAAAGAATTTTCAAACCCATGGATTTATATGTCTCCATAAGAGAATCAAGCGTGTGTACAGCTGCATGAAGGCAGCAGAGAAAATCCGACAGATCCCATTATCAAAATGAATTACAAAAACAAAACACAATGACAGTGAAATAGAGAGCAATTCTTAAATAATTCATTCAGGGCTTCTGATGCAACCTGGATTTACCTCATCTACACCCAGAGCTGAGTGAGACATAAGGTTGGACACTTCGGGCTGATAGCATTGGTGAGGTTCGATGAGCAAATGCAGACCATTTGAAGTAATACTGCATGGTACCCATTCATTGGGTCCCACTCTCCAGGTTTAAGCGATTCTTCCTTCAGCTAAAGCATGCATGGGAAACCCACAGTATGGTGCACCGTGTGACCGGGAAACGTTTTCAAATGCATCTCAGTTTTTGTCCCCTTTTACTCGGGTTTACAATTCCAGACCCTTTACTAACACTCTCCCCACTTGGAGAGTCAGTGCCTTTAAACTCCTGTTTGGCACAGTTTGCAATTTTTGCGCAAGATGAACAGGAATAGGGAGAACCAATGAGAGACTAGCTGTAGGTGTCTGCAGGGGCAAATTTAACGCTCATTTCCCACCAGTAAGAGGATTTAACCAAAGGCTCAGCATGCTGTGCCGGAGCCAGATTAGGGCCTGAAGCAATCTTGCAGGTTTGCGGCCAGCTCAAAAGAAAGCGATTTGAAGAAAGGAGCTCAGGGGCACTGTAATTCACAAACCTGCAAAGTTATAAATGACAGCTATCGTCCAAAAATATATTGAAGGAAGGCTGCGAAGAGGACTTGAAAGCGGGGAAGAATTGCAGGAAAACGATTTCAGGGCTAGACTGGAATTGCATTTAAAGCATAGGAAAAGAGGCAGAACGTCGACAATGATGCACTTGGACAAAAAGTGCGTATGCGTTTTTTCCTGAATATATTCAGGAAAAAACGCATACGCACTTTTTGGTCAACGAAGCAAGCAAGTTAAAGAAATCTGCACTACAATGAAGTCTCACTGCCCCCCAGTCAAAAGGGCCATCTGAAAAAAGTGTAAAATCCAGAAATGCTGCACAGGCCATGGAGAACAGGGAGCCTTGTTATGCTGATGGGTGGGATGCAAATTGCCAAGAGCCACTCTGGAGAAATGTATGGTGTTTCCTGAAACACCTAAAAAACAAAGCAACGGAGCCTACGGCACTTCCACTTATGGTCCTATAGCTTAGGGAAATTAAAATCAAAAACACACAGTCACCCCAATGTTTCAGACGGCTCTGTTTACAAGAACCTCGTCTACGGTACAAGTTAAATATCCCAGAAAGCGAAAAATGGAGAAAGATGATGTGGAACGTACGTACAATGGTATATCACTCACCAATGAAATCTATGTCATCTGGCCCGTCGTGCCATAATGAGTGGATTCAGGTACGATGATTCTAAGTGAAATAAGTCACACAGAAAATGAAACATCATAAGATATCACTAATACACGGAATGTAATCTTGGCTACACATGAACTGAATTACAAAACAGAACAGGGTCTCAAATTTAGAAAACCCTTATGTTTGCTTAAGGGGAAAGGTGAGTTGGGGTGCTGCATAAAACCAGAGATAGAAATTAACACAGATACCACTCCATACGTCAAATATGTAATAGTCAAGACCTACCCCTTGCTCAACGAAATGGGCTAAACACCCTATATTCAACGCCTAGGATTACACCTGACTAGAAAGAATTTTCAAACCCATGGATTCATATGTCTCCATAAGGGAATCAAGCGTGTGTACAGCTGCATGAAGGCAGCAGAGAAAATCCGATAAATCCCATTATCAAAATGAATTACAAAAACAAAACACAATGACAGTGAAATAGAGAGCAATTCTTAAATAATTCATTCAGGGGTTGTGATGCAACCTGGATTTACCTCATCTACACCCAGAGCTGAGTGAGACATAAGGTTGGACACTTCGGGCTGATAGCATTGGTGAGGTTCGATGAGCAAATGCAGACCATTTGAAGTCATACTGCATGGTACCCATTCCATGGGTCCCAACTCTCCAGGTTTAAGCGATTCTTCCTTCAGCTAAAACATGCATGGGAAACCCACAGTATGGTGCACCGTGTGACTGGGAAACGTTTTCAAATGCATCTCAGTTTTTGTCCCCTTTTACTCGGGTTCACAATTCCAGACCCTTTACTAACAGTCTCCCACTTGGAGAGTCAGTGCCTTTAACCTGCTGTTTGGCACAGTTTGCAATTTTTTCGCAAGATGAACAGGAATAGGGAGAACCAATGAGAGACTAGCTGTAGGTGTCTGCACGGGCAAATTTAACGCTCATTTCCTACCAGGACGAGGAATTAACCAAACGCTCAGCATGCTGTGCCGGAACCAGATTAGGGCCTGAAGCAATCTTGCGGGTTTTCGGCCAGCTCGCAAGAAAGTGTTCTGAAGAAAGGAACTCAGGGGCACTGTAATTCACAAACCTGCAGAGTTATAAATGACAGCTATCGTCCAAAAATATATTGAAGGAAGGCTGCGAAGAGGACTTGAAAGCAGGGCAGAATTGCAGGAAAACGATTTCAGGGGGTAGACTGGAATTGCATTTAAAGCATAGGAAAAGAGGCAGAACGTCGACAATGATGCACTTGGCCAAAAAGGGCGTATGCGTTTTTTCCTGAATATATTCAGGAAAAAACGCATACGCCCTTTTTGGCCAACCAAGCAAGCATGTTAAAGAAATCTGCACTACAATGAAGTCTCACTGCCCCCCGGTCAAAAGGGCCATCTGATAAAAGTGTAAAATCCAGAAAGGCAGCACAGGCCATGGAGAACAGGGGGCCTTGTTATGCTGATGGGTGGGATGTAAATTGCCAAGAGCCACTCTGGAGAAGTGTATGGTGTTTCCTGAAACACCTAAAAAACAAAGCAAAGTAGCATACGGCACTTCCACTTATGGTCCTATACCTTAGGGAAATTAAAATCAATAACACACAGCCACCCCAAAGTTTCAGACGGCTCTGTTTACAAGAACCTCATCTACGGTACAAGGTAAATATCCCAGAAAGCGAAAAATGGATAAAGAAGTTGTGGTATGTACGTACAATGGAATATAACACAGCAATGAAATCTATGTCATCAGGCCCGTCGCGGCATAATGAGTGGATTCAGGTACGATGATTCTAAGTGAAATAAGTCACACAGAAAATGAAACATCATAAGATATCACTAATACACGGAATGTAAACTTGGCTACACATGAACTGAAGTACAAAACAGAACAGGGTCTCAAATTTAGAAAACCAACTTATGCTTGCTTAAGGGGAAAGGTGAGTTGGGGTGCTGCATAAAACCAGAGATAGAAATTAGCACAGATACCTTTCCATAAGCCAAATATGTAATAGTCAAGACCTACCCCTTGCTCAACGAAATGGACTAAACACCCCATATTCAACGCCTAGGAATACACCTGACTAGTAAGAATCTTCAAACCCATGGATTTATATGTCTCCGTAAGAGAATGAAGCGTGTGTACAGCGGCATGAATGCAGCAGAGAAAATCCGATAAATCCCATTATCAAAATGAATTACACAAACAAAACCCAAGGACAGTGAAATCGAGAGCAATTCTTAAATACTTCATTCAGGGCTTGTGATGCAACCTGGATTTACCACATCTACACCCAGAGCTGAGTGAGACATAAAGTTGGGCACTTCGGGCTCATAGCATTGGTGAGGTTCGATGAGCAAATGCAGACCCTTTGAAGTCATACAGCATGGTACCTTTTCCATGGGTCCCAACTCTCCAAGTTTAAGGGATTCTTCCTTCAGCTAAAACATGCATGGGAAACCCACAGTATGGTGCACCGTGTGACTGGCAAACGTTTTGAAATGCATCTCAGTTTTCGTCCCCTTTTACTCGGGTTCACCATTCCAGACCCTTTACGAACACTCTCCCCACTTGGAGAGTCAGTGCCTTTAACCTCCTGTTGGGCACAGTTTGCAATTCCTGCGCAAGATGAAAAGGAATAGGGAGAACCAATGACAGACTAGCTGTAGGTGTCTGCACGGGCAAATTTAACGCTCATTTCCCACCAGGAAGAGGAATTAACCAAAGGCTCAGCATGCCGTGCCGGAACCTGATTAGAGCCTGAAGCAATCCTGCGGGTTTGGGGCCAGCTCACAAGATAGCGAGTTGAAGAAAGGAGCTCAGGGGCACTGTAACTCACAAAACTGCAGAGTTTTAAATGACAGCTATCGTCCAAAAATATATTGAAGGAAGGCTGCGAAGACGACTTGTAAGCGGGGCAGATTTGCAGGAAAACTATTTCAGGGGGTAGACGGGAATTTCATTTAAAGCATAGGAAAAGAGGCAGAACGTCGACAATGATGCACTTGGCCAAAAAGTGCGTATGCGTTTTTTCCTGAATCAGGAAAAAACGCATACGCCCTTTTTGGCCAACCAAGCATGCATGTTAAAGAAATGTGCACTTCAATGAAGTCTCACTGCCCCCCGGTCAAAAGGGCCATCTGAAAAAAGTGTAAAATCCAGAAAGGCAGCACAGGCCATGGAGAACAGCGAGCTTTGTTATGCTGATGGGCGGGATGTAAATTGCCAACAGCCAGTCTGGAAAAGTGTATGGTGTTTCCTGGAACATCTAAAAAACAAAGCAACGGAGCCTACGGCACTTCTCCTTATGGTCCTATAGCTTAGGAAAATTAAAATCAAAAACACACAGCCACCCAAAAGTCTCGGGCGGCTCTGTTTACAAGAACCTCGTCTACGGTACAAGTTAAATATCCCAGAATGTGAAAAATGGATAAACAAGTTGTGGTACGTACGTACAATGGAATATCACACATCAATGAAATCTATGTCATCAGGCCCGTCGCGGCATAATGAGTGGATTCAGGTACGATGATTCTAAGTGAAATAAGTCACACAGAAAATGAAACATCATAAGATATCACTAATACACGGAATGTAAACTTGGCTACACATGAACTGAATTACAAAACAGAACAGGGTCTCAAATTTAGAAAACCAACTTATGCTTGCTTAAGGGGAAAGGTGAGTTTGGGTGCTGCATAAAACCAGAGATAGAAATTAGCACAGATACCTTTCCATAAGCCAAATATGTAATAGTCAAGACCTACCCCTTGCTCAACGAAATGGACTAAACACCCCATATTCAACGCCTAGGAATACACCTGACTAGTAAGAATCTTCAAACCCATGGATTTATATGTCTCCGTAAGAGAATGAAGCGTGTGTACAGCGGCATGAATGCAGCAGAGAAAATCCGATAAATCCCATTATCAAAATGAATTACACAAACAAAACCCAAGGACAGTGAAATAGAGAGCAATTCTTAAATAATTCATTCAGGGCTTGTGATGCAACCTGGATTTACCACCTCTACACCCAGAGCTGAGTGAGACATAAGGTTGGGCACTTCGGGCTGATAGCATTGGTGAGGTTCGATGAGCAAATGCAGACCCTTTGAAGTCATACAGCATGGTACCCTTTCCATGGGTCCCAACTCTCCAAGTTTAAGGGATTCTTCCTTCAGCTAAAACATGCATGGGAAACCCACAGTATGGTGCACCGTGTGACTGGCAAACGTTTTCAAATGCATCTCAGTTTTCGTCCCTTTATACTCGGGTTCACCATTCCAGACGCTTAACTAACACTCTCCCCACTTGGAGAGTCAGTGCCTTTAACCTCCTGTTTGGCACATTTTGCAATTTCTGCGCAAGATGAACAGGAATAGGGAGAACCAATGAGAGAGAAGCTGTAGGTGGCTGCATGTGCAAATGTAACGCTCATTTCCCACCAGGACGAGGAATTAAAAAAAAGCTCAGCATGCCCTGCCGGAACAAGACTAGGGCCTGAAGCAATCCTGTGGTTTTGCGACCAGCTCACAAGAAAACAAGTTGAAGAAAGGAGCTCAGGGGCACTGTAATTCACAAACATGCAGAGTTATAAATGACAGCTATCGTCCAAAAATATATTGAAGTAAGTCTGCGAAGAGGACTTGGAAGCTGGGCAGAAATTCAGGAAAACGATTTCAGGGGGTAGACTGGAATTGCACTTAAAGCATAGGAAAAGACGCAGAATGGCGACAATGATGCACTTGGCCAAAAATGGCGTATGCGTTTTTTCCTGAATATATTCAGGAAAAAACGGATACGCCCTTTTTGGGAAACCAAGCAAGCATGTAAGAAATCTGCACTACAATGAAGTCTCACTGCCCCCCGGTCAAAAGGGTCATCTGAAAAATGTGTAAAATCCAGAAAGGCAGGACAGGCCACGGAGAAGAGGGAGCATTGTTTTGCTGATGGGCGGGATGTGAATTGCCAACAGCCACTCTGGAGATGTGTATGCTGTTTCCTGAAACACGAAAGAAACAAAGCAACACAGCCTATGGCACTTCCACTTATGATCCTATAGCTCAGGGAAATTAAAATCAAAACCACACAGCCACCCCAAAGTTTGGAACGGCTCTGTTTACAGGAACCTCGTCTACGGTACAAGTTAAATATCCCAGAGAGCGAAAAATGGATAAAGAAGTTGTGGTACGTACGTACAATGGAATATCACAGAGCAATGAAATCTATGTCATCAGGCCCATAGGGGCATAATGAGTGGATTCAGGTACGATGATTCTACGTGAAATAGGTCACACAGAAATAGAAACAGCATAAGATATCACTAATACACGGAATGTAAACTTGGCTACACATGAACTGAATTACAAAACAGAACAGGGTCTCCAATTTAGAAAACCAACTTATGCTAGCTTTTTGGGAAAGGTGACTTGGGGTGCTGCATGAAAAGAGATTGAAATTCGCACAGATACCGTTCCATACGCCAAATATGTAATAGACAAGACCTACTCCTTATTCAACGAAATGGACTCAACACCCCATATTCAACGCCTAGGAATATACCTGCCTAGTAAGAATCTTAAAACCCATTGATTTATATGTCTCCATAAGAGAATCAAGCGTGTGTTCAGTGGCCTAAACGCAGCAGTGAAAATCCGATAAATCCCATTATCAAAATAAATTTCAAAAACAAAACACAATGACAGTGAAATAGAGAGCAATTCTTAAATAATTCACTCAGGGCTTCTGATGAAACCTGGATTTACCACATCTACACCCAGAGCTGGGGAGACATAAGGCCAGACACTTCGGCCTGATAGCATTGGTGAGGTTCGATGAGCAAATGCAGACCCTTTGAAGTCATACTGCATGGTACCCATTCCATGGGTCCCAACTCTCCAGGTTTAAGGGATTCTTCCTTCAGCTAAAACATGCATGGGAAACCCACAGTATTGTGCACCGTGTGACCGGGAAACGTTTTCAAATGCATCTCAGTTTTCGTCCCATTGTACTCGGGTTCACCATTCCAGACCCTTTACTAACACTCTCCCCACTTGGAGAGTCAGTGCCTTTAACCTCCTGTTTGGCACAGTTTGCAATTTCTGCGCAAGATGAACAGGAATAGGGAGAACCAATGAGAGACTAGCTGTAGGTGTCTGCACGGGCGAATTTAATGCTCATTTCCCACCAGGACGAGGAATTAACCAAAGGCTCAGCATGCCGTGCCGGAACGAGATTAGGGCCTGAAGCAATCCTGCGGGTTTGCGGCCAGCTCACAAGATAGCAAGTTGAAGAAAGGATCTCAGGGGCACTGTAACTCACAAACCTGCAGAGTTATAAATGACAGCTATTGCCCAAAAATATATTGAAGGAAGGCTGCGAAGACGACTTGTAAACGGTGCAGAATTGCAGGAAAATGATTTCAGGGTGTAGACGGGAATTGCATTTAAAGCATAGGAAAAGAGGCAGAACGTCGACAATGATGCTCTTGGCCAAAAAGGGCGTATGCGTTTTTTCCTGAATATATTCAGGAAAAAACGCATACGCCCTTTTTGGCCAACCAAGCAAGCATGTGAAAGAAATCTACACTAAAATGAAGTCTCACAGCCCCCCGGTTAAAAGAGCCATCTGAAAAGACTGTAAAATCCAGAAAGGCAGCACAGGCCATGGAGAACACGGAGCCTTGTTATGCTGATGGGCGGGATGTAAATTGCCAACAGCATCTCTGGACAAGTGTATGGTGTTTCCTGGAACACCTAAAAAACAAAGCAGTGGATCCTACGGCACTTCCACTTATGGTCCTATAGCTTAGGGAAATTAAAATCAAAAACACACAGCCACCCCAATGTTTGGGACGGCTCTGTTTACAAGAACCTCGTCTACGGTACAAGTTAAATATCCCAGAACGTGAAAAATGGATAAAGAAGTTGTGGTACGTACGTACAATGGAATATCACTCACCAATGAAATCTATGTCATCAGGCCCGTCGCGGCATAATGAGTGGATTCAGGTACGATTATTCTAACTGAAATAAGTCACACAGAAAATGAAACATCATAAGATATCACTAATAAACGGAATGTAAACTTGGCTACACATGAACTGAATTACAAAGCAGAGCAGGGTCTCAAATTTAAAAAAACAACTTATGCTTGCTTAAGGGGAAAGGTGAGTTGGGGCGCTGCATAAACTCGGAAATAGAAATTAGCACAGATACCTTTCCATAAGCCAAATATGTTATAGTCAGGACCTACCCCTTGCTTAACGAAATGGACAAAACACCCCGTATTCAACGCCTAGGAATACACCTGACTAGTAAGAATCTTCGAACTCATGGATTTATATGTCTCCATAAGAGAATGAAGCGTGTGTACAGCGGCATGAATGCAGCAGAGAAAATCCGATAAATCCCATTATCAAAATGAATTCCAAAATCAAAACACAAGGACAGTGAAATAGAGAGCATTTCTTAAATTATTCATTCAGGGCTTGTGATGCAACCTGGATTTACCACATCTACACCCAGAGCTGAGTGAGACATAAGTTTGGGCACTTCGGGCTGATAGCATTGGTGAGGTTCGATGAGCAAATGCAGACCCTTTGAAGTCATACTGCATGGTACCCATTCCATGGGTCCCAACTCTCCAGGTTTAAGGGATTCTACCTTCAGCTAAAACATGCATGGGAACCCCACAGTATGGTGCACCGTGTGAACGGGGAACGTTTTCAAATGCACCTCAGTTTTCGTCCCCTTTTACTCGGGTTCACCATTCCAGACCCTTTACTAACACTCTCCCCACTTGGAGAGTCAGTGCCTTTAACCTCCTGTTTGGCACAGTTTGCAATTTCTGCACAAGATGAACAGGAATAGGGAGAACCAATGAGAGACTAGCTGTAGGTGTTTGCACGTGCAAATTTAACGCTCATTTCCCACCAGGAAGAGGAATTAACCAAAGGCCCAGCATGCCGTGCCGGAACGAGATTAGGGTCTGAAGCAATCCTGCGGTTTTGCGGCCAGCTCACAAGATAGCGAGTTGAAGAAAGGAGCTCAGGGGGACTGTAACTCACAAAGATGGAGAGCTATAAATGACAGCTATCGTCCAAAAATATATTGTAGGAAGGCTGCGAAGAGGACTTGGAAGCGGTGCAGAATTGCAGGAAAACGTTTTCAGGTTCTGGACCGGAATTGCATTTGAAGCATAGGAAAAGAGGCAGAATGTCGACATTGATGCTCTAGGCCAAAAAGGGCATATGCGTTTTTTCCTGAATATAGTCAGGAAAAAACGCATATGCTCTTTTTGGCCAACCAAGCAAGCCTGTTAAAAAAATCTGCACTTCAATGAAGTCTCACTGCCTCCCAGTCAAAAGGGCCATCTGAAAAAAGTGTAAAATCCAGAAAGGCTGGACAGGCCATGGAGAACAGGGAGCCTTGTTATGCTGATGGGCGGGATGTAAACTGCCAACAGCCACTCTGGAGAAGTGTATGGTGTTTCCTCAAACACCTAAAAAACAAAGCAACGGAGCCTACAACACTTCCACTTATGGTCCTATAGCTTAGGAAAATTAAAATCAAAAACACACACCCACCCGAAAGTTTCGGACGGCTCTGTTTACAAGAACCTCGTCTACGGTACAATTTAAATATCCCAGAACGTGAAAAATGGATAAAGAAGTTGTGATACGTACGTACAATGGAATATCACACAGCAATGAAATCTATGTCATCAGGCCCGTCGCGGCATAATGAGTGGATTCAGGTATGATGATTCTAAGTGAAATAAGTCACACGGAAAATGAAACATCATAAGATATCACTAATACACGGAATGTAAACTTGACTACACATGAACTGAATTACAAAACAGAAAAGGGTCTCAAATTTAGAACAGCAACTTATGCTTGCTTAAGGGGAAAGGTGAGTTGGGGTGCTGCATAAAACCAGAGATAGAAATTAGCACAGATACCTTTCCATAAGCCAAATATGTAATAGTCAAGACCTACCCCTTGCTCAACGAAATGGACTAAACACCCCATATTCAACGCCTAGGAATACACCTGACTAGTAAGAATCTTCAAACCCATGGATTTATACGTCTCCGTAAGAGAATGAAGCGTGTGTACAGCAGCATGAATCAGCAGAGAAAATCCGATAAATCCCATTATCAAAATGGATTACAAAAACAAAACACAAGAAGAGTGAAATAGAGAGCAATTCTTAAATAATTTATTCAGGGCTTGTGATGCAATCTGGATTTACCACATCTACACACAGAGCTGAGTGAGACATAAGGTTGGGCACTTCGGGCTGATAGCATTGGTGAGGTTCGATGAGCAAATGCACACCCTTTGAAGTCATACTGCATGGTACCCATTCCATGGGTCCCAACTCTCCAGTTTTAAGGGATTCTTCCTTCAGGTAAAACATGCATGGGAAACCCACAGTATGGTGCACCGTGTGACCGGCAAACGTTTTCAAATGCATCTCAGTTTTAGTCCCCTTTTACTCGGGTTCACCATTCCAGACTCTTTACTAACACTCTCCCCATTTGGAGAGTCAGTGCCTTTAACCTCCTGTTTGGCACAGTTTGCAATTTCTGCGCAAGATGAACAGGAATAGGGAGAACCATGAGAGACTAGCTGTAGGTGTCTGCACGGGCAAATGGTACGCTCATTTCCCACCAGGAAGAGGAAATAACCAAAGGCCCAGCATGCCCTGCCGGAACCAGTTTAGGGCCTGAAGCAATCCTGTGGTTTTGCGGGCAACTCACAAGAAAGCGAGTTGAAGAAAGGAGCTCAGGGGCACTGTAACTCACAAACCTGCAGAGTTATAAATGACAGCTATCGTCCAAAAATATATTGAAGGAAGGCTGCGAAGACGACTTGTAAGCGGGACAGAATTGCAGGAAAACGATTTCAGGGGGTAGATGGGAATTGCATTTAAAGCATAGGAAAAGAGGCAGAACGTCGACAATGATGCTCTTGGCCAAAAAGGGCGTATGCGTTTTTTCCTGAATATATTCAGGAAAAAACGCATACGCCCTTTTTGGCCAACCAAGCAAGCATGTTAAAGAAATCTGCACTACAATGAAGTCTCACTGCCCCCCGGTCAAAAGGGCCATCTGAAAAAAGTGTAAAATCCAGAAAGGCAGCACAGGCCATGGAGAACAGGGAGCCTTGTTATGCTGATGGGCGGGATGTAAATTGCCAACAGCCACTCTGGAGAAGTGTATGGTGTTTCCCGGAACACCGAAAAAACAAAGCTACGGAGCCTACGGCACTTCCACTTATGGTCCTATAGCTTAGGGAAATTAAAATCAAAAACACACAGCCACCCCAAAGTTTCAGACGGCTCTGTTTACAAGAACCTCTTGTACGGTACAAGTTAAATATCCCAGAGGGCGAAAAATGGATAAAGAAGTTGTGGTTCTTACGTACAATGGAATATCACTCAGCAATGAAATCTATGTCATCAGGCCTGTAGCGGCATAATGAGTGGATTCAGGTACGATGATTCTACGTGCAATAGGTCACACAGAAAAAGAAACATCATAAGATATCACTAATACACGGAATGTAAACTTGGCTACACATGAAATGAATTACAAAACAGAACAGTGTCTCAAATTTAGAAAACCATCTTATGCTTGCTTTTTGGGAAAGGTGAGTTCGGGTGCTGCATAAAAACAGAGATTGAAATTCGCACTGATACCGTTCCATAAGCCAAATATGTAATAGACAAGACCTACTGCTTGCTCAACGAAATGGGCTCAACACCCCATATTCAACGCCTAGGAATATACCTGCCTAGCAAGAATCTTAAAACCCATGGATTTATATGTGTCCGTAAGAGAATCCAGCGTGTGTTCAGTGGCCTAAAGGCAACAGTGAAAATCCGATAAATCCCATTATCAAAATAAATTTCAAAAACAAAACACAATGACAGTGAAATAGAGAGCAATTCTTAAATAATTCACTCAGGGCTTCTGATGCAACCTGGATTTACCACATGTACACCCAGTGCTGGGGAGACATAAGGCCGGACACTTCGCCCTGATAGCATTGTTGAGGTTCCTTGAGCAATTGCAGACCCTTTGAAGTCATACTGCATGGTACCCATTCCAAGGGTCCCAACTCTCCAGGTTTAAGGGATTCTTCCTTCCGCTACATCATGTATGGGAAACCCAGAGTATGGTCCACCATGTGATTGGGAAACGTTTTCAAATGCATCTCAGTTTTCGTCCCTTTATACTTGGGTTCACCATTCCAGACGCTTAACTAACACTCTCCCCACTTGGAGAGTCAGTGCCTTTAACCTGCTGTTTGTCACAGTTTGTAATTTCTGCGCAAGATGAACAGGAATAGGGAGAACCAATGAGAGACTAGCTGTAGGTGTCTGCACGGGCAATTTAATGCTCATTTCTCACCAGGAAGTGGAATTAACCAAAGGCTCAGAATGCCGTGCCGGAACCAGATTAGGGCCTGAAGCAATACTGCGGGTGTGCAGGCAGCTCACAAGATAGCGAGTTGAACAAAGGAGCTCAGGGACACTGTAATTCACAAACCTGCAGAGTTATGAATGACAGCTATCGTCCAAAAATATACTGAAGGAAGGCTGCGAAGAGGACTTGAAAGCGGGGCAGAATTCCAGGAAAACGATTTCAGGAGGTAGACGGGAAGTGCACTGAAAGCATAGGAGAAGAGGCAGAACCTCGACAATGATGCACTTGTTCAAAAAGTGCATATGCGTTTTTTCCAAGGCCCTCCTTAAAGAGGGTAGGGGGCTCCCAGCATGCTTCAGTGGCCAACAGAGGGCCCACATCGCCAAGTTGACGTGAGCCAGCCAGGCAGGAGTGACCTCACATCAGAGGGCCCACCTCACAGAAGGGTAAGGGACCCAGCCATTATCAGACTCTCACCAGAGGGCCCACATCAGCAAGGGGCTGGGAACCAGGCAGGAATGTCTTCACACCCGTGGGGCCACATCATCGCAAGTTGAGGTACCCAGCACATGTGGCCTCAAACCAGAGGACCCACATCTCCATGGGTCTCGGAGCGAGGCAGGCAGGATGAACCTCAAAACACGTGGCCCATTGTATAAAAAAGGTGAGGAATCCAGCAGTTGGAACATCCCAGCAGGCGGCCCAGAGCACCGAGGCTATGGGATCCAGGCAATGATGAACTCACAACAGAGGGCCCTCATCATGAAACTGTGAGCAACCTAGCCATTGTGACCTCAGAGCACAAGGCCCACATCCCCATGGGGAAGCGAACCAAGCAGGAGTGTCATCGCACCAGTGGGCACACATCAGAAAATGTGGGGAGCCCAGCAGTTAGGGCCTGACGCCAGAGGGCCCTCATCACCGAGGAGAGGAGGCTCCCAGCAGGCTCCAACTGCTACAAGATGGCCAACGTCGCCAATGCGGGGTGTGCCAGCCAGGCAGGAGTGACCTCAGAGCAGAGGGCCAACCTCAAAAAAGTGTGAGGAACCCAAAGAGGATTAGACTCTCACCAGAGGGCCCACATCACCAAGAGGATCAGAACCAGGCAGGACTGTCTTCACACCAGTGTGACCACATCATAGAAAGGTGAGGAACCCAGCACATGTGGCCTAAACCAGAAGACCCACATCTCCAAGGGGCTCGGAGTGAGGCATGCAGGAGTAGCCTCACAACACAGGGCCCATAGAATAAAAAAGCTGAGGAATCCTGCAGTGGGAACCTCCCAGCAGGCGGCCCAGAGCACCGAGTCTACGCGATCCAGGCTGCAGTGAACTCACAGCAGAGGGCCCATATCATGAAACTGTGAGCAACCCAGCCATTGGGACCTCACAGCAGAAGGCCCACATCCCCATGGTTTGGGAACATGGCAAGAGTGTCCTCGCACCACTTAGCAGGTATCAGAAAAAGTGGGTACCCAGCAGTTACGGCCTGACGCTAGAGAGCCCTCATCACCGAGGGGAGGTGGCTCCCAGCAGGCTCCAACTGCCACAAGAGGGCCGATGTCGCCAAGGCGGGTTGTGCCAGCCAGTCAGGAGTGACCTCACAGCAGAGGGCCCACCTCACAGAAGGGTGAGGAACCCAGCCAGGATCAGACTCTCACCAGAGGGCCCACATCACCAAGGGGATAGAAACCAGGCAGGAGTGTCCTCACACCAGCGGGGCCACATCATCGAAAGGTGAGGGACCCAGCACACGTGGCCTCAAACCAGAGGACACACATCACCAAGGGGCTGGGAGTGAGTCAGGCAGGAGGAGTCTCCAAACAGAGGGCCCATAGAAGAAAAAAGGTGAGGAATCCCGCAGTTGGAACCTCCCCGCAGGCGGCCAGGAGCAGCGAGGCTATGGGATCCAGGCCGGAGTGAACTCACACCAGAGGGCCCTCATCATGAAACTGAGCCACCCACCGTTGGGACCTCAGAGCAGAAGGCCCATATTCCCATGGGGTTGGAAACCTGGCAGGAGTGTACTCACACCACAGGGCGCACATCAGAAAATTTTGGGAGCCCAGGAGTTAGAGCCTGACGCCAGAGGGCCCTCATTACCGAGGGGAGGAGACTCCCAGCAGGCACCAACTCCCAACTGAGGGCCCACGTCGCCAAGGTGACGTGTGCCAGTCAGGCAGGAGTGACCTCACAGCAGAGGGCCTACCTCACAGAAGGGTGAGGAAACCAGCCAGGATAAGACTCTCACCAGAGAGCCCACATCACCAAGGGGACCGGAACAAGGCAGGAGTGTCCTCACACCAGTGTGGCCACATTATAGAAAGGTGACGAACCCAGCACATGTGGCCTAAACCAGAGGACCCACATTTCCAAGGTGCTCCGAGTGAGGCAGGCAGGAGTAGCCTAACAACACAGGGCCCACAGAATAAAAAATGTGAGGAATCCAGCAGTTGGAACCCCCCAGCAGGTGGCCCAGAGTACGGAGTCTATGGGATCCAGGCCACAGTGAACTCACAGCAGAGGGCTCACATCATGACACTATGAGCAACCCAGCTGGTGGGACCTCAGAGCAGAAGGCCCACATCCCCATGGGGATGGGAACGTGGCAGGAGTGTACTCGCACGACAGGGCACATATCAGAAAATTTTGGGAGCCCATGAGTTAGGGCCTGACGCCAGAGGGCCCTCATTACCGAGGGGAGGAGACTCCCAGCAGGCACCAACTCACAACTGAGGACCCACATCGCCAAGGTGATGTGTGCCAGCCAGGCAGGAGTGACCTCACAGCAGAGGGCCCACCTCCCAGAAGGGTGAGGAATCCAGCCAGGATCAGACTCTCACCAGAGGGCCCCCATCACCAAGGGGATGGGAACCAGGCAGGAGTGTCCTCACACCAGTGGGGCCACATCAATAAAGGTGAGGAAACCGGCACATGTGGCCTCAAACCAGAGGACCTACATCACAAAGGGGCTGGGAGTGAGTCAGGAAGGAGGAGCATGAAAACACAGGACCCAAAGAATAAAAATGGAAAGGAATCCAGCAGTAGGAACCTCCCAGCAGGCAGCTCAGAGCACAGAGTCTATGGGATCTAGGCCTGAGTGAACTAACACCAGAGAGCCAACATCCTGAAACTGTGAACAACACAGGTGTTGGGACCATAGAGCAGAAGGCACATGGGGATGGGAACCTGGCAGGAGTGCCCTCACACCACTTAGCACGTATCAGAAAATGTGGGTAACCAGCAGTTAGGGCCTGATGCCAGAGGGTCTCATCACTGAGGGGAGGAGGCTCCCAGCGGGCTCCAACTGCCACCAGAGGGCCGACGTCGCCAAGGCGGGGTGTGTCAGCCAGGCAGGAGTGACCTCAGAGAAGAGGGCCCACCTCACAGAAGTGTGAGGAGCCAAACCAGGATCAGACTCTCACTGGAGGGCTCACATCACCAAGGGGATGGGAACCAGGCAGGAGTGTCTGCACACCAGTGGGGCCACATCTGCGAAAGGTGAGGAACCCAGCACATGTGGCCTCAAACCAGAGGACACACATCACCAAGGGGCTGGGAGTGAGGCAGGTGTCTGGAGGGGCACATTTAACTCTAATTTCCCACCAGGAAGAGGAATTAACCAAAGGCTCAGAGTGCCGTGCGGGACCCTGATTACGGCCTGAAGCAAACCTGCGGTTCTGTGGCCAGCTTTCAAGGAAACGAGTTAAGAAAGGAAATCACAGGCACTGTAATTCACAAACCTGCAGAGTTATAAATGACAGCTATTGGCAAAAATATATTGAAGTAAGTCTGCACAGAGGACTTGAAAACGAGGCAGAATTGCAGGAATCATATTTCAGGAGGTAGATTGGAATTGCATTTAAAGCATGTGAAAAGCGGCAGATCTTTGACAGTGATGCACTTGGACAAAAAGTGCGTATACATTTTTTCCTGAATATATTCAGGAAAAAACGCATATGCCCTTTGTGGCCAACCAAGAATTCGAGCAATGGAAATCCGCACTACAATGAACTCTCATTTCCCATTCGTCAAAAGAGTCATCTGAAAAAAGTGTAAAACCCAGAAACACAGGACAGGCCATGGAGAACAGGGAGCCTTGTTATGCTGATGGACGGGTTGTAAATTGCCAACAGACACTCTGGTGATGTTTATGGTGTATGCTGAAACATCTAAAAAACAAAGCTACAGAGCCTAGGGCACTTCCACTTTTGGCCCTATAGCTTAGGAAAATTAAAATCAACAAGACACAGCCAACACAATATCCAGGGCTGCTGTGTTTACAAGAACCTTGAGTCCAGTACAAATTAAATATCCCAGAAAGAAAAAAATGGATAAAGGAGTTGTCCTACTTACGTACAACGGAATATCACTCAGCAATTAAATCAATGTCATCAGGCCTGTAGCAGCAAATTGAGTGGATTTAAGTATGATGATTCTAAGAGAAATATGTCACACAGAGAAACATAATTATCATAAGATATCACAAATAGAGGGAGTGTAAACTTGGCTACACATAAACTGAATTACAAAACCGAGCAGAGTCTCACATTTAGATAAAAACTTATGCTTGCTTAACGGGAAAGTTGAGTTGGGGTGCTGTATAAAACCAGAGATTGAAATGAGCACACATACCGTTCCATAAGCCAAATATGTAATAGACAAGACCTACTCTTTGCTCAACGAAATAGACTAATCCATGGTGTATCACCTCACACCTGTTAGAATGGGCATCATCAGAAAATCTACAAACAACAAATGCTGGAAAGGGTGCGGAGATAAGGAAACCTCTTCCACTATTGTTGGGAATGTAAATTGATGCAGTCACTGTGGAGAACATTATGGAGTTTCTTATAAAACTAAGAATAGAATTACCATATAATACAGCAATCCCACTACTGGGCATATACCCAGACAAAACCATAAAACGAAAAGAGACATTCACCGCAATGTTCATTGCATCACTATTTACAATATCCAGGTAATGGAAGCAACCTAAATGCCCACAGACAGACGAATGCATAAAGATGAGGTACATATATAAAATGGAATATTACTAAGCCATAAAAAGGAATGAAATTGGGTCATTTGTAGAGACGTTGATGGATCTAGAGACTGTCATACAGAGTGAAGTAAGTCAGAAAGAGAAAAACAAATCCTGTATATAAATGCATATATGTGGAACCTAGAAAAGTTGTACAGATGAAGGGTTTTGCAAGGCAGAAATAGAGCAACAGATGTAGACAACAAACGTATGGACACCAAGGGGGGAAAGCTGTTAGGGGGGTGGTGGTGGGAGGAGTTGAGAGATTGGGATTGGCATGTATACATTTCTATGTATAAAATAGGTAACCAAAAAGAACCTGCTGTATAAAAAAATAAAATAAAATTCAAAATTACAAAAAGTAAAACAGAAAAAATATTCTTCCCTTCACATACATGTATTTATATGAATAAATTATTTCCATGCTTATATCTGTAAATACAAAAAAGAGGAATAAAATCTACCTTGAACCAAAAACGAAAAAAAGAAAAAAAAACAGAACCCACCAGTTACACAGAGGAAAACCGTATCAGGGCCCTTGCTCCAGTTGTAAACAATTCTGAAGTTGGTCAGTGGTGGGGAATCATCTCCCATTCAGCCAGCATGCCCCACGCAACAAGCGTCCTCATTGCAAAGCTGGGGGCCCGTGCCGAGGCATCTGTGAGTAAACGTGGGCCGAGCCCCAGGCCAGCTGCTGCAGAAATGTTCCCACCCTTCCCAGGTAAAACACCTGAATATGTACAAGGACTTGAAAGCCTAGAGGAAGGGCCATGGAGCCACATGAGCGACAGCATGCCAGCCGACTTGGTGCCTGCAGGCCAGACAGGATGGTCCTGGCCCTGGGTGCTCTTCTGGAAGCTTTCCATTTCCCTGCCTGAGATACCCCTCCTGTCCCGGCCCCCACTGCTTTCTTCCTTACTCACCTCTGCCCAGGGAGAAATTCCAGCGGCAGGTATGGGTGGCACATCCTCTTCTTTAGCAGGTGGCATCTTGGCAACTGCTGCAGAAAGTCCAGCAGAGCCCCACTCACACTGGGCAACCCACAAAGCCGTGGCCTCTCACTCCCTCCCACCAGTCCAGCCCCGAGACTGCTGACAGGGCAGAAAATGGCGTCAGGCACAGCTGCAGGTGCTCTTGCTGCCTGGAGCGGTGTTTATATTGATCTCAACCCAGGCACACCTGGGGAGGGATGGCCGGCATGGTCAGGCTTCCCAGGCCAGCCAATAATCACCCCTCAGGGGCTCACAGTTGCAGAAACTGGAACTTGCTGAATCGGCCAGGTCCAAGGAACAGGTGTGGGCTCCTGAGAGTCAGGATAGACAAGGGGCTGCAGCTCTGGCTTGTTTTCTAATTATATTATCTGGCCCATGAGTGGGAGACAACTTCAAGAAAACCCTCTCCTAATGAGAAGTACCCAGGAGTCAGGGAGAGCAGGGGTGGGTGGTGGGTGGAGACAGAGGCCTGGTGCCCCGGGTGCAGTGGAAGTCTCTGGAAGACCAGGTGGAGGGAGGCCACACAGAGTGATGCCCAGGGTCACAGACCTGTCGGAGCTGCTGTTTGTTAGTTCAAGTCCTGCTCTGAGGTGCTCTGTGTCAGATCTGAGTGACAGGTGAGCTGGGAGTGCTCTGCAATGAGGGCGATGTGCATGGCTCCTGTGTGCCCAGCCCTGCCACGGTACCTGAAAGGGTAGCTCTGTATCCTGGGAGGGGCCTGACCACGAGATCCCCATGGGCTGCAGGGGAACCTGCCCAGGGAGCCCCATATCCTGGGAGGGGCCTGAACACGAGAGCCCCGTGGGCTGGGGTGGGGGTGGGGTACCTGCCCAGGTGAGCTCCATATCCTGGGATTGGCCTGACCTCGAGAGACCCATGGGCTGCTGGAGTACTGGTAAAAGATGTCAGGACAGTCAGTGAAGCCACCGAGGATATACCTCCAGTAGTTCCTAAACCCTACACCCTGCTGGTCATTCTACTAACCACCAGGACATGGTATTCTGTATTAGTCTTCAATGAAGCCTTCTTTTGTATTCTATTAGTCCCAGAGTCACAAGAAATTTTGGCTTGTGAGTGGCAGGACTCAACATACAACTAAAACAATACTTCCGGGCCGTGTTGCCCCAAGGGTTCAAAAATTCCCACACCATCTTTGGGGAAAGCTCAGCTAAAGACCTAAAAGTTCTACCTCTGGAAAAGGAAACACTCCTTCAATATGCAGACGACATTCTGATCGCCAGCCCTACTAAGGAGACCTCTGAACTACCAAGCCAATAAAGGATACAAGTTGTCCAAGAAAAAGCTCAAATATCACAGACTATGGTGACCTGCGTGGGCTGCATTCTCACAGAAGGTCGGAGAAGCCCATCCCAGGAAAGGGAAGAAACAATTTACAGCCTTACCCATTTCTAAAACTAGAAGACAGCTTAGGGGTTCCTGGGGAGGCCAGGGTTTGCTGCTTCTGGATCCCTAACTACAGTCTACTAGCTGGGCCTCTATATGAAACACTGAAAGAAAAAGATGATGATCCTTTTGAATAGAATCCAGAAGTGGCCTTTCAAGAATGGAAAGAGCAGTCAATTCAGACCCTTGCCCTGGAACTCCCTAATTTAGCTAAACCCTTTGACCTTTACATTCCTAGTGAAATTTGAATGGCCATTGGAGTATTAGTGCAAAACCTGGGACCACTTGAAATGGAACAATGCAAGAATGCCATCCAGGTAGGATAAACTACGGTCACCAAGGGGCTTGGCCCACCGCCACATCTGGCCAAGATACTGGCAGTATCTGAAAACCTGGAAATCAGCAGCCCAAAAGGCCACCTCCCTCCTAAGGGAAAAGGACCCCACGTGGTGATCCTAACCCCCAACCATGCCCTGAAGTTGCAGGGTTTGCTCCGTGGGCACACTGACCTTGAGTGAGGAGGTCCTCCAACTCCAACCTCCAGAGAGATAACTGGGGCAAAGTGGCACCATGACGACTCGTGTGACCATCACTTGACCTGGTGTTTCTCTCATAAAACAACAAGAGTGTGTCCCAAAAGAGTAGACTACTGCTTGCAGGACTTACTGCACCCAGAGGGGAGGTAATAATCTTGGCAGGGGAACCGTATACCACGCTGTCACCATAGAAAAGCCTACAGACACTGTGATGATGGTGGCCAATAAGACCGGCTGGACTCCTGTTTACTTCAAAAGGCTGTTGACTCAGTGGCCATCATGGTCCTTCATCACCACTGACCCTGGACTGTCTGGGAGTTGAGCAGTCAGGGTGCTGACACCTGGTGCTGTTTTTACGTTAATTCAGGGGCCTAACTGAAGAAAGCACAGACTACTGGTCAGAGCATCTAGGCTGGCAGAAACGGTCAGCCTAAGGTGGCTGAACAAATGTGCGGCGGGGTGAAACTGGACCTCACAGCGTCACTGCACATCTCCTTCCTGGACCCTTAAAGGTCATTAGAATCTATAACACTACCAATACTTGTGCTCAGGCGGACGAGCACGGAGGCAGGAGGCCTGCGGACAATCAACGTCACCTGGAGGCTGCTGGGGAGAAGTTCAGACCCTCTCCCACGGGTATGAGGGCTCCTAACTCAGCACTCAGCAGTTACAGATGAAGGGTCTGCACCCTCAGCACTCTAAGAATGAGGAAGGGGACAAAATGCAGAAGAGGGGTTTGTCCCAGGCAAAGCCCCTTAAAAATCCCTGGGAGATAAAAATAGAATCTGGGCAATAAAATAAAGTCTAACCTTTTTTATCCTTTGTGCTTTGTCTAATTTCACGTGCTCCTAGGGTCCCGCATACAGAGGTTCAACAGCCGGCACTTCAGACCAGATTTCCTAGTGCAGAATGGCTGGGTCGACACTTCAGCTCCTGGAGCACAGTGCAGACTCCGCGATATAGAGCCTGAGCTGCAGCCAACCGGGCCCTCGAGAGCTCCGCCCCCTCCCTCCCACTGACTCTGACAGGATCTCTACACAGCAGCCCAGCCCACAGCCCACGGGGTAGCACATGCTCTCACCTCTCCATTCTCTGATCAAAATATAAAGTTTCCTTTGCTTCTGAACCAAACTCAGTCTCGATCTGTTGGCTCCAATGACACTGGGCAGGGGGACACTTGTTGGGGTCCACTCTGGAGGATCAGTAACAGAAATTGAGAACATTGTAACTTCAATGAACAGATGTGTGAGCCAAACTGTAATTAACATAGAACAGTGTATAAGGCTCGGGTAAAATAAGTTGTTTCTAACACTTCCATTTGATATTTCCATCACTTTATTATAAGCAAGTTCA
Source organism: Delphinapterus leucas (assembly GCF_059928025.1). Lineage (NCBI taxonomy): Eukaryota > Metazoa > Chordata > Mammalia > Artiodactyla > Monodontidae > Delphinapterus > Delphinapterus leucas. The sequence continues at coordinate 7,193,305 of NW_028322236.1, read as the reverse complement.
GTGAAAGGTTTGTCTTATTTGTCAGGTCAATACTAGAGAAACGAAGTGATTTCTTTCCAAGGATGTACATCTAATAATCTTGGTTAAAGCTTCAATCTTGTTTTAAATGCTTTTCCATTGAAAATGATACCTCTCTTTCAGCTCCCCCATTTCTGAGAAGTATAAAATCTTATAATTTATTATTACCAAAGGGGAAAGGTGGGAGGAGGGATAAATTAACAGTTTGGGATTAACACATACACACTGCTATGTATAAAATCGATCATCAACAAGGAACTACTGTACAGCACAGGGAACTACACTCAATATTTTGCAATAACCTATAAGGGGAAATAATCTGAAAAAAGAATAGATATTTTTATTGACATCATCTATTAATGACAGTTAAAATGGAACCTAACGGAAGCCGGTGGTGAGTGCTTCTGACCCTGAAGACTTCAATCATCTAAAGTTTGGACTCTGCCTACTTCCCAAGGCCCTTAATGAACATATGTGTAGCCGTAGCTTAAAAAATTCCCCAGTTTGGGTTGTGGAGAGACAGTGATTTTGAAAAAGCCCTGGTGTTCTCCTCACATGAATGGGACACTTCCTACAGCTAAAATATGCCTGTCACACCCAGAAGATGGTATACCGTCTGATCGGGAAGAGTTTGGAAAAGGCATCTCATCTCCTCATCTCCTGGTGCTCGGGTTCACCCCTCCAGCGTCTTTACGAACAGTCTCCCCACTTGGAGATGTCAGCACTGTCAACATCCTGTTGCATACAGTTTGGAATTTGTCCAGAGGATGAAGCAGAAGGAGGAGGAACAATGAGAGACAAGTCCTAGGTGTTCGGACAGGCACATGTCACTCTAATTTCCAATCAGGAAGACGAATTGACTAAAAGCTAGGGTTGCCCATGGAAACAGAATAGGGCTTGAGGAAATCCCGCTGCTTTGTGGCCAGTTCCCATAAACACAAGTTGAAAAATGGAACTCAGGGCCACTAAAATTCACGAAACTGCAGAGTTGAAAATATCTCTCACTGAAAAATGTCTTGAGGAAAGTCAGAGAAAAGGACTTGTAAGCAACGGAGAATGGCAGGAAAGGGATTGGAAGAGGTAGAAAGGACTCGCCATTAAGCACAAGAAAAGGGGCTGAACATTGCCAACATTGCAGTTGGCCAAAAAGGGTGTATGCGTCTTTTTCTGTATATATTCAAGAAAAGGGCATACACTTTTTTAGCCAACCAAACAGGTGGGCACTGGAAATCAGTACTACAAAACATATCACTTCGCATCAGTCAGAAGAGCCTTCCTCATAAAGTGTAAACACCAGAAATGCAGGACAGGGCAAGGAGAAAAGGGAGCCCTGTGAGGCTTATAGTGGAAATGTATATTGCCAATGGTCACTCTTGAGAAGTGTATTGTGTTTACTAAAGCATCTAAAAAATGAGCTACAGAGCACAGGGCACTTGCACTCATGGACGTATATCTTGGGAAAGACAAAAATGGAGAGGACACAGGCACCCCAATGTTTACCGCCTCTCTGTTTCAAAGATCCTCGACTAGGATATAATTTATATGTCTCTGGAGGGAAAAAATGGATAGAGGTGTGGCACTTATGTAGAGTGGAATATTACTCAGCCTGAAAATCAGTGAAATATGGCCAGTTGTAACAACCCCAGAGTAGTTACGTATGATCATTCAAAGTCACATAATTCAAAAAGAAAAAGACATACGATATTACTAATACATGGAATGTAAACGTGGCTACAAAGTACCTGAATTACAAAACGGAATGGGGTCTCAAATTTAGAAGACCAACTTATGTTTGCTTAAGGAAAAAGGAGAGTTGGGGAGCTGCATAAAACCAGAGATTGAAATTAGCACAGATACCGTTCGATAAGCCAAATATGTAATAGAAAAAACCTACTCCCTGGTCAACGAAATGGACTCAACACGCCATATTCAACACCTACGAATACACCTGACTAGTAAGAATCTTCAAACTCATGGATTTATATGTCTCCGTAAGAGAATCAAGCGTGAGTACAGCGGCATGAACACAGCAGTGAAAATGCGATAAATCCCATTATCAAAATAAATTACAAAAACAAAACACAATGAGAGTGAAATAGAGAGCAATTCTTAAATAATTCATTCAGGGCTTGTGATGCAACCTGGATTTACCACATCTACACCCAGAGCTGAGTGAGACATAAGGTTGGGCACTTCGGGCTGATAGCATTGTTGAGGTTCGATGAGCAAATGCAGACCCTTTGAAGTCATACTGCATGGTACCCATTCCATGGGTCCCAACTCTCCAGGATTAAGGGATTCTTTCTTCAGCTAAAACATGCATGGGAAACCCACAGTATGGTGCACCATGTGACCAGGAAAGGTTTTCAAATGCATCTCAGTTTTCGTCCCCTTTTACTCGGGTTCACCATTCCAGAACGTTTACTAACACTCTCCCCACTTGGAGAGTCAGTGCCTTTAACCTCCTGTTTGGCACAGTTTGCAATTTCTGCGCAAGATGAACAGGAATAGGGAGAACCAATGAGAGACTAGCAGTAAGTGTCTGCACGGGCAAATTTAATGCTCATTTCCCACCAGGAAGAAGAATTAACCAAAGGATCAGCATGCCGTGCCGGAACCAGATTAGGGCCTGAAGCAATCCTGCGGGTTTGCGCCCAGCTCACAAGTTGCGAGTTGAAGAATGGAGCTCAGGGGCACTGTAACTCACAAACATGCAGAGTTATAAATGACAGCTATCGTCCAAAAATATATTGAAGGAAAGCTGCGAATACGACTTGTAAGCAGGGCAGAATTGCAGGAAATCGATTTCAGGGGGTACACGGGAATTGCATTTAAAGCATAGGAAAAGAGGCAGAACGTCGACAATGATGCTCTTGGCCAAAAAGGGTGTATGCGTTTTTTCCTGAATTTATTCAGGAAAAAAAGCATATGCGCTTTTTGGCCAACCAAGCAAGCATGTTAAAGAAATCTGCACTACAATGAAGTCTCACTGCCCCCCGGTCAAAAGGGCCATCTGAAAAATGTGTAAAGTCCAGAAAGGCAGAACAGGCAATGGAGAACAGGGAGCCTTGTTATGCTGATGGGCGGGATGTAAATTGCCAACAGCCACTCTGGAGAAGTGTACGGTGTTTCCCGGAACACCGAAAAAACAAAGCTACGGAGCCTACGGCACTTCCACTTATGGTCCTATAGCTTAGGGAAATTAAAATAAAAAACACACAGCCACCCCAAAGTGTCGGACGGCTCTGTTTACAAGAACCTCGTCTACGGTACAAGTTAAATATCCCAGAATGTGAAAAATGGATAAAGAAGTTGTGGTACGTACGTACAATGGAATATCACTCAGCAATGAAATCTATGTCATCAGGCCCGTCGCGGCATAATGAGTGGATTCAGGTACGATGATTCTAAGTGAAATAAGTCACACAGAAAATGAAACATCATAAGATATCACTAATACACGTAATGTAAACTTGGCTACACATGAACTGAATTACAAAACAGAACAGGGTCTCAAATTTAGAAAACCAACTTATGCTTGCTTAAGGGGAAAGGTGAGTTGGGGTGCTGCATAAAACCAGAGATAGAAATTAGCACAGATACCTTTCCATAAGCCAAATATGTAATAGTCAAGACCTACCCCTTGCTCAACGAAATGGACTAAACACCCCATATTCAACGCCTAGGAATACACCTGACTAGTAAGAATCTTCAAACCCATGGATTTATATGTCTCCGTAAGAGAATGATGCGTGTGTACAGCGGCATGAATGCAGCAGAGAAAATCCGATAAATCCCATTATCAAAATGAATTACACAAACAAAACCCAAGGACAATGAAATAGAGAACAATTCTTAAATAATTCATTCAGGGCTTGTGATGCAACCTGGATTTACCACATCTACACCCAGAGCTGAGTGAGACATAAGGTTGGGCACTTCGGGCTGATAGCATTGGTGAGGTTCGATGAGCAAATGCAGACCCTGTGAAGTCATACAGCATGGTACCCATTCCATGGGTCCCAACTCTCCAAGTTTAAGGGATTCTTCCTTCAGCTAAAATATGCATGGGAAACCCACAGTATGCTGCACCGTGTGACTGGCAAACGTTTTCAAATGATTCTCAGTTTTCGTCCCCTTTTACTCGGGTTCACCATTCCAGAACCTTTATGAACTCTCTCCCCACTTGGAGAGTCAGTGCCTTTAACCTCCTGTTGGGCACAGTTTGCAATTTCTGCGCAAGATGAAAAGGAATAGGGAGAACGAATGAGAGACTAGCTCTAGGTGTCTGCACGGGCAAATTTAACGCTCATTTCCCACCAGGAAGAGGAATTAACGAAAGGCTCAGCATGCCGTGCCGGAACCAGATTAGGGCCTGAGGCAATCCTGTGGGTTTGCGGCCAGCTCACAAGATAGCGAGTTGAAGAAATGAGCTCAGGGGCACTGTAACTCACAAACCTGCAGAGTTATAAATGACAGCTATCGTCCAAAAATATATTGAAGGAAGGCTGCGAAGACGACTTGTAAGTGGGGCAGAATTGCAGGAAAACGATTTCAGGGGGTAGACGGGAATTGCATTTAAAGCATAGGAAAAGAGGCAGAACGTCGACAATGATGCTCTTGGCCAAAAAGGGCGTATGCGTTTTTTCCTGAATATATTCAGGAAAAAACGCATACGCCCTTTTTGGCCAACCAAGCAAGCATGTTAAAGAAATCTGCACTACAATGAAGTCTCACTGCCCCCCGGTCAAAAGGGCCATCTGAAAAAAGTGTAAAATCCAGAAAGGCAGCACAGGCCATGGAGAACAGGGAGCCTTGTTATGCTGATGGGCGGGATGTAAATTGCCAACAGCCACCCTGGAGAAGTGTATGGTGTTTCCCGGAACACCGAAAAAACAAAGCTACGGAGCCTACGGCACTTCCACTTGTGGTCCTATAGCTTAGGGAAATTAAAATCAAAAACACACAGCCACCCCAAAGTGTCGGACGGCTCTGTTTACAAGAATCTCGTCTACGGTACAAGTTAAATATCCCAGAATGTGAAAAATTGATAAAGAAGTTGTGGTACATACGTACAATGGAATATCACTCAGCAATGAAATCTATGTCATCAGGCCCGTCGCGGCATAATGAGTGGATTCAGGTACGATGATTCTAAGTGAAATAAGTCACACAGAAAATGAAACATCATAAGATATCACTACTACACGGAATGTAAATTTGGCTACACATGAACTGAATTACAAAACAGAACAGGGTCTCAAATTTAGAAAACCAACTTATGCTTGCTTAAGGGGAAAGGTGAGTTGGGGTGCTGCATAAAACCAGAGATAGAAATTAGCACAGATACCTTTCCATAAGCCAAATATGTAATAGTCAAGTCCTACCCCTTGCTCAACGAAATGGACTAAACACCCCATATTCAACGCCTAGGAATACACCTGACTAGTAAGAATCTTCAAACCCATGGATTTATATGTCTCCGTAAGAGAATGAAGCGTGTGTACAGCGGCATGAATGCAGCAGAGAAAATCCGATAAATCCCATTATCAAAATGAATTACACAAACAAAACCCAAGGACAGTGAAATAGAGAGCAATTCTTAAATAATTCATTCAGGGCTTGTGATGCAACCTGGATTTACCACATGTACACCCAGAGCTGAGTGAGACATAAGGTTGGGCACTTCGGGCTGATAGCATTGGTGAGGTTCGATGAGCAAATGCAGACCCTTTGAAGTCATACAGGATGGTACCCATTCCATGGGTCCCAACTCTCCAAGTTTAAGGGATTCTTCCTTCAGCTAAAACATGCATGGGAAACCCACAGTACGGTGCACCGTGTGACTGGGAAACGTTTTCAAATGATTCTCAGTTTTCGTCCCCTTTTACTCGGGTTCACCATTCTAGACCCTTTACGAACACTCTCCCCACTTGGAGAGTCAGTGCCTTTAACCTCCTGTTGGGCACAGTTTGCAATTTCTGCGCAAGATGTAAAGGAATAGGGAGAACGAATGAGAGACTAGCTCTAGGTGTCTGCACGGGCAAATTTAACGCTCATTTCCCACCAGGAAGAGGAATTAACGAAAGGCTCCGGATGCCGTGCCGGAACCAGATTAGGGCCTGAGGCAATCCTGTGGGTTTGCGGCCAGCTCACAAGATAGCGAGTTGAAGAAAGGAGCTCAGGGGCACTGTAACTCACAAACCTGCAGAGTTATAAATGACAGCTATCGTCCAAAACTATATTGAAGGAAGGCTGCGAAGACGACTTGTAAGCGGGGCAGAATCGCAGGAAAACGATTTCAGGGGGTAGACGGGAATTGCATTTAAAGCATAGGAAAAGAGGCAGAACGTCGACAATGATTCTCTTGGCCAAAAAGGGCGTATGCGTTTTCTCCTGAATATATTCAGGAAAAAACGCATACGCCCTTTTTGGCCAACCAAGCAAGCATGTTAAAGAAATCTGCACTACAATGAAGTCTCACTGCCCCCCGGTCAAAAGGGCCATCTGAAAAAAGTGTAAAATCCAGAAAGGCAACACAGGCCACGGAGAACAGGGAGCCTTGTTATGCTGATGGGCGGGATGTAAATTGCCAACAGCCACTCTGGAGAAGTGTATGGTGTTTCCCGGAACACCGAAAAAACAAAGCTACGGAGCCTACGGCACTTCCACTTATGGTCCTATAGCTTAGGGAAATTAAAATCAAAAACACACAGCCACCCCAAAGTGTCGGACGGCTCTGTTTACAAGAACCTCGTCTACGGTACAAGTTAAATATCCCAGAATGTGAAAAATGGATAAAGAAGTTGTGGTACGTACGTACAATGGAATATCACTCAGCAATGAAATCTATGTCATCAGGCCCGTCGCGGCATAATGAATGGATTCAGGTACGATGATTCTAAGTGAAATAAGTCACACAGAAAATGAAACATCATAAGATATCACTACTACACGGAATGTAAACTTGGCTACACATGAACTGAATTACAAAACAGAACAGGGTCTCAAATTTAGAAAACCAACTTATGCTTGCTTAAGGGGAAAGGTGAGTTGGGGTGCTGCATAAAACCAGAGATAGAAATTAGCACAGATACCTTTCCATAAGCCAAATATGTTATAGTCAAGACCTACCCCTTGCTCAACGAAATGGACTAAACACCCCATATTCAACGCCTAGGAATACACCTGACTAGTAAGAATCTTCAAACCCATGGATTTATATGTCTCCGTAAGAGAATGAAGCGTGTGTACAGCGGCATGAATGCAGCAGAGAAAATCCGATAAATCCCATTATCAAAATGAATTACACAAACAAAACCCAAGGACAGTGAAATAGAGAGCAATTCTTAAATAATTCATTCAGGGCTTGTGATGCAACCTGGATTTACCACATGTACACCCAGAGCTGAGTGAGACATAAGGTTGGGCACTTCGGGCTGATAGCATTGGTGAGGTTCGATGAGCAAATGCAGACCCTTTGAAGTCATACAGCATGGTACCCATTCCATGGGTCCCAACTCTCCAAGTTTAAGGGATTCTTCCTTCAGCTAAAACATGCATGGGAAACCCACAGTATGCTGCACCATGTGACTGGGAAACGTTTTCAAATGATTCTCAGTTTTCGTCCCCTTTTACTCGGGTTCACCATTCCAGACCCTTTATGAACTCTCTCCCCACTTGGAGAGTCAGTGCCTTTAACCTCCTGTTGGGCACAGTTTGCAATTTCTGCGCAAGATGAAAAGGAATAGGGAGAACGAATGAGAGACTAGCTCTAGGTGTCTGCACGGGCAAATTTAACGCTCATTTCCCACCAGGAAGAGGAATTAACGAAAGGCTCAGCATGCCGTGCCGGAACCAGATTAGGGCCTGAGGCAATCCTGTGGGTTTGCGGCCAGCTCACAAGATAGCGAGTTGAAGAAATGAGCTCAGGGGCACTGTAACTCACAAACCTGCAGAGTTATAAATGACAGCTATCGTCCAAAAATATATTGAAGGAAGGCTGCGAAGACGACTTGTAAGTGGGGCAGAATTGCAGGAAAACTATTTCAGGGGGTAGACGGGAATTGCATTTAAAGCATAGGAAAAGAGGCAGAACGTCGACAATGATGCTCTTGGCCAAAAAGGGCGTATGCGTTTTCTCCTGAATATATTCAGGAAAAAACGCATACGCCCTTTTTGGCCAACCAAGCAAGCATGTTAAAGAAATCTGCACTACAATGAAGTCTCACTGCCCCCCGGTCAAAAGGGCCATCTGAAAAAAGTGTAAAATCCAGAAAGGCAGCACAGGCCATGGAGAACAGGGAGCCTTGTTATGCTGATGGGCGGGATGTAAATTGCCAACAGCCACCCTGGAGAAGTGTATGGTGTTTCCCGGAACACCGAAAAAACAAAGCTACGGAGCCTACGGCACTTCCACTTATGGTCCTATAGCTTAGGGAAATTAAAATCAAAAACACACAGCCACCCCAAAGTGTCGGACGGCTCTGTTTACAAGAACCTCGTCTACGGTACAAGTTAAATATCCCAGAATGTGAAAAATGGATAAAGAAGTTGTGGTACGTACGTACAATGGAATATCACTCAGCAATGAAATCTATGTCATCAGGCCCGTCGCGGCATAATGAGTGGATTCAGGTACGATGATTCTAAGTGAAATAAGTCACACAGAAAATGAAACATCATAAGATATCACTACTACACGGAATGTAAATTTGGCTACACATGAACTGAATTACAAAACAGAACAGGGTCTCAAATTTAGAAAACCAACTTATGCTTGCTTAAGGGGAAAGGTGAGTTGGGGTGCTGCATAAAACCAGAGATAGAAATTAGCACAGATACCTTTCCATAAGCCAAATATGTAATAGTCAAGTCCTACCCCTTGCTCAACGAAATGGACTAAACACCCCATATTCAACGCCTAGGAATACACCTGACTAGTAAGAATCTTCAAACCCATGGATTTATATGTCTCCGTAAGAGAATGAAGCGTGTGTACAGCGGCATGAATGCAGCAGAGAAAATCCGATAAATCCCATTATCAAAATGAATTACACAAACAAAACCCAAGGACAGTGAAATAGAGAGCAATTCTTAAATAATTCATTCAGGGCTTGTGATGCAACCTGGATTTACCACATGTACACCCAGAGCTGAGTGAGACATAAGGTTGGGCACTTCGGGCTGATAGCATTGGTGAGGTTCGATGAGCAAATGCAGACCCTTTGAAGTCATACAGGATGGTACCCATTCCATGGGTCCCAACTCTCCAAGTTTAAGGGATTCTTCCTTCAGCTAAAACATGCATGGGAAACCCACAGTACGGTGCACCGTGTGACTGGGAAACGTTTTCAAATGATTCTCAGTTTTCGTCCCCTTTTACTCGGGTTCATCATTCCAGACCCTTTACGAACACTCTCCCCACTTGGTGAGTCAGTGCCTTTAACCTCCTGTTGGGCACAGTTTGCAATTTCTGCGCAAGATGTAAAGGAATAGGGAGAACGAATGAGAGACTAGCTCTAGGTGTCTGCACGGGCAAATTTAACGCTCATTTCCCACCAGGAAGAGGAATTAACGAAAGGCTCCGGATGCCGTGCCGGAACCAGATTAGGGCCTGAGGCAATCCTGTGGGTTTGCGGCCAGCTCACAAGATAGCGAGTTGAAGAAAGGAGCTCAGGGGCACTGTAACTCACAAACCTGCAGAGTTATAAATGACAGCTATCGTCCAAAAATATATTGAAGGAAGGCTGCGAAGACGACTTGTAAGTGGGGCAGAATCGCAGGAAAACGATTTCAGGGGGTAGACGGGAATTGCATTTAAAGCATAGGAAAAGAGGCAGAACGTCGACAATGATTCTCTTGGCCAAAAAGGGCGTATGCGTTTTCTCCTGAATATATTCAGGAAAAAACGCATACGCCCTTTTTGGCCAACCAAGCAAGCATGTTAAAGAAATCTGCACTACAATGAAGTCTCACTGCCCCCCGGTCAAAAGGGCCATCTGAAAAAAGTGTAAAATCCAGAAAGGCAACACAGGCCACGGAGAACAGGGAGCCTTGTTATGCTGATGGGCGGGATGTAAATTGCCAACAGCCACTCTGGAGAAGTGTATGGTGTTTCCCGGAACACCGAAAAAACAAAGCTACGGAGCCTACGGCACTTCCACTTATGGTCCTATAGCTTAGGGAAATTAAAATCAAAAACACACAGCCACCCCAAAGTGTCGGACGGCTCTGTTTACAAGAACCTCGTCTACGGTACAAGTTAAATATCCCAGAATGTGAAAAATGGATAAAGAAGTTGTGGTACGTACGTACAATGGAATATCACTCAGCAATGAAATCTATGTCATCAGGCCCGTCGCGGCATAATGAATGGATTCAGGTACGATGATTCTAAGTGAAATAAGTCACACAGAAAATGAAACATCATAAGATATCACTACTACACGGAATGTAAACTTGGCTACACATGAACTGAATTACAAAACAGAACAGGGTCTCAAATTTAGAAAACCAACTTATGCTTGCTTAAGGGGAAAGGTGAGTTGGGGTGCTGCATAAAACCAGAGATAGAAATTAGCACAGATACCTTTCCATAAGCCAAATATGTAATAGTCAAGACCTACCCCTTGCTCAACGAAATGGACTAAACACCCCATATTCAACGCCTAGGAATACACCTGACTAGTAAGTATCTTCAAACCCATGGATTTATATGTCTCCGTAAGAGAATGAAGCGTGTGTACAGCGGCATGAATGCAGCAGAGAAAATCCGATAAATCCCATTATCAAAATGAATTACACAAACAAAACCCAAGGACAGTGAAATAGAGAGCAATTCTTAAATAATTCATTCAGGGCTTGTGATGCAACCTGGATTTACCACATGTACACCCAGAGCTGAGTGAGACATAAGGTTGGGCACTTCGGGCTGATAGCATTGGTGAGGTTCGATGAGCAAATGCAGACCCTTTGAAGTCATACAGCATGGTACCCATTCCATGGGTCCCAACTCTCCAAGTTTAAGGGATTCTTCCTTCAGCTAAAACATGCATGGGAAACCCACAGTATGCTGCACCATGTGACTGGGAAACGTTTTCAAATGATTCTCAGTTTTCGTCCCCTTTTACTCGGGTTCACCATTCCAGACCCTTTATGAACTCTCTCCCCACTTGGAGAGTCAGTGCCTTTAACCTCCTGTTGGGCACAGTTTGCAATTTCTGCGCAAGATGAAAAGGAATAGGGAGAACGAATGAGAGACTAGCTCTAGGTGTCTGCACGGGCAAATTTAACGCTCATTTCCCACCAGGAAGAGGAATTAACGAAAGGCTCAGCATGCCGTGCCGGAACCAGATTAGGGCCTGAGGCAATCCTGTGGGTTTGCGGCCAGCTCACAAGATAGCGAGTTGAAGAAATGAGCTCAGGGGCACTGTAACTCACAAACCTGCAGAGTTATAAATGACAGCTATCGTCCAAAAATATATTGAAGGAAGGCTGCGAAGACGACTTGTAAGTGGGGCAGAATTGCAGGAAAACTATTTCAGGGGGTAGACGGGAATTGCATTTAAAGCATAGGAAAAGAGGCAGAACGTCGACAATGATGCTCTTGGCCAAAAAGGGCGTATGCGTTTTCTCCTGAATATATTCAGGAAAAAACGCATACGCCCTTTTTGGCCAACCAAGCAAGCATGTTAAAGAAATCTGCACTACAATGAAGTCTCACTGCCCCCCGGTCAAAAGGGCCATCTGAAAAAAGTGTAAAATCCAGAAAGGCAGCACAGGCCATGGAGAACAGGGAGCCTTGTTATGCTGATGGGCGGGATGTAAATTGCCAACAGCCACCCTGGAGAAGTGTATGGTGTTTCCCGGAACACCGAAAAAACAAAGCTACGGAGCCTACGGCACTTCCACTTATGGTCCTATAGCTTAGGGAAATTAAAATCAAAAACACACAGCCACCCCAAAGTGTCGGACGGCTCTGTTTACAAGAACCTCGTCTACGGTACAAGTTAAATATCCCAGAATGTGAAAAATGGATAAAGAAGTTGTGGTACGTACGTACAATGGAATATCACTCAGCAATGAAATCTATGTCATCAGGCCCGTCGCGGCATAATGAGTGGATTCAGGTACGATGATTCTAAGTGAAATAAGTCACACAGAAAATGAAACATCATAAGATATCACTACTACACGGAATGTAAATTTGGCTACACATGAACTGAATTACAAAACAGAACAGGGTCTCAAATTTAGAAAACCAACTTATGCTTGCTTAAGGGGAAAGGTGAGTTGGGGTGCTGCATAAAACCAGAGATAGAAATTAGCACAGATACCTTTCCATAAGCCAAATATGTAATAGTCAAGTCCTACCCCTTGCTCAACGAAATGGACTAAACACCCCATATTCAACGCCTAGGAATACACCTGACTAGTAAGAATCTTCAAACCCATGGATTTATATGTCTCCGTAAGAGAATGAAGCGTGTGTACAGCGGCATGAATGCAGCAGAGAAAATCCGATAAATCCCATTATCAAAATGAATTACACAAACAAAACCCAAGGACAGTGAAATAGAGAGCAATTCTTAAATAATTCATTCAGGGCTTGTGATGCAACCTGGATTTACCACATGTACACCCAGAGCTGAGTGAGACATAAGGTTGGGCACTTCGGGCTGATAGCATTGGTGAGGTTCGATGAGCAAATGCAGACCCTTTGAAGTCATACAGGATGGTACCCATTCCATGGGTCCCAACTCTCCAAGTTTAAGGGATTCTTCCTTCAGCTAAAACATGCATGGGAAACCCACAGTACGGTGCACCGTGTGACTGGGAAACGTTTTCAAATGATTCTCAGTTTTCGTCCCCTTTTACTCGGGTTCATCATTCCAGACCCTTTACGAACACTCTCCCCACTTGGTGAGTCAGTGCCTTTAACCTCCTGTTGGGCACAGTTTGCAATTTCTGCGCAAGATGTAAAGGAATAGGGAGAACGAATGAGAGACTAGCTCTAGGTGTCTGCACGGGCAAATTTAACGCTCATTTCCCACCAGGAAGAGGAATTAACGAAAGGCTCCGGATGCCGTGCCGGAACCAGATTAGGGCCTGAGGCAATCCTGTGGGTTTGCGGCCAGCTCACAAGATAGCGAGTTGAAGAAAGGAGCTCAGGGGCACTGTAACTCACAAACCTGCAGAGTTATAAATGACAGCTATCGTCCAAAAATATATTGAAGGAAGGCTGCGAAGACGACTTGTAAGTGGGGCAGAATCGCAGGAAAACGATTTCAGGGGGTAGACGGGAATTGCATTTAAAGCATAGGAAAAGAGGCAGAACGTCGACAATGATTCTCTTGGCCAAAAAGGGCGTATGCGTTTTCTCCTGAATATATTCAGGAAAAAACGCATACGCCCTTTTTGGCCAACCAAGCAAGCATGTTAAAGAAATCTGCACTACAATGAAGTCTCACTGCCCCCCGGTCAAAAGGGCCATCTGAAAAAAGTGTAAAATCCAGAAAGGCAACACAGGCCACGGAGAACAGGGAGCCTTGTTATGCTGATGGGCGGGATGTAAATTGCCAACAGCCACTCTGGAGAAGTGTATGGTGTTTCCCGGAACACCGAAAAAACAAAGCTACGGAGCCTACGGCACTTCCACTTATGGTCCTATAGCTTAGGGAAATTAAAATCAAAAACACACAGCCACCCCAAAGTGTCGGACGGCTCTGTTTACAAGAACCTCGTCTACGGTACAAGTTAAATATCCCAGAATGTGAAAAATGGATAAAGAAGTTGTGGTACGTACGTACAATGGAATATCACTCAGCAATGAAATCTATGTCATCAGGCCCGTCGCGGCATAATGAATGGATTCAGGTACGATGATTCTAAGTGAAATAAGTCACACAGAAAATGAAACATCATAAGATATCACTACTACACGGAATGTAAACTTGGCTACACATGAACTGAATTACAAAACAGAACAGGGTCTCAAATTTAGAAAACCAACTTATGCTTGCTTAAGGGGAAAGGTGAGTTGGGGTGCTGCATAAAACCAGAGATAGAAATTAGCACAGATACCTTTCCATAAGCCAAATATGTAATAGTCAAGACCTACCCCTTGCTCAACGAAATGGACTAAACACCCCATATTCAACGCCTAGGAATACACCTGACTAGTAAGTATCTTCAAACCCATGGATTTATATGTCTCCGTAAGAGAATGAAGCGTGTGTACAGCGGCATGAATGCAGCAGAGAAAATCCGATAAATCCCATTATCAAAATGAATTACACAAACAAAACCCAAGGACAGTGAAATAGAGAGCAATTCTTAAATAATTCATTCAGGGCTTGTGATGCAACCTGGATTTACCACATCTACACCCAGAGCTGAGTGAGACATAAGGTTGGGCACTTCGGGCTGATAGCATTGGTGAGGTTCGATGAGCAAATGCAGACCCTTTGAAGTCATACAGCATGGTACCCATTCCATGGGTCCCAACTCTCCAAGTTTAAGGGATTCTTCCTTCAGCTAAAACATGCATGGGAAACCCACAGTATGCTGCACCGTGTGACTGGCAAACGTTTTCAAATGATTCTCAGTGTTCGTCCCCTTTTACTCGGGTTCACCATTCCAGACCCTTTACGAACACTCTCCCCACTTGGAGAGTCAGTGCCTTTAACCTCCTGTTGGGCACAGTTTGCAATTTCTGCGCAAGATGAAAAGGAAGAGGGAGAACCAATGAGAGACTAGCTCTAGGTGTCTGCACGGGCAAATTTAACGCTCATTTCCCACCAGGAAGAGGAATTAACCAAAGGCTCAGCATGCCGTGCCGCAAACTAGATTAGGGCCTGAGGCAATCCTGTGGGTTTGCGGCCAGCTCACAAGATAGCGAGTTGAAGAAATGAGCTCAGGGGCACTGTAACTCACAAACCTGCAGAGTTATAAATGACAGCTATCGTCCAAAAATATATTGAAGGAAGGCTGCGAAGACTACTTTTAAGCGGGACAGATTTGCAGGAAAACGATTTCAGGGGGTAGACGGGAATTGAATTTAAAGCATAGGAAAAGAGGCAGAACGTCGACAATGATGCTCTTGGCCAAAAAGGGCGTATGCGTTTTTTCCTGAATATATTCAGGAAAAAAGGCATACGCCCTTTTTGGCCAACCAAGCAAGCATGTTAAAGAAATCTGCACTACAATGAAGTCTCACTGCCCCCCGGTCAAAAGGGCCATCTGAAAAAAGTGTAAAATCCTAAAAGGCAGCACAGGCCATGGAGAACAGGGAGCCTTGTTATGCTGATGGGCGGGATGTAAATTGCCAACAGCCACTCTGGAGAAGTGTATGGTGTTTCCCGGAACACCGAAAAAACAAAGCTACGGAGCCTACGGCACTTCCACTTATGGTCCTATAGCTTAGGGAAATTAAAATCGAAAACACACAGCCACCCCAAAGTGTCGGACGGCTCTGTTTACAAGAACCTCGTCTACGGTACAAGTTAAATATCCCAGAATGTGAAAAATGGATAAAGAAGTTGTGGTACGTACGTACAATGGAATATCACTCAGCAATGAAATCTATGTCATCAGGCCCGTCGCGGCATAATGAGTGGATTCAGGTACGATGATTCTAAGTGAAATAAGTCACACAGAAAATGAAACATCATAAGATATCACTAATACACGTAATGTAAACTTGGCTACACATGAACTGAATTACAAAACAGAACAGGGTCTCAAATTTAGAAAACCAACTTATGCTTGCTTAAGGGGAAAGGTGAGTTGGGGTGCTGCATAAAACCAGAGATAGAAATTAGCACAGATACCTTTCCATAAGCCAAATATGTAATAGTCAAGACCTACCCCTTGCTCAACGAAATGGACTAAACACCCCATATTCAACGCCTAGGAATACACCTGACTAGTAAGAATCTTCAAACCCATGGATTTATATGTCTCCGTAAGAGAATGATGCGTGTGTACAGCGGCATGAATGCAGCAGAGAAAATCCGATAAATCCCATTATCAAAATGAATTACACAAACAAAACCCAAGGACAGTGAAATAGAGAGCAATTCTTAAATAATTCATTCAGGGCTTGTGATGCAACCTGGATTTACCACATCTACACCCAGAGCTGAGTGAGACATAAGGTTGGGCACTTCGGGCTGATAGCATTGGTGAGGTTCGATGAGCAAATGCAGACCCTTTGAAGTCATACAGCATGGTACCCATTCCATGGGTCCCAACTCTCCAAGTTTAAGGGATTCTTCCTTCAGCTAAAACATGCATGGGAAACCCACAGTATGCTGCACCGTGTGACTGGCAAACGTTTTCAAATGATTCTCAGTTTTCGTCCCCTTTTACTCGGGTTCACCATTCCAGACCCTTTATGAACACTCTCCCCACTTGGAGAGTCAGTGCCTTTAACCTCCTGTTGGGCACAGTTTGCAATTTCTGCGCAAGATGAAAAGGAATAGGGAGAACGAATGAGAGACTAGCTCTAGGTGTCTGCACGGGCAAATTTAACGCTCATTTCCCACCAGGAAGAGGAATTAACCAAAGGCTCCGGATGCCATGCCGGAACCAGATTAGGGCCTGAGGCAATCCTGTGGGTTTGCGGCCAGCTCACAAGATAGCGAGTTGAAGAAATGAGCTCAGGGGCACTGTAACTCACAAACCTGCAGAGTTATAAATGACAGCTATCGTCCAAAAATATATTGAAGGAAGGCTGCGAAGACGACTTGTAAGTGGGGCAGAATTGCAGGAGAACAATTTCAGGGGGTAGACGGGAATTGCATTTAAAGCATAGGAAAAGAGGCAGAACGTCGACAATGATGCTCTTGGCCAAAAAGGGCGTATGCGTTTTTTCCTGAATATATTCAGGAAAAAACGCATACGCACTTTTTGGCCAACCAAGCAAGCATGTTAAAGAAATCTGCACTACAATGAAGTCTCACTGCCCCCCGGTCAAAAGGGCCATCTGAAAAAAGTGTAAAATCCAGAAAGGCAGCACAGGCCATGGAGAACAGGGAGCGTTGTTATGCTGATGGGCGGGATGTAAATTGCCAACAGCCACCCTGGAGAAGTGTATGGTGTTTCCCGGAACACCGAAAAAACATAGCTACGGAGCCTACGGCACTTCCACTTATGGTCCTATAGCTTAGGGAAATTAAAATCGAAAACACACAGCCACCCCAAAGTGTCGGACGGCTCTGTTTACAAGAACCTCGTCTACGGTACAAGTTAAATATCCCAGAATGTGAAAAATGGATAAAGAAGTTGTGGTACGTACGTACAATGGAATATCACTCAGCAATGAAATCTATGTCATCAGGCCCGTCGCGGCATAATGAGTGGATTCAGGTACGATGATTCTAAGTGAAATAAGTCACACAGAAAATGAAACATCATAAGATATCACTACTACACGGAATGTAAACTTGGCTACACATGAACTGAATTACAAAACAGAACAGGGTCTCAAATTTAGAAAACCAACTTATGCTTGCTTAAGGGGAAAGGTGAGTTGGGGTGCTGCATAAAACCAGAGATAGAAATTAGCACAGATACCTTTCCATAAGCCAAATATGTTATAGTCAAGACCTACCCCTTGCTCAACGAAATGGACTAAACACCCCATATTCAACGCCTAGGAATACACCTGACTAGTAAGAATCTTCAAACCCATGGATTTATATGTCTCCGTAAGAGAATGAAGCGTGTGTACAGCGGCATGAATGCAGCAGAGAAAATCCGGTAAATCCCATTATCAAAATGAATTACACAAACAAAACCCAAGGACAGTGAAATAGAGAGCAATTCTTAAATAATTCATTCAGGGCTTGTGATGCAACCTGGATTTACCACATCTACACCCAGTGCTGAGTGAGACATAAGGTTGGGCACTTCGGGCTGATAGCATTGGTGAGGTTCGATGAGCAAATGCAGACCCTTTGAAGTCATACAGCATGGTACCCATTCCATGGGTCCCAACTCTCTAAGTTTAAGGGATTCTTCCTTCAGCTAAAACATGCATGGGAAACCCACAGTATGGTGCACCGTGTGACTGGCAAACGTTTTCAAATGCATCTCAGTTTTCGTCCCCTTTTACTCGGGTTCACCATTCCAGACCCTTTACGAACACTCTCCCCACTTGGAGAGTCAGTGCCTTTAACCTCCTGTTGGGCACAGTTTGCAATTTCTGCGCAAGATGAAAAGGAATAGGGAGAACGAATGAGAGACTAGCTCTAGGTGTCTGCACGGGCAAATTTAACGCTCATTTCCCACCAGGAAGAGGAATGAACCAAAGGCTCAGCATGCCATGCCGGAACCAGATTAGGGCCTGAGGCAATCCTGTGGGTTTGCGGCCAGCTCACAAGATAGCGAGTTGAAGAAATGAGCTCAGGGGCACTGTAACTCACAAACCTGCAGAGTTATAAATGACAGCTATCGTCCAAAAATATATTGAAGGAAGGCTGCGAAGACGACTTGTAAGTGGGGCAGAATCGCAGGAAAACGATTTCAGGGGGTAGACTGGAATTGCATTTAAAGCATAGGAAAAGAGGCAGAACGTCAACAATGATGCTCTTGGCCAAAAAGGGCGTATGCGTTTTCTCCTGAATATATATATTCAGGAAAAAACGCATACGCCCTTTTTGGCCAACCAAGCAAGCATGTTAAAGAAATCTGCACTACAATGAAGTCTCACTGCCCCCCGGTCAAAAGGGCCATCTGAAAAAAGTGTAAAATCCAGAAAGGCAGCACAGGCCATGGAGAACAGGGAGCCTTGTTATGCTGATGGGCGGGATGTAAATTGCCAAAAGCCACCCTGGAAAAGTGTATGGTGTTTCCCGGAACACCGAAAAAACAAAGCTACAGAGCCTACGGCACTTCCACTTATGGTCCTATTGCTTAGGGAAATTAAAATAAAAAACACACAGCCACCCCAATGTGTCGGACGGCTCTGTTTACAAGAACCTCTTCTACGGTACAAGTTAAATATCCCAGAATGTGAAAAATGGATAAAGAAGTTGTGGTACGTACGTACAATGGAATATCACACAGCAATGAAATCTATGTCATCAGGTCCGGCGCGGCATAATGAGTGGATTCAGGTACGATGATTCTAAGTGAAATAAGTCACACAGAAAATGAAACATCATAAGATATCACTAATACACGGAATGTAAACTTGGCTACACATGAACTGAATTACAAAACAGAACAGGGTCTCAAATTTAGAAAACCAACTTATGCTTGCTTAAGGGGAAAGGTGAGTTGGGGTGCTGCATAAAACCAGAGATAGAAATTAGCACAGATACCTTTCCATAAGCCAAATATGTAATAGTCAAGACCTACCCCTTGCTCAACGAAATGGACTAAACACCCCATATTCAACGCCTAGGAATACACCTGACTAGTAAGAATCTTCAAACCCATGGATTTATATGTCTCCGTAAGAGAATGAAGCGTGTGTACAGCGGCATGAATGCAGGAGAGAAAATCCGATAAATCCCATTATCAAAATGAATTACACAAACAAAACCCAAGGACAGTGAAATAGAGAGCAATTCTTAAATAATTCATTCAGGGCTTGTGATGCAACCTGGATTTACCACATCTACACCCAGAGCTGAGTGAGACATAAGGTTGGGCACTTCGGGCTGATAGCATTGGTGAGGTTCGATGAGCAAATGCAGACCCTTTGAAGTCATACAGCATGGTACCCATTCCATGGGTCCCAACTCTCCAAGTTTAAGGGATTCTTCCTTCAGCTAAAACATGCATGGGAAACCCACAGTATGGTGCACCGTGTGACTGGCAAACGTTTTCAAATGCATCTCAGTTTTCGTCGCCTTTTACTCGGGTTCACCATTCCAGACCCTTTACGAACACTCTCCCCACTTGGAGAGTCAGTGCCTTTAACCTCCTGTTGGGCACAGTTTGCAATTTCTGCGCAAGATGAAAAGGAATTGGGAGAACCAATGAGAGACTAGCTCTAGGTGTCTGCACGGGCAAATTTAACGCTCATTTCCCACCAGGAAGAGGAATTAACCAAAGGCTCAGCATGCCATGCCGGAACCAGATTAGGGCCTGAGGCAATCCTGTGGGTTTGCGGCCAGCTCACAAGATAGCGAGTTGAAGAAATGAGCTCAGGGGCACTGTAACTCACAAACCTGCAGAGTTATAAATGACAGCTATCGTCCAAAAATATATTGAAGGAAGGCTGCGAAGACGACTTGTAAGTGGGGCAGAATCGCAGGAAAACGATTTCAGGGGGTAGACGGGAATTGCATTTAAAGCATAGGAAAAGAGGCAGAACGTCGACAATGATGCTCTTGGCCAAAAAGGGCGTATGCGTTTTCTCCTGAATATATTCAGGAAAAAACGCATACGCCCTTTTTGGCCAACCAAGCAAGCATGTTAAAGAAATCTGCACTACAATGAAGTCTCACTGCCCCCCGGTCAAAAGGGCCATCTGAAAAAAGTGTAAAATCCAGAAAGGCAGCACAGGCCATGGAGAACAGGGAGCCTTGTTATGCTGATGGGCGGGATGTAAATTGCCAACAGCCACCCTGGAGAAGTGTATGGTGTTTCCCGGAACACCGAAAAAACAAAGCTACGGAGCCTACGGCACTTCCACTTATGGTCCTATAGCTTAGGGAAATTAAAATCGAAAACACACAGCCACCCCAAAGTGTCGGACGGCTCTGTTTACAAGAACCTCGTCTACGGTACAAGTTAAATATCCCAGAATGTGAAAAATGGATAAAGAAGATGTTGTACGTACGTACTATGGAATATCACTCAGCAATGAAATCTGTGTCATCAGGCCCGTCGCAGCATAATGAGTGGATTCAGGTACGATGATTCTAAGTGAAATAAGTCACACAGAAAATGAAACATGATAAGATATCACTACTACACGGAATGTAAACTTGGCTACACATGAACTGAATTACAAAACAGAACAGGGTCTCAAATTTAGAAAACCAACTTATGCTTGCTTATGGGGAAAGGTGAGTTGGGGTGCTGCATAAAACCAGAGATAGAAATTAGCACAGATACCTTTCCATAAGCCAAATATGTAATAGTCAAGACCTACCCCTTGCTCAACGAAATGGACTAAACACCCCATATTCAACGCCTAGGAATACACCTGACTAGTAAGAATCTTCAAACCCATGGATTTATATGTCTCCGTAAGAGAATGAAGCGTGTGTACAGCGGCATGAATGCAGCAGAGAAAATCCGATAAATCACATTACCAAATGAATTACACAAACAAAACCCAAGGACAGTGAAATAGAGAGCAATTCTTAAATAATTCATTCAGGGCTTGTGATGCAACCTGGATTTACCACATGTACACCCAGAGCTGAGTGAGACATAAGGTTGGGCACTTCGGGCTGATAGCATTGGTGAGGTTCGATGAGCAAATGCAGACCCTTTGAAGTCATACAGCATGGTACCCATTCCATGGGTCCCAACTCTCTAAGTTTAAGGGATTCTTCCTTCAGCTAAAACATGCATGGGAAACCCACAGTATGGTGCACCGTGTGACTGGCAAACGTTTTCAAATGCATCTCAGTTTTCGTCCCCTTTTACTCGGGTTCACCATTCCAGAACGTTTTCTAACACTCTCCCCACTTGGAGAGTCAGTGCCTTTAACCTCCTGTTTGGCACAGCTTGCAATTTCTGCGCAAGATGAAAAGGAATAGGGAGATCCAATGAGAGACTAGCAGTAAGTGTCTGCACGGGCAAATTTAATGCTCATTTCCCACCAGGAAGAGGAATTAACCAAAGGATCAGCATGCCGTGCCGGAAACAGATTAGGGCCTGAAGCAATCCTGCGGGTTTGCGCCCAGCTCACAAGTTGCGAGTTGAAGAAAGGAGCTCAGGGGCACTGTAACTCACAAACATGCAGAGTTATAAATGACAGCTATCGTCCAAAAATATATTGAAGGAAGGCTGCGAAGACGACTTGTAAGCGGGGCAGAATTGCAGGAAAACGATTTCAGGGGGTAGACGGGAATTGCATTTAAAGCATAGGAAAAGAGGCAGAACGTGGACAATGATGCTCTTGGCCAAAAAGTGCGTATGCGTTTTTTCCTGAATTTATTCAGGAAATAAAGCATATGCGCTTTTTGGCCAACCAAGCCAGCATGTTAAAGAAATCTGCACTACAATGAAGTCTCACTGCCCCCCGTTCAAAAGGGCCATCTGAAAAAAGTGTAAAATCCAGAAAGGCAGCACAGGCCATGGAGAACAGGGAGCCTTGTTATGCTGATGGGCGGGATGTAAATTGCCAACAGCCACTCTGGAAAATGTATGGTGTTTCCCGGAATATCTAAAAAACAAAGCAACGGAGCCTATGGCACTTCCCCTTATGGTCCTATAGCTTAGGAAAGTTAAAATCAAAAACACACAGCCACCCCAAAGTGTCGGACGGCTCTGTTTACAAGAACATCGTCTACGGTACAAGTTAAATATCCCAGAATGTGAAAAATGGATAAAGAAGTTGTGCTACGTACGTACAATGGAATATCACTCAGCAATGAAATCTATGTCATCAGGCCCGTCGCGGCATAATGAGTGGATTCAGGTACGATGATTCTAAGTGAAATAAGTCACACAGAAAATGAAACATCATAAGATATCACTACTACACGGAATGTAAACTTGGCTACACATGAACTGAATTACAAAACAGAACAGGGTCTCAAATTTAGAAAACCAACGTATGCTTGCTTAAGGGGAAAGGTGAGTTGGGGTGCTGCATAAAACCAGAGATAGAAATTAGCACAGATACCTTTCCATAAGCCAAATATGTAATAGTCAAGACCTACCCCTTGCTCAACGAAATGGACTAAACACCCCATATTCAACGCCTAAGAATACACATGACTAGTAAGAATCTTCAAACCCATGGATTTATATGTTTCGGTAAGAGAAAGAAGCCCTTGTACAGTAGTATGAATGCAGCAGAGAAAATCCGATAAATCCCATTATCAAAATGAATTACAAAAACAAAACACAAGGACAGTGAAATAGAGAGCAATTCTTAAATAATTCATTCAGGGCTTGTGAAGCAACCTGGATTTACCTCATCTAAACTCAGAGCTGAGTGAGACATAAGGTTGGACACTTCAGGCTGATAGCATTGGTGAGGTTCGATGAGCAAATGCAGACCATTAGAAGTCATATTGCATGGTACCCATTCCATGGGTCCCAACTATCCAGGTTTAAGCGATTCTTCCTTCAGCTAAAGCATGCATGGGAAACCCACAGTATGGTGCACCGTGTGACCGGGAAACGTTTTCAAATGCATCTCAGTTTTTGTCCTCTTTTACTCGGGTTCACCATTCCAGACCCTTTACTAACACTCTCCGCACTTGGAGAGTCAGTGCCTTTAACCTCCTGCTTGGCACAGTTTGCAATTTCTGCGCAAGATGAACAGGAATAGGGAGAACCAATGAGAGACTAGCTGTAGGTGTCTGCACGGGCAAATTTAACGCTCATTTCCAACCAGGAAGAGGAATTAACCAAAGGCTCAGCATGCCGTGCCTGAACCAGATTAGGGCCTGAAGGAATCCTGCGGCTTTTCGGCCAGCTCAAAAGAAAGCAATTTGAAGAACGGAGCTCAGGGGCACTGTAATTCACAAACCTGCAAAGTTATAAATGACAGCTATCGTCCAAAAATATATTGAAGGAAGGCTGCGAAGAGGACTTGAAAGCGGGGCAGAATTGCAGGAAAACGATTTCAGGGGGTAGACTGGAATTGCATTTAAAGCATAGGAAAAGAGGCAGAACGTCGACAATGATGCTCTTGGCCAAAAAGGGCGTATGCGTTTTTTCCTGAATATATTCAGGAAAAAACGCATACGCCCTTTTTGGCCAACCAAGCAAGCATGTTAAAGAAATCTGCACTACAATGAAGTCTCACTGCCCCCCGGTCAAAAGGGCCATCTGAAAAAAGTGTAAAATCCAGAAATGCAGGACAAGTCATGGAGAACAGGGAGCCTTGTTATGCTGATGGTCAGGATGTAATTTGCCAACAGCCACTCTGGAGAAGTGTATGGTGTTTCCTGAAACACGTAGGAAACAAAGCAACACAGCCTATGGCACTTCCACATATGGTCCTATAGCATAGGGAAATTAAAATAAAACACACACAGCCACCCCAAAGTTTGGGACGGCTCTGTTTACAAGAACCTCGTCTACGGTACAAGTTAAATATCCGAGAAAGCAAAAAATGGATAAAGAAGTTGTGGTACGTACGTACAATGCAATATCACTCAGCAATTAAATCTACGTCACCAGGCCCGTAGAGGCATAATGAGTGGATTCAGGTAGGATGATTCTACGAGAGATAAGTCACACAGAAAAAGAAACATTATAAGATATCACTAATACACGGAATGTAAACTTGGCTATACATGAACTGAATTACAAAACAGAACAGGGTCTCAAATTCAGAAAACCAACTTATGCTTGCTTATGGGGAAAGGTGAGTTGGGGTGCTGCATAAAACCAGAGATTGAAATTAGCACAGATACCTTTCCATAAGCCAAATATATAATAGACAAGACCTACTCCTTGCTAAACGAAATGGGCTCAACACCCCATATTCAACGCATGGGAATATACCTGACAAGTAAGAATCTTAAAACCCATGGATTTATATGTCTCCATAAGGAAATCAAGCATGTGTACAGCAGCCTAAACGCAGCAGTGAAAATCGGATAAATCCCATTATCAAAATAAATTTCAAAAACAAAACACAATGACAGTGAAATAGAGAGCAATTCTTAAATAATTCATTCAGGGCTTGTGATGCAACCTGGAATTACCACATCTACACCCAGAGCTGGGTGAGACATAAGGCTGGACATTTCGGGCTGATAACATTGGTGAGGTTCAGTGAGCAAACGCAGACCCTTTGAAGTCACACTGCATGGTACCCATTCCATGGGTCCCAACTCTCCAGGTTTAAGGGATTCTTCCTTCAGCTAAAACATGCATGGGAAACCCAGAGTATGGTCCACCGTGTGATTGGGAAACGTTTTCAAATGCATCTCAGGTTTCGTCCCCTGGTACTCGGGCTCATGGTTCCAGACGCTTTACTAACACTCTCCCCACTTGGAGAGTCAGTGCCTTTAACCTCCTGTTTGGCACAGTTTGCAATTTCTGTGCAAGATGAACAGGAATAGGGAGAACCGATGAGAGACTAGCTGTAGGTGTCTGCACGGGCAAATGGAACGCTCATTTCCCACCAGGAAGAGTAATTAACCAAAGGCTCAGCATGCCCTGCCCGAGCCAGATTAGGGCCTGAACCAATCCAGCGGTTTTGCGGCCAGCTCACAAGAAAGCGAGTTGAAGAAAGGAGCTCAGCGGCACTGTAATTCACAAACCTGCAGAGTTATGAATGACAGCTATCGTCCAAAAATGTATTGAAATAAGTCTTCGAAGAGGACTTGAAAGTGGGGCAGAATTTCAGGAAAACGATTTCAGGGGGTAGACTGGAATTGCACTTAAAGCATAGGAAAGGAGGCCGAATGTCGACAATGATGCACTTGGCCAAAAAGGGCATATGCGTTTTTTCCTGAATATATTCAGGAAAAAACGCATATGCCCTTTTTGGCCAACCAAGCAAGCCTGTAAAGAAATCTGCACTACAATGAAGTCTCACTGCCCCCAGGTCACAAGGGCTATCTGAAAAAAGTGTAAAATCCAGAAAGGCAGGACAGGTCACAGAGAACAGGGAGCCTTGTTATGCTGATGGGCGGGATGTAAATTGCCAACAGCCACTCTGGAGAAGTGTATGGTGTTTCCTGAAACACGTAGGAAACAAAGCAACACAGCCTATGGCACTTTCACTTATGGTCCTGTAGCTTAGGGAAATTAAAATCAAAAACACACAGCCACCCTAAAGTTTGGGACGGCTCTGTTTACAAGAACCTCGTCTACGGTACAAGTTAAATATCCGAGAAAGCAAAAAATGGATAAAGAAGTTGTGGTACGTACGTACAATGGAATATCACTCAGCAATGAAATCTATGTCATCAGGCCCGTAGCGGCATAATGAGTGGATTCAGGTACAATGATTCTACGAGAAATAAGTCACACAGAAAAAGAAACATCATAAGATATCACTACTACACGGAATGTAAACTTGGCTACACATGAACTGAATTACAAAACAGAACAGGGTCTCAAATTTAGAAAACCAACGTATGCTTGCTTAAGGGGAAAGGTGAGTTGGGGTGCTGCATAAAACCAGAGATAGAAATTAGCACAGATACCTTTCCATAAGCCAAATATGTAATAGTCAAGACCTACCCCTTGCTCAACGAAATGGACTAAACACCCCATATTCAACGCCTAAGAATACACATGACTAGTAAGAATCTTCAAACCCATGGATTTATATGTTTCGGTAAGAGAAAGAAGCCCTTGTACAGTAGTATGAATGCAGCAGAGAAAATCCGATAAATCCCATTATCAAAATGAATTACAAAAACAAAACACAAGGACAGTGAAATAGAGAGCAATTCTTAAATAATTCATTCAGGGCTTGTGAAGCAACCTGGATTTACCTCATCTAAACTCAGAGCTGAGTGAGACATAAGGTTGGACACTTCAGGCTGATAGCATTGGTGAGGTTCGATGAGCAAATGCAGACCATTAGAAGTCATATTGCATGGTACCCATTCCATGGGTCCCAACTATCCAGGTTTAAGCGATTCTTCCTTCAGCTAAAGCATGCATGGGAAACCCACAGTATGGTGCACCGTGTGACCGGGAAACGTTTTCAAATGCATCTCAGTTTTTGTCCTCTTTTACTCGGGTTCACCATTCCAGACCCTTTACTAACACTCTCCGCACTTGGAGAGTCAGTGCCTTTAACCTCCTGCTTGGCACAGTTTGCAATTTCTGCGCAAGATGAACAGGAATAGGGAGAACCAATGAGAGACTAGCTGTAGGTGTCTGCACGGGCAAATTTAACGCTCATTTCCAACCAGGAAGAGGAATTAACCAAAGGCTCAGCATGCCGTGCCTGAACCAGATTAGGGCCTGAAGGAATCCTGCGGCTTTTCGGCCAGCTCAAAAGAAAGCAATTTGAAGAACGGAGCTCAGGGGCACTGTAATTCACAAACCTGCAAAGTTATAAATGACAGCTATCGTCCAAAAATATATTGAAGGAAGGCTGCGAAGAGGACTTGAAAGCGGGGCAGAATTGCAGGAAAACGATTTCAGGGGGTAGACTGGAATTGCATTTAAAGCATAGGAAAAGAGGCAGAACGTCGACAATGATGCTCTTGGCCAAAAAGGGCGTATGCGTTTTTTCCTGAATATATTCAGGAAAAAACGCATACGCCCTTTTTGGCCAACCAAGCAAGCATGTTAAAGAAATCTGCACTACAATGAAGTCTCACTGCCCCCCGGTCAAAAGGGCCATCTGAAAAAAGTGTAAAATCCAGAAATGCAGGACAAGTCATGGAGAACAGGGAGCCTTGTTATGCTGATGGTCAGGATGTAATTTGCCAACAGCCACTCTGGAGAAGTGTATGGTGTTTCCTGAAACACGTAGGAAACAAAGCAACACAGCCTATGGCACTTCCACATATGGTCCTATAGCATAGGGAAATTAAAATAAAACACACACAGCCACCCCAAAGTTTGGGACGGCTCTGTTTACAAGAACCTCGTCTACGGTACAAGTTAAATATCCGAGAAAGCAAAAAATGGATAAAGAAGTTGTGGTACGTACGTACAATGCAATATCACTCAGCAATTAAATCTACGTCACCAGGCCCGTAGAGGCATAATGAGTGGATTCAGGTAGGATGATTCTACGAGAGATAAGTCACACAGAAAAAGAAACATTATAAGATATCACTAATACACGGAATGTAAACTTGGCTATACATGAACTGAATTACAAAACAGAACAGGGTCTCAAATTCAGAAAACCAACTTATGCTTGCTTATGGGGAAAGGTGAGTTGGGGTGCTGCATAAAACCAGAGATTGAAATTAGCACAGATACCTTTCCATAAGCCAAATATATAATAGACAAGACCTACTCCTTGCTAAACGAAATGGGCTCAACACCCCATATTCAACGCATGGGAATATACCTGACAAGTAAGAATCTTAAAACCCATGGATTTATATGTCTCCATAAGGAAATCAAGCATGTGTACAGCAGCCTAAACGCAGCAGTGAAAATCGGATAAATCCCATTATCAAAATAAATTTCAAAAACAAAACACAATGACAGTGAAATAGAGAGCAATTCTTAAATAATTCATTCAGGGCTTGTGATGCAACCTGGAATTACCACATCTACACCCAGAGCTGGGTGAGACATAAGGCTGGACATTTCGGGCTGATAACATTGGTGAGGTTCAGTGAGCAAACGCAGACCCTTTGAAGTCACACTGCATGGTACCCATTCCATGGGTCCCAACTCTCCAGGTTTAAGGGATTCTTCCTTCAGCTAAAACATGCATGGGAAACCCAGAGTATGGTCCACCGTGTGATTGGGAAACGTTTTCAAATGCATCTCAGGTTTCGTCCCCTGGTACTCGGGCTCATGGTTCCAGACGCTTTACTAACACTCTCCCCACTTGGAGAGTCAGTGCCTTTAACCTCCTGTTTGGCACAGTTTGCAATTTCTGTGCAAGATGAACAGGAATAGGGAGAACCGATGAGAGACTAGCTGTAGGTGTCTGCACGGGCAAATGGAACGCTCATTTCCCACCAGGAAGAGTAATTAACCAAAGGCTCAGCATGCCCTGCCCGAGCCAGATTAGGGCCTGAACCAATCCAGCGGTTTTGCGGCCAGCTCACAAGAAAGCGAGTTGAAGAAAGGAGCTCAGCGGCACTGTAATTCACAAACCTGCAGAGTTATGAATGACAGCTATCGTCCAAAAATGTATTGAAATAAGTCTTCGAAGAGGACTTGAAAGTGGGGCAGAATTTCAGGAAAACGATTTCAGGGGGTAGACTGGAATTGCACTTAAAGCATAGGAAAGGAGGCCGAATGTCGACAATGATGCACTTGGCCAAAAAGGGCATATGCGTTTTTTCCTGAATATATTCAGGAAAAAACGCATATGCCCTTTTTGGCCAACCAAGCAAGCCTGTAAAGAAATCTGCACTACAATGAAGTCTCACTGCCCCCAGGTCACAAGGGCTATCTGAAAAAAGTGTAAAATCCAGAAAGGCAGGACAGGTCATGGAGAACAGGGAGCCTTGTTATGCTGATGGGCGGGATGTAAATTGCCAACAGCCACTCTGGAGAAGTGTATGGTGTTTCCTGAAACACGTAGGAAACAAAGCAACACAGCCTATGGCACTTTCACTTATGGTCCTGTAGCTTAGGGAAATTAAAATCAAAAACACACAGCCACCCCAAAGTTTGGGACGGCTCTGTTTACAAGAACCTCGTCTACGGTACAAGTTAAATATCCGAGAAAGCAAAAAATGGATAAAGAAGTTGTGGTACGTACGTACAATGGAATATCACTCAGCAATGAAATCTATGTCATCAGGCCCGTAGCGGCATAATGAGTGGATTCAGGTACAATGATTCTACGAGAAATAAGTCACACAGAAAAAGAAACATCATAAGATATCACTAATACACGGAATGTAAACTTGGCTACACATGAACTGAATTACAAAACAGAACAGGGTCTCAAATTTAGAAAACCAACTTATGCTTGCCTATGGGGAAAGGTGAGTTGGGGTGCTGCATATAACCAGAGATTGAAATTAGCACAGAGAGAACACCTACTGAAAGCTGGCAGAAGACCTCAGACCTCCCAAAAGGCAAGAAACTCCCCTCGTACCTGGGTAGGGCAAAAGAAAAAACAGAGACAAAAGAATAAGGAGGGAACCTGCAGCAGTGGGAGGGAGCTGTGAAGGAGGAAAAGTTTCCACACACTAGGAAGCCCCTCCGGGGGCGGAGACCGCGGGAGGCGGAGGGGGGAGCTTCGGGACCGCGGAGTAGTGCACAGCGAGGGGTGCGGAGGGCAAAGCGGGGAGATTCCCGCACAGAGGATCGGTGCCCACCGGCACTCACCAGCCCGAGAGGCTTGTCTGCTCACCCGCCGGGGCGGGCGGGGCTGCGAGCTGTGGCTCGGGTTTCGGTTTTGGACGGAGCTCAGGTAGAGGACTGGGGTTCGCGGCTTGAACATAGCCTAAAGGGGTTAGTGCACCACGACTAGCTGGGAGGGAGTTCGGGGAAAAGCCTGCACCTGCCGAAGAGGCAAGAGACTTTTTCTTCCCTCTTTGTTTCCTGGTGCGCGAGGAGAGAGGTTTAAGAGCGCTGCTTAAAGGAACTCCAGAGACGGGCGCGAGCTGCGGCTAAAAGCGCGAACCCCAGAGACGGGCGCGAGCCGCGGCTAAAAGCGCGAACCCCAGAGACGGGCGCGAGCCGTGGCTAAAAGCGCGGACCCCAGAAACGGGCGGGAGACGCTAAGGCTGCTGCTGCCGCCACCAAGGGGCCTGTGTGCGAGCACAGGTCACTCTCCACACCCCTCTTCCGCGGAGCCTGTGCAGCCCGCCACTGCCAGGTTCCCGGGAACCAGGGACAACTTCCCCGGGAGAACGCACGGCGGGCCTCAGGCTGGTGCAACGTCACACCGGCCTCTGCCGCAACGTCACGCCGCCTCTGACGCCGCAGGCCCGCCCCGCACGCAGTGCCCCTCCTCCCCCCCCCCCCGGCCTGAGTGAGCCAGAGCCCCCGAATCAGCGGCTCCTTTAACCCTGTCCTGTCTGAGCAAAAAACAGACGCCCTCCAGCGACCTACACGCAGAGGCAGGGCCAAATCTAAAGCTGAGCTCCTTCCTGTAAGCTGTGAGAACAAAGAAGAGAAAGGGAAATCTCTCCCAGCAGCCTCAGAAGCAGCGGATTAAAGCTCCACAATCAACTTGATATACCCTGCATCTGTGGAATACCTGAATAGACAAGGAATGATCCCAAATTGAAGAGGTGGAATTTAGGAGCGAGATCTATGATTTTTTTCCCTTCTCCTCTTTTTGTGAATGTGTACGTGTATGCTTCTGTGTGAGACCGTGCCTGTATACTCTTGCTTCCACCATTTGTCCTAGGGCTCTATCTGTCCATGGTTTTTTAAAAAACTTTTTTTCTCAATAATTAATTTTAATTGTAATAACTTTATTATACTTTACCTTCGTTCTTTCTTTCTTTCTTTCCTTCCTTCCTTCCCTCCTTTAGACAACGAATCACCCCAAATTGAGGAGGTGGTCTCTGAGAGCAAGATTTATGATTTTTCCCCCTTTACCTCTTTTTGTGAAGGTGTATGTGTATGCTTCTGTGTAAGATTTTCTCTGTATAGCTTTGCTTCCAACATTTGTCCTAAGGTTCTATCCGTCCCCTTTTTTTTTTCTAAATATTTTTTAATTCAAATAACTATATTATACTTTATTTTATTTTTACTTATCTTCTTTCTTTCTGTCTTTTTTCCTTCTTTCCCTCCTTCCTTCCTTCCTTCCTTCCTCCCTCCCTCCCTCCTTTCTTTCCTTCTTTGCTTCTTTCTTCCTTCCTTCCTTTCCTCCTTTCCTTCTTTCTTTCCTCATACTTCTACTAATTCTCTCTACTTTTTCTCCCTTTTATTCTGAGCCGTGTGGATGAAAGGCTCTTGGTGCTCCAGCCAGGAGTCAGGGCTCTGCCTCTGAGGTAGGAGAGCCAACTTCAGGGCACTGGTCAACAAGAGGCCACCCAGCTCCACATAATATTAAATGGTGGAAATCTCCCAGTGACCTCCATCTTAACACCAGCACCCAGCTTCACTCAACGACCAGCAAGCCACAGTGCTAGACAACCTATGCCAAACAACTAGCAAAAGAGGAACACAACCCCACCCATTAGCAGAGAGGCTGCCGAAAATCATAATAAGGCCACAGACACCCCAAAACACACCACCAGAAGTGAACCTGCCCACTAAAGAGACAAGATCCAGCCTCATCCACCACAACACAGGCACTAGTCCCCTCCACCAGGAAGCCTACACAACCCACTGAAACAACCTTATCCACTGGAGACAGACATCAAAAACAACGGGAACACGTACGTGCAGCCTGCAAAAAGGAGACCCCAAACACAGTAAGATAAGCAAAATGAGAAGACAGAAAAACACACAGCAGATGAAGGAGCAAGATAAAAATGCACCAGACCTAACAAATGAAGAGGAAATAGGCAGTCTACCTGAAAAAGAATTCAGAATAATGATAGTAAGGATGATCCGAAATCTTGGAAGTAGAATGGACAAAATGCAAGAAACAGTTAACAAGGACCTAGAAGAAATAAAGATGAAACAAGCAATGATGAACAATGCAATAAATGAAATTAAAAGTACTCTAGATGGGATCAATAACAGAATAACTGAGGCAGAAGAACGGATAAGTGACCTGGAAGATAAAATAGTGGAAATAACTACTGCAGAGCAGAATAAAGAAAAAAGAATGAAAAGAACTGAGGACAGTCTCAGAGACCTCTGGGACAACATTAAACGCAACAACATTCGAATTATAGGGGTTCCAGAAGAAGAAGAGAAAAAGAAAGGGACTGAGAAAATATTTGAAGAGATTATAGTTGAAAACTTCCCTAATATGGGAAAGGAAATAGTTAATCAAGTCCAGGAAGTACAGAGAGTCCCATACAGGATAAATATAAGGAGAAATACGCCAAGACACATATTAATCAAACTGTCAAAAATTAAATACAAAGAAAGCATATTAAAAGCAGCAAGGGAAAAACAACAAATAACACACAAGGGAATCCCCATAAGGTTAACAGCTGATCTCTCAGCAGAAACCCTACAAGCCAGAAGGGAGTGGCAGGACATACTGAAAGTGATGTAGGAAAAAAACCTGCAACCAAGACTACTCTACCCAGCAAGGATCTCATTCAGATTTGATGGAGAAATTAAAACCTTTACAGACAAGCAAAAGCTGAGAGAGTTCAGCACCACCAAACCAGCTTTACAACAAATGCTAAAGGAACTTCTCTAGACAAGGAACACAAGAGAAGGAAAAGACCTATAATAACGAACCCAAAACAATATAGAAAATGGGAATAGGAACATACATATCGATAATTACCTTAAATGTAAATGGACTGGGGGACCTTGAAGATGGCGGAAGAGTAAGACGCGGAGATCGCCTTCCTCCCCACGGATACACCAGAAATACATCTACACGTGGAACAACTCCTACAGAACACCTACTGAAGGCTGGCAGAAGACCTCAGACCTCCCAAAAGGCAAGAAACTCCCCACGTACCTGGGTAGGGCAAAAGAAAAAAAGAAAAAACAGAGACAAAAGAATAAGGACGGCACCTGCGCCAGTGGGAGGGAGCTGTGAAGGAGGAAAAGTTTCCACACACTAGGAAGCCCCTCCGCGGGCGGAGACTGCGGGAGGCGGAGGGGGGGGCTTCGGGACCGAGGAGTAGTGCACAGCGACGGGTGCGGAGGGCAAAGCGGGGAGATTCCCGCACAGAGGATCGGTGCCGACCGGCACTCACCAGCCCGAGAGGCTTGTCTGCTCACCCGCCCGGGCGGGCGGGGCTGCGAGCTGAAGCTCGGGTTTCGGTTTTGGACGGAGCGCAGGGAGAGGACTGGGGTTGGCGGCTTGAACATAGCCTGAAGGGGTTAGTGCACCACGACTAGCCGGGAGGGAGTTTGGGGAAAAGCCTGCACCTGCCGAAGAGGCAAGAGACTTTTTCTTCCCTCTTTGTTTCCTGGTGCGCGAGGAGAGGGGTTTAAGAGCGCTGCTTAAAGGAACTCCAGAGACGGGCGCGAGCTGCGGCTAAAAGCGCGAACCCCAGAGACGGGCGCGAGCCGCGGCAAAAAGCGCGAACCCCAGAGATGGGCGCGAGCCGCGGCTAAAAGCGCGGACCCCAGAGACGGGCGGGAGACGCTAAGGCTGCTGCTGCCGCCACCAAGGGGCCTGTGTGCGAGCACAGGTCACTCTCCACACCCCTCTTCTGCGGAGCCTGTGCAGCCCGCCACTGCCAGGTTCCCGGGAACCAGGGACAACTTCCCCGGGAGAACGCACGGCGGGCCTCAGGCTGGTGCAACGTCACGCCGGCCTCTGCCGCAACGTCACGCCGCCTCTGACGCCGCAGGCCCGCCCCGCACGCAGTGCCCCTCCTTCCCCCCCCTCACCCCCGGCCTGAGTAAGCCTGAGCCCCCGAATCAGCGGCTCCTTTAACCCCGTCCTGTCTGAGCAAAAAACAGACGCCCTCCAGCGACCTACACGCAGAGGCAGGGCCAAATCCAAAGCTGAGCTCCTGTGAGCTGTGAGAACAAAGAAGAGAAAGGGAAATCTTTCCCAGCAGCCTCAGAAGCAGAGGATTAAAGCTCCACAATCAACTTGATATACCCTGCATCTGTGGAATACCTGAATAGACAAGGAATGATCCCAAATTGAAGAGGTGGAATTTAGGAGCGAGATCTATGATTTTTTTCCCTTCTCCTCTTTTTGTGAATATGTACGTGTATGCTTATGTGTGACATCTTGTCTGTATACTCTTGCTTCCACCATTTGTCCTAGGGCTCTATCCGTCCATGGTTTTTAAAAAAAAAAAATTTTTTTTCTCAATAATTAATTTTAATTGTAATAACTTTATTATACTTTACCGTCGTTCCTTCTTTCTTTCTTTCTTTCTTTCCGTCCTTCCCTCCTTTAGACAACGAATCACCCCAAATTGAGGAGGTGGTCTCTGAGAGCAAGATTTATGACTTTTCCCCCTTTACCTCTTTTTGTGAAGGTGTATGTGTATGCTTCTGTATAAGATTTTCTCTGTATAGCTTTGCTTCCAACATTTGTCCTAAGGTTCTATCCGTCCCTCTTTTTTTTTTTTTTCTAAATATTTTTTAATTCAATAACTATATTATACTTTATTTTATTTTTACTGTATCTTCTTTCTTTCTGTCTTTTTTCCTTCTTTCCCTCCTTCCTTCCTTCCTTCCTTCCTCCCTCCCTCCCTCCTTTCTTTCCTTCTTTGCTTCTTTCTTCCTTCCTTCCTTTCCTCCTTTCCTTCTTTCTTTCCTCATACTTCTACTAATTCTCTCTACTTTTTCTCCCTTTTATTCTGAGCCGTGTGGATGAAAGGCTCTTGGTGCTCCAGCCAGGAGTCAGGGCTCTGCCTCTGAGGTAGGAGAGCCAACTTCAGGACACTGGTCAACAAGAGACCTCCCAGCTCCACATAATATTAAACGGTGGAAATCTCCCAGTGACCTCCATCTTAACACCAGCACCCAGCTTCACTCAACGACCAGCAAGCCACAGTGCTAGACAACCTATGCCAAACAACTAGCAAAAGAGGAACACAACCCCACCCATTAGCAGAGAGGCTGCCTAAAATCATAATAAGGCCACAGACACCCCAAAACACACCACCAGACGTGAACCTGCCCACTAGAGAGACAAGATCCAGCCTCATCCACCACAACACAGGCACTAGTCCCCTCCACCAGGAAGCCTACACAACCCACTGAAACAACCTTAGCCACTGAAGACAGACATCAAAAACAACGGGAACTACGAACGTGCAGCCTGCAAAAAGGAGACCCCAAACACAGTAAGATAAGCAAAATGAGAAGACAGAAAAACACACAGCAGATGAAGGAGCAAGATAAAAATGCACCAGACCTAACAAATGAAGAGGAAATAGGCAGTCTACCTGAAAAAGAATTCAGAATAATGATAGTAAGGATGATCCGAAATCTTGGAAGTAGAATGGACAAAATGCAAGAAGCAGTTAACAAGGAACTAGAAGAAATAAAGATGAAACAAGCAATGATGAACAACGCAATAAATGAAATTAAAAGTACTCTAGATGGGATCAATAACAGAATAACTGAGGCAGAAGAACGGATAAGTGACCTGGAAGATAAAATAGTGGAAATAACTACTGCAGAGCAGAATAAAGAAAAAAGAATGAAAAGAACTGAGGACAGTCTCAGAGACCTCTGGGACAACATTAAACGCAACAACATTCGAATTATAGGGGTTCCAGAAGAAGAAGAGAAAAAGAAAGGGACTGAGAAAATATTTGAAGAGATTATAGTTGAAAACTTCCCTAATATGGGAAAGGAAATAGTTAATCAAGTCCAGGAAGCACAGAGAGTCCCATACAGGATAAATACAAGGAGAAATACGCCAAGACACATATTAATCAAACTGTCAAAAATTAAATACAAAGAAAGCATATTAAAAGCAGCAAGGGAAAAACAGCAAATAACACACAAGGGAATCCCCATAAGGTTAACAGCTGATCTCTCAGCAGAAACCCTACAAGCCAGAAGGGAGTGGCAGGACATACTGAAAGTGATGAAGGAGAAAAACCTGCAACCAAGGCTACTCTACCCAGCAAGGATCTCATTCAGATTTGATGGAGAAATTAAAACCTTTACAGACAAGCAAAAACTGAGAGAGTTTAGCACCACCAAACCAGCTTTACAGCAAATGCTAAAGGAACTTCTCTAGACAAGGAACACAAGAGAAGGAAAAGACCTATAATAACGAACCCAAAACAATATAGAAAATGGGAATAGGAACATACATATCGATAATTACCTTAAATGTAAATGGACTAAATGCTCCCACCAAAAGACACAGATTGGCTGAATGGATACAAAAACAAGACCCTTATATATGCTGTCTACAATAGACCCACTTCAGACCTAGAGACACATACAGACTGAAAATAAGGGGATGGAAAAAGATATTCCATGCAAATGGAAACCAAAAGAAAGCTGGAGTAGCAATTCTCATATCAGACAAAATAGACTTTAAAATAAGGACTATTACAAGAGACAAAGAAGGACACTACGTAATGATCAAGGGATCGATCCAAGAAGAAGATATAACAATTGTAAATATTTATGCATCCAACATAGGAGCACCTCAATACATAAGGCAAATACTAACAGCCATAAAATGGGAGATCGACAGTAACACATTCATAGTAGGGGACTTTAACACCCCACTTTCACCCATGGACAGATCATCCAAAATGAAAATAAATAAGGAAACACAAGCTTTAAATGATACATTAAACAAGATGGACTTAATTGATATTTATAGGACACTCCATCCAAAAACAACAGAATACACATTTTTCTCAAGTGCTCATGGAACATTCTCCAGGATAGATCATATCTTGGGTCACAAATCAAGCCTTGGTAAATTTAAGAAAATTGAAATTGTATCAAGTATCTTTTCTGACCACAACGCCATGAGACTAGATATCAATTACAGGAAAAGACCTGTAAAAAATACAAACACATGGAGGCTAAACAATACACTA
Organism: Delphinapterus leucas; assembly: GCF_059928025.1. Lineage (NCBI taxonomy): Eukaryota > Metazoa > Chordata > Mammalia > Artiodactyla > Monodontidae > Delphinapterus > Delphinapterus leucas. The sequence goes on along the minus strand of NW_028322236.1, from coordinate 7,155,926 downwards.
CTTAATAATGAAGTGATCACTGAAGAAATCAAAGAGGAAATTAAAAAATACCTAGAAACAAATGACAATGGAGACACAACGACCCAAAACCTATGGGATGCAGAAAAAGCAGTTCTAAGGGGGAAGTTTATAGCAATACAAGCCCACCTTAAGAAGCAGGAAACATCTCGAATAAACAACCTAACCTTGCACCTCAAGCAATTAGAGAAAGAGGAACAAAAAAACCCCAAAGCTAGCAGAAGGAAAGAAATCATAAAAATCAGATCAGAAATAAATGAAAAAGAAATGAAGGAAATGATAGCAAAGATCAATAAAACTAAAAGCTGGTTCTTTGAGAAGATAAACAAAATAGATAAACCACTAGCCAGACTCATCAAGAGAAAAAGGGAGAAGACTCAAATCAATAGAATTAGAAATGAAAAAGGAGAAGTAACAACTGACACTGCAGAAATAAAAAAAATCATGAGAGATTACTACAAGCAACTCTATGCCAATAAAACGGACAATCTGGAAGAAATGGACAAATTCTTAGAAATGCACAACCTGCCAAGACTGAATCAGGAAGAAATAGAAAATATGAACAGACCAATCACAAGCACAGAAATTGAAACTGTGATTAAAAATCTTCCAACAAACAAAAGCCCAGGACCAGATGGCTTCACAGGTGAATTCTATCAAACGTTTAGAGAAGAGCTAACACCTCTCCTTCTCAAACTCTTCCAAAATATAGCAGAGGGAGGAACACTCCCAAATTCCTTCTACGAGGCCACCATCACCTTGATACCAAAACCAGACAAGGATGTCACAAAGAAAGAAAACTACAGGCCAATATCACTGATGAACATAGATGCAAAAATCCTCAACAAAATACTAGCAAACAGAATCCAACAGCACATTAAAAGGATCATACACCATGATCAAGTGGGGTTTATTCCAGGAATGCAAGGATTCTTTAATATACGCAAATCTATCAATGTGATAAACCATATTAACAAATTGAAGGAGAAAAACCATATGATCATCTCAATAGATGCAGAGAAAGCTTTCGACAAAATTCAACACCCATTTATGATAAAAACCCTGCAGAAAGTAGGCATAGAGGGAACTTTCCTCAACATAATAAAGGCCATATATGACAAGCCCACAGCAAACATCATCCTCAATGGTGAAAAACTGAAAGCATTTCCACTAAGATCAGGAACAAGACAAGGTTGCCCACCCTCACCACTCTTATTCAACATAGTTTTGGAAGTTTTAGCCACAGCAATCAGAGAAGAAAAGGAAATAAAAGGAATCCAAATCGGAAAAGAAGAAGTAAAGCTGTCACTGTTTGCAGATGACATGATACTATACATAGAGAATCCTAAAGATGCTACCAGAAAACTACTAGAGCTAATCAATGAATTTGGTAAAGTAGCAGGATACAAAGTTAATGCACAGAAATCTCTGGCATTCCTATATACTAATGATGAAAAATCTGAAAGTGAAATCAAGAAAACACTCCCATTTACCATTGCAACAAAAAGAATAAAATATCTAGGAATAAACCTACCTAAGGAGACGAAAGACCTGTATGCAGAAAATTATAAGACACTGATGAAAGAAATTAAAGATGATACAAATAGATGGAGAGATATACCATGTTCTTGGATGGGAAGAATCAACCTTGTGAAAATGACTCTACTACCCAAAGCAATCTACAGATTCAATGCAATCCCTATCAAATTACCACTGGCATTTTTCACAGAACTAGAACAAAAAATTTCACAATTTGTATGGAAACACAAAAGACCCCGAATAGCCAAAGCAATCTTGAGAACGAAAAAAGGAGCTGGAGGAATCAGGCTCCCTGACTTCAGACTATACTACAAAGCTACAGTAATCAAGACAGTATGGTACTGGCACAAAAACAGAAATATAGATCAATGGAACAGGATAGAAAGCCCAGCGATAAACCCACGCACATATGGACACCTTATCTTTGATAAAGGTGGCAGGAATGTACAGTGGAGAAAGGACAGCCTCTTCAATAAATGGTGCTGGGAAAACTGGACAGGTACATGTAAAAGTATGAGATTAGATCACTCCCTAACACCATACACAAAAATAAGCTCAAAATGGATTAAAGACCTAAATGTAAGGCCAGAAACTATCAAACTCTTAGAGGAAAACATAGGCAGAACACTCTATGACATAAATCACAGCAAGATCCTTTCTGACCCACCTCCTAGAGTAATGGAAATAAAAACAAAAATAAACAAATGGGACCTAATGAAACTGCAAAGCTTTTGCACAGCAAAGGAAACCATAATCAAGACCAAAAGACAATCCTCAGAATGGGAGAAAATATTTGCAAATGACAAAGGATTAATCTCCAAAATTTACAAGCAGCTCATGCAGCTCAATAACAAAAAAACAAACAACCCAATCCAAAAATGGGCAGAAGACCTAAATAGACATTTCTCCAAAGAAGATATACAGAATGCCAACAAACACATGAAAGAATGCTCAACATCATTAATCATTAGAGAAATGCAAATCAAAACTACAATGAGATATCATCTCACACCAGTCAGAATGGCCATCATCAAAAAATCTAGAAACAATAAATGCTGGAGAGGGTGCGGAGAAAAGGGAACACTCTTGCACTGCTGGTGGGAATGTGAATTGGTTCAGCCACTATGGAGAACAGTATGGAGGTTCCTTAAAATACAACAAATAGAATTACCATATGAACCAGCAATCCCACTACTGGGCATATACCCTGAGAAAACCAAAATTCAAAAAGAGTCATGTACCAAAATGTTCATTGCAGTTCTATTTACAATAGCCCGGAGATGGAAACAACCTAAGCGCCCATCATCGGATGAATGGATAAAGAAGATGTGGCACATATATACAATGGAATATTACTCAGCCATAAAAAGAAATGAAATTGAGCTATTTGTAATGAGATGGATAGACCTAGAGTCTGTCATACAGAGTGAAGTAAGTCAGAAAGAAAAAGACAAATACCATATGCTAACACATATATATGGAATTTAAGGGGAAAAAAAGTCATGAAGAACCTAGGGGTAAGAGAGGAATAAAGACAAAGACCTACTGGAGAACGGACTTGAGAATATGGGGAGGGGGAAGGGTGAGCTTTGACAGGGCGAGAGAGAGTCATGGACATATACACACTAACAAATGTAGTAAGGTAGATAGCTAGGGGGAAGCAGTCGCAAGGCATAGGGATATTAGCTCGGTGCTTTGGGAAAGCCTGGAGGGGTGGGATAGGGAGAGTGGGAGGGAGGGAGACGCAAGAGGGAAGACATATGGGAACATATGTATATGTATAACTGATTCACTTTGTTATAAAGCAGAAACTAACACACCATTGTAAAGCAATTATACCCCAATAAAGACTTTAAAAAAAAAAAGAAATTAGCACAGATACCGTTCCATAAGCCAAATATATAATAGAAAAGACCTACTCCTTGCTCAACGAAATGGACTCAACACCCCATATTCAACGCCTGGGAATATACCTGACAAGTAAGAATCTTAAAACCCATGGATTTATATGTCTCCATAAGGAAATCAACTGTGTGTACAGTGGCCTAAACGCAGCAGTGAAAATCCGATAAATCCGATTATCAAAATAAATTTCAAAAACAAAACACAATGACAGTGAAATAGAGAACAATTCTTAAATAATTCATTCAGGGCTTGTGATGCAACCTGGATTTACCACATCTAGACCCAGAGCTGGGTGAGACATAAGGCTGGATACTTCGGGCTGATAGCATTGGTGAGGTTCGGTGAGCAAACACAGACCCTTTGAAGTCACACTGCATGGTACCCATTCCATGGGTCCCAGCTCTCCAGGTTTAAGGGATTCTTTCTTCAGGTAAAACATGCATGGGAAACCCAGAGTATGGTCCACCGTGTGATTGGGAAACGTTTTCAAGTGCCTCTCATGTTTCGTCCCCTGGTACTCGGGTTCACCATTCCAGAAGCTTTGCTAACACTCTCCCCACTTGGAGAGTCAGTGCCTTTAACGTCCTGTTTGGCACAGTTTGCAATTTCTGCACAAGATGAACAGGAATAGGGAGAACCAATGAGAGACTAGCTCTAGGTGTCTGCACGGGCAAGTGTAACGCTCATTTCCCACTAGGAAGAGGAATTAACCAAAGGCTCAGCGTGCCCTGCCGGAAACAGATTAGGGCCTGAAGCAATCCTGCGGTTTTGCGGCAAGCTCACAAGACAGCGATTTGAAGAAAGGAGCTCAGGGGCACTGTAATTCACAAACCTGCAGAGTTATGAATGACAGCTATCATCCAAAAATGTATTGAAGTAAGTCTTCGAAGAGGAGTTGAAAGTGGGGCAGAATTTCAGGAAAACGATTTGAGGGGGTGGACTGGAATTGCACTTAAAGCATAGGAAAAGAGGCCGAATGTCGACAATGATGCACTTGGCCAAAAAGGGCGTATTTGTTTTTTCCTGAATATATTCAGGAAAAAACGCATACACACTTTTTGGCCAACCAAGCAAGCGTGTAAAGGAAATCTTCACTATAATGAAGTCTCACTGCCCCCTGGTCAAAAGGGCCACCTGAAAAAAGTGTAAAATCCAGAAAGGCAGGACAGGTCATGGAGAACAGGGAGCCTTGTTATGCTGATGGGCGGGATGTAAATTGCCAACAGCCACTCTGCAGAAGAGTATGGTGTTTCCTGAAACACGTAGGACACAAAGCAACACAGCCTATGGCACTTCCACTTATGGTCCTATAGCTTAGGGAAATTAAAATCAAAAACACACAGCCACCCCAAAGTTTGGGATGGCTCTGTTTATAAGAACCTCCTCTATGGTACAAGTTAAATATCCGAGAAAGCAAAAAATGGATAAAGAAGTTGTGGTACGTACGTACAATGGAATATCACTCAGCAATGAAATCTATGTCATCAGGCCTGTTGCAGCATAATGAGTGGATGCAGCTACGATGATTCTAAGTGAAATTAGTCACACAGAGAAAGAAACATCATAAGATATCAGTAATAGACGGAATGTAAACTTGGCTACACATGAACTGAATTACAAAACAGAACAGGGTCTCAAATTTAGAAAACCAACTTATGCTTGCTTAAGCGGAAATGTGAGTTGGGGTGCTGCATAAAACCAGAGATTGAAATTACCACAGATACCCTTCCATAAGCCAAATACATTAGAGTCAAGGCCTACTCCTTGCTCAACGAAATGGACTCAACACCACACATTCAACGCCTAGGAATACACCTGACTAGTAAGAATCTTACAACCCATGGATTTATATGTCTACATAAGAGAATCAAGCGTGTGTACAGCGGAATAAATGCAGCAGTGAAAATCCGATAAATCCAGTTATCAAAATGAATTACACAAACAAAACCCAAGGACAGTGAAATAGAGAGCAATTCTTAAATAATTCATTCAGGGCTTGTGATGCAACCTGGATTTACCACATCTACACCCAGAGCTTGGTGAGACATAAGGCCGGACCCTTCAGGCTGATAGCATTGGTGAGGTTCGGTGAGCAAATGCAGACCCTTTGTAGTCATACTGCATGGTACCCATTCCATTGGTCCCAACTCTCCAGGTTTAAGGGATTCTTCCTTCAGCTAAAACATGCATGGGAAACCCAGAGTATCGTCCACCGTGTGACCGGTAAACATTTTTAAATGCATCTCAGTTTTCGTCCCCTGGTACTCGGGTTTACCATTCCAGACACTTTACTAACACTCTCCCCACTTGGAGAGTCAGTGCCTTTAACCTCCTGTTTGGCACAGTTTGCAATTTCTGTGCAACATGAACAGGAATAGGGAGAACCAATGAGAGACTAGCTGTAGGTATCTGCACGGGCAAATTTAACGCTCATTTCCCACTAGGAAGAGGAAATAGCCAAAGGCTCAGCATGCCGTGCCAGAACCAGATTAGGGCCTGAAGCAATCCTGCGGTTTTGTGGCCAGCTCACAAGAAAGCGAGTTGAAGAAAGGAGCTCAGAGCCACTGCCATTCACAAATCTGCAGAGTTATAAATGACAGCTATCGTCCAAAAATATCTGAAGTAAGGCTGCGAAGAGGACTTGAAAGCGGGGCAGAATTCCAGGAATACGATTTCAGGAGGTAAACGGGAAGTCCTTTGAAAGCATATTAAAGAGGCAGAACCTCGACAATGATGCCCTTGGTCTAAAGGGCATATCCGGTTTTTCCAGGGCCCTCATTAAAGAGGGTAGGAGGCTCCCAGCATGCTTCAGTGGCCAACAGAGGGCCCACCTCGCCAAGGCGACGTGAGCCAACCAGGCAGGAATGACCTCACATCAGAGGGCCCACCTCACAGAAGGTTAAAGTACCCAGCCAGGATCAGACTCTCACCAGAGTGCCCACATCAGCTAGGGGCTGGGAACCAGGCAGGAGTGTCTTCACACCCATGGGGCCACATCATCGAAAGTTGAGGTACCCAACACATGTTGTCTCAAACCAGAGGACCCACATCACCATGGATCTCGGATTGAGTCAGGCAGGAGTAGCCTCACAACACAGGGCCAATAGAATAAAAAAGCTGAGGAATCCTGCAGTGGGAACCTCCCAGCAGGTGGCCCAGAGCACCGAGTCTATGCGATCCAGGCCACAGTGAACTCACAGCAGAGGGCCCACATCATGAAACTGTGAGCAACCCAGCCATTGTGACCTCAGAGGAGAAGGCCCACATTCCCATGGGGTTGGGAACATGGCACGAGTGTCCTCACACCACTTAGCATGTATCAGAAAATGTGGGTACCCAGCAGTTAGGGCCTGACGCCAGAGGGCCCTCATCACGGAGGGGAGGAGGCTCCCAGCAGGCTCCAACTGACACAAGAGGGCCGACGTTGCCAAGGCGGGGTGTGCCAGCCAGGCAGGAGTGACCTCACAGCAGAGGGCCCACCTCACAGAAGGGTGAGGAACCCAGCCAGGATCACACTCTCATCAGAGGACCCACATCACCAAGGGGATAGGAACCAGGCAGGAGTGTCCTCACACCAGTGGGGCCACATAATTGAAAGGTGAGGGACCCAGCACACGTAGACTCAAACCAGAGCACACACTTCACCATGGGGCCTGGAGTGAAGCAGGCAGGAGGAGTCTCAAAACAGAGGGCCCATAGAAGAAAAAAGGTGAGGAATCCCGCAGTTGGAACCTCCCTGCAGTCGGCCAGCAGCAGCGAGGCTATGGGATCCAGGCCGGAGTGAACTCACACCAGAGGGCCCTCATCATGAAACTGAGCAACCCAATGTTGGGACCTCAGAGCAGAAGGCCAACATTCCCATGGGGTTGGGAACCTGGCAGGAGTGTACTCGCACCACAGGGTGCACCTCAGAAAATTTTGGGAGCTCAGGAGTTAGGGCCTGACGCCAGCGGTCCCTCATTACCGAGGGGAGGAGACCCTCAGCAGGCACCAACTCCCAACTGAGGGCCCATGTATCCAAGGTGACGTGTGCCAGTCAGGCAGGAGTGACCTCACAGCAGAGGGCCTACCTCACAGAAGAGTGAGGAACCCAGCCAGCATAAGACTCTCACCAGAGAACCCACATCACCAAGGGGATCGGAAAAAGGCAGGAGTGTCCTCACACCAGTGGGGCCACATTATACAAAGGTGAGGAACCCAGCACATGTGGCCTAAACCAGAGGACCCACATTTCCAAGGGGCTCCGAGTGAGGCAGGCAGGAGTAGCCTAACAACACAGGGCCCACAGAATAAAAAATGTGAGGAATCCAGCAGTTTGAACCTCCCAGCAGGTGGCCCAGATCATGGAGTCTATGGGACCCAGGCCACAGTGAACTCACAGCAGAGGGCCCACATCATGAAACTGTGAGCAACCCAGCCGGTGGGACCTCAAAGCAGAAGGCCCACATCCCCATGGGGATGGGAACCTCACAGGAGTGTCCTCGCACAACTTAGAACATATCAGAAAATGGGGGAACCCAGCAGTTAGGGCCTGACGCCAGAGGGCCCTCATCACCGAGGAGAGGAGGCTACCAGCAGGCTCCAAATGCCACCAGAGGGCCGACGTCACCAAGGCAATGGGAGCAAGCCAGGCAGGAGTTACCTCACAGCAGAGGGCTCACCTCACAGGAGTGTGAGGAACCCAACCAGGATCAGACTCTAACCAGAGGGCCCACATCACCAAGGGGATGGAAACCAGGCAGGAGTGCCCTCACACCAGTGGGGCCACATCAGCAAAAGGTGAGGAACACAGCACATGTGGCCTCAAACAAGGGGACACACATCACGAAAGGGCTGGGAGTGAGGCATGCAGGAGGAGACTCAAAACAGAGGGCCCATGGAATAAAAAAGGTGAGGAACCCCGCAGTTGGAAGCTCCAAGCAGGTGGCCCAGAGCACCGAGGCTATGGGATCCATGCCGGAGTGAACTCACAGTAGACGGCCCACATTCTGACACTGTGAGCAACCCAGCCGTTGGGACCTCACAGCAGAAAGCCCACATCCCCATGGGGATGGGACCCTGGCAGGAGTGTACTCGCATGACAGGCCGCACATCAGAAAATTTTGGGAGCCCATGAGCTAGGGCCTGACGCCAGTGGGTCCTCATTACCGAGGGGAGGAGACTCCCAGCAGGCACCAACTCCCAAGTGAGGGCGCACATCGCCAAGGTGACGTGTGCCAGCCAGGCAGGAGTGACCTCACAGCAGAGGGCCCACCTCCCAGAAGTGTGAGGAATCCAGCCAGGATCAGACTCTCACCAGAGGGCCCCCATCACCAAGGGGATGGGAACCAGGCAGGAGTGTCCTCACACCAGTGGGGCCACATCAATAAAAGTGAGGAAACTGGCACAGGTGGCCTCAAACCAGAAGACCTACATCACAAATGGGCTGGGAGTGAGTCAGGGAGGAGGAGCGTGAAAACACAGGACCCAAAGAATAAAAAAGGTAAGGAATCCAGCAGTAGGAACCTCCCAGCAGGCGGCTCAGAGCACAGAGTCTATGGGATCTAGGCCTGAGTGAACTAACACCAGAGAGCCAACATCATGAAACGGTGAACAACACAGTTGTTGGGACCTTAGAGCAGAAGGCCCACATGCCCATGGGAATGGGAACCTGGCAGGAGTGCCCTCGCACCACTTAGCACGTATCAGAAAATGTGGGAACCCAGCAGTTAGGGCCTGATGCCAGAGGGCCTCATCACCTAGGGGAGGAGGCTCCCAGCAGGCTCCAACTGCCACCAGAGGGCCGACGTCGCCAAGGTGGGGTGTGCCAGCCAGGCAAGAATGACCTCAGAGAAGAGGGCCCACCTCACAGAAGAGTGAGGTACCCAACCAGGATCAGACTCTCGCCGGAGGGACCACATCACCAAGGGGATGGGAAGCAGGCAGGAGTGTCCTCACACCAGTGGGGCCACATCATCAAAAGATGAGGAACCCATCACATGTGGCCTCAAACCAGAGGACACACATCACCAAGGGGCTGGGAGTGAGGCAGGTGTCTGGAGGAGCACATTTAACTCTAATTTCCCACCAGGAAGAGGAATTAACCAAAGGCTCAGAGTGCCGTGCCACACCCTGATTACGGCCTGAAGCAAACCTGTGGTTTTGTGGCCAGCTTTCAAGGCAGCGAGTTAAGAAAGGAAATCACGGGCGCTGTAATTCACAAACCCACAGAGTTATAAATGACAGCTATTGGCAAAAATATATTGAAGTAAGTCTGCAAAGAGGACTTGAAAACGAGGCAGAATTGCAGGAATCATATATCAGGAGGTAGATTGGAATTGCGTTTAAAGCATGTGAAAAGCGGCAGATCTTTGACAGTGATGCACTTGGACAAAAAGTGCGTATACATTTTTTCCTGAATATATTCAGAAAAAACGCATATGCACTTTTTGGCCAACCAAGCACTCCAGCAATGGAAATCCACACTACATTGAAGTCTCATTTCCCATTCGTCAAAAGGGCCATCTGAAAAAAGTGTAAAAACCAGAAACACAGGACAGGCCATGGAGAACAGGGAGCCTTGTTATGCTGATGGGCGGGATGTAAATTGCCAACAGACACTCTGGAGATGTTTATGGTGTATCCTGAAACATCTGAAAAACAAAGCTACAGAGCCTAGGGCACTTCCACTTTTGCCCCTATAGCTTAGGAAATTTAAAATCAACAAGACACAGCCAACACAAAATTTAGGGCTGCTGTGTTTACAAGAACCTCCAGTCCAGTACAAATTAAATATCCCAGAAAGAAAAAAATGGATAAAGAAGTTGTGCTACCTACGTACAACGGAATATCACTCAGCAATGAAATCAATGTCATCAGGCCTGTAGCAGCAAATTGAGTGGATTTAGGTATGATGATTCTAAGAGAAATATGTCACACACAGAAAGATAATTATCATAAGATATCACTAATAGAGGGAGTGTAAACTTGGCTACACATAAACTAAATTACAAAACCGAACAGAGTCTCACATTTAGATAAAAAACTTATGCATCCTTAAGGGGAAAGTTGAGTTGGGGTGCTGTATAAAACCAGAGATTGAAATTAGCACACATACCGTTCCATAAGCCAAATATGTAATAGACAAGACCTACTCTTTTCTCAACAAAATAGACTCCTCCATGGTGTATCACCTCACACCTGTTAGAATGGGCATCATCAGAAAATCTACAAACAACAAATGTTGGAATGGGTGTGGAGATAAGGAACCTTCTTCCACTATTTTTGGGAATGTAAATTGATACAGTCACTGTGGAGAACGTTATGGAGTTTCTTATAAAACTAAGAATAGAATTACCATATGATACAGCAATCCCAGTACTGGGCATATACCCAGACAAAACCATAAAACGAAAAGAGACATTCACCGCAATGTTCATTGCATCACTATTTACAATATCCAGGTAATGCAAGCAACCTAAATGTCCACAGACAGAAGAATGCATAAAGATGTGGTACAAGTATAAAATGGAATATTACTAAGCCATAAAAAGGAATGAAATTGGGTCATTTGTAGAGACGTTGATGGATCTAGAGACTGTCATACAGAGTGAAGTAAGTCAGAAAGAGAAAAACAAATCTTGTGTATTAATGCATATATGTGGAACCTAGAAAAATTGTACAGATGAACCGTTTTGCAAGGCAAAAATACAGCAACCGATGTAGACAACAAACGTATGGACACCAAGGGGGGAAAGCTGTTGGGGGTGGTGGTGGAAGGAGTTGACATATTGGGATTGGCATGTATACATTTATATGTATAAAAGAGATAACCACAAAGAACCTGCTTTATAAAAAAATAAAATAAAATTCAAAGTTAAAAAAATAAAATTAAAATAATTAAAACAGAAAAAATATTCTTCCCTTCACATACATGTATTTATATGAATAAATTATTTCCATGCTTATATCTGTAAATACAAAAAAGAGGAATAAAATCTACCTTGAACCAAAAATGAAAAAAAGAAAAAAAAACAGAACCTACAAGTTACACAGAGGAAAACCGTATCAGGGCACTTGCTCCAGTTGTAAACAATTCTGAAGTTGGTCAGTGGTGGGGAATCATCTCCCATTCAGCCAGCAGGCCCTACGCAACAAGCGTCCTCATTGCAAAGCTGGGGGACCGTGTCGAGGCATCTGTGAGTAAACGTGGGCTGAGCCCCAGGCCAGCTGCTGCTGAAATGTTCCCACCCTTCCCAGGTAAAACACCTGAATATGTACAAGGACTTGAAAGCCTAGAGGAAGGGCCATGGAGCCACATGAGTGACAGCATGCCAGCCGACTTGGTGCCTGCAGGCCAGCCAGGATGGTCCTGGCCCTGGGTACTCTTCTGGAAGCTTTCCATTTCCCTGCCTGAGATACCCCTGCTGTCCCGGCCCCCACTGCATTCTTCCTTCCTCACCTCTGCCCAGGGAGAAATTCAAGCGGCAGGTATGGGTGACACATCCTCTTCTTTAGGAGGTGGCATCTTGGCAACTGCTGCAGAAAGTCCAGCAGAGCCCCACTCACACTGGGCCACCCACAAAGCCGTGGCATCTCACTCCCTCCCACCAGCCCAGCCCCGAGACTGCTGACTGGGCAGAGAAAATGGCGTCAGGCACAGCTGCAGGGGCTCTTGCTGCCTGGAGCGGTGTTTATATTGATCTCAACCCAGGCACACCTGGGGAGGACTGGTCGGCATGGTAAGGCTTCCCAGGCCAGCCAATAATCACCCCTCAGGGGCTCACAGTTGCCGAAAATGGAACTTTCTGAATCGGCCAGGTCCAAGGAACAGGTGTGGGCTCCTGAGAGTCAGGATGGACAAGGGGCTGCAGCTCTGGCTTGTTTTCTAATTATATTATCTGGCCCATGAGTGGGAGACAACTTCAAGAAAACCCTCTCCTAATGAGAGGAACCCAGGAGTCAGGGAGAGGAGGGGTGGGTGGTGGGTGGAGACAGAGGCCTGGTGCCCCGGGTGCAGTGGAAGTCTCTGGAAGACCAGGTGGAGGGAGGCCACACAGAGTGATGCCCAGGGTCACAGACCTGTCGGAGCTGCTGTTTGTTAGTTCAAGTCCTGCTCTGAGGTGCTCTGTGTCAGATCTGAGTGACAGGTGAGCTGGGAGTGCTCTGCAATGAGGGCGATGTGCACGGTTCCTCTGTGCCCAGCCCTGCCACCGTAACTGCAAGGGTAGCTCTGTATCCTGAGAGGGGTCTGACCACGAAAGCCCCGTGGTCTGGGGTGGGGGTAGGGTACCTGCGCAGGTGATCTCCATATCCTGGGATTGGCCTGATCTCGAGAGCCCCATGGGCTGCTGGAGTCCTGGTAAAGGATGTCAGGACAGTCAGTGAAGCCACCAAGGATATACCTCCAGTAGTTCCTAAAACCTACACCCTGCTGGTCATTCTACCAACCACCAGGACATGGTATTCTGTATTAGTCTTCAATGATGCCTTCTTTTGTATTCCGTTAGTGTCAGAGTCACAAGAAATTTTGGCTTGTGAGTGGCAGGACTCAACATACAACTAAAACAATACTTCTGGGCCGTCTTGCCCCAAGGGTTCAAAAATTCCCCCACCATCTTTGGGGAAAGCTCAGCTAAAGACCTAAAAGTTCTACCACTGGAAAAGGAAACACTCCTTCAATATGCAGACGACATTCTGATCGCCAGCCCTACTAAGGAGACCTCTGAACTACCAAGCCAATAAAGGATACAAGTTGTCCAAGAAAAAGCTCAAATATCACAGACTACGGCGACCTGCCTGGGCTTCATTCTCACAGAAGGTCGGAGAAGCCCATCCCAGGAAAGGGAAGAAACAATTACAGCCTTACCCATATCTAAAACTAGAAGACAGCTTAGGGGTCCCCAGGGAGGCCAGGGTTTGCTGCTTCTGGATCCCTAACTACAGTCTACTAGCTGGACCTCTATATGAAACACTGAAAGGAAAAGATGATGATCCTTTTGAATAGAATCCAGAAGTGGCCTTTCAAGAATGGAAAGAGCAGTCAATTCAGACCCTTGCCCTGGAACTCCCTAATTTAGCTAAACCCTTTGATCTTTACATTCCTGGTGAAAAGGGAATCGCCATTGGAGTATTAGTGCAAAAACTGGGACCACTTGAAATGGAACAATGCAAGAATGCCATCCAGGTAGGATAAACTACAGTCACCAAGGGACTTGGCCCACTGCCACATCTGGCCAAGATACTGGCGGTATCTAAAAACCTGGAAATCAGCAGCACAAAAGGCCACCTCCCTCCTAAGGGAAAAGGACCCCACGTGGTGATCCTAACCCCCAACCATGCCCTGAATTTGCAGGGTTTGCTCCGTGGGCACACTGACCTCGAATGAGGTGGCCCTCCAACTCCAACCTCCAGAGAGATAACCGGGAGCAACGGGGCACCATGACGACTCATGTGACCATCACTTGACCTGGAGTTTCTCTCATAAAACAACAAAAGTGTGTCCCAAAAGAGTAGACTACTGCTTGCAGGACTTACTGCACCCAGAGCGGACCTAATAATCTTGGCAGGGGAAAAGTATATCACGCTGTCAGCATAGAAAAGCCTACAGACACTGTGATAATGGTGGCCAATAAGACCGGCTGGACTCCTGTTTACTTCAAAAGGCTGTTGACTCAGTGGCCATCATGATCCTTCATCACCACTGACCCTGGATTGTCTGGGAGTTGAGCGGACAGGGTCCTGACACCTGGTGCTGTTTTTACGTTAATCCAGGGGCCTAATTGAAGAAAGCGCAGACTACTGGTCGGAGCATCTAGGCTGGCAGAAACGGTCAGCCTAAGGTGGCCGAACAAATGTGGGGCGGGGTGAAACTGGACCTCACAGCGTCACTGCACATCTCCTTCCTGGACCCTTAAAGGTCATTAGAATCTATAACACTTCCAATACTGGTGCTCAGGCGGACGAGCAGGGAGGCAGGAGGCCTGGGGACAATCAACGTCACCTGGAGGCTGCTGGGAAGTTCTGACCCTCGCCCACAGGTATGAGGGCTCCTAACTCAGCACTCAGCAGTTACAGAAGAAGGGTCTGCACCCTCAGCACTCCAAGAATGAGGAAGGGGACAAAATGCAGAAGAGGGGTTTGTCCCAGGCAAAGCCCCTTAAAAATCCCTGGGAGATAAAAATAGAATCTGGGCAATAAAATAAAGTCTAACCTTTTTTATCCTTTGTGCTTTGTCTAATTTCACGTGCTCCTAGGGTCCCGCATACAGAGGTTCCACACCCGGCACTTCAGACCAGATTTTCTAGTGCAGAATGGCTGGGTCGACACCTCAGATCCTGGGGCACAGTGCACACTCCGTGATATAGAGCCTGAGCTGCAGCCAGCCGGGCCCTCAAGAGCTCCGCCCCCTCCCTCCCACTGACTCTGACAGGATCTCTACACAGCAGCCCAGCCCACAGCCCACGGGGTAGCACATGCTCTCACCTCTCCATTCTCTGATCAAAATATAAAGTTTCCTTTGCTTCTGAACCAAACTCAGTCTCGATCTTTTGGCTCCAATGACACTGGGCAGGGGGACACTTGTTGGGATCCACTCTGGAGGATCAGTAACAGAAATTGAGAACATTGTAACTTCAATGAACAGATGTGTGAGCCAAACTGTAATTAACATAGAACAGTGTATAAGGCTCGGTTAAAATAAAATGTTTCTAACACTTCCATTTGATATTTCCATCACTTTATTATAAGCAAGTTCAGTGAAAAGGTTTGTCTTATTTGTCAGGTCAATATTAGAGAAACGAAGTGATTTCTTTCCAAGGATGTACATCTAGTAATCTTGGTTAAAGCTTCAATCTTGTTTTAAATGCTTTTCCATTGAAAATGATACCTCTCTTTCAGCTCCCCCATTTATGAGAAGTATAAAGTCTTATAATTTATTATTACCAAAGGGGAAAGGTGAGAGGAGGGATAAATTAACAGTTTGAGATTAACACATACACACTGCTATGTATAAAATCGATCATCAACAAGGAACTACTGTATAGCACCAGGAACTACACTCAATATTTTACAATAACCTATAAGGGGAAATAATCTGAAAAAGAATAGATATTTTTATTGACATCATCTATCAATGACAGTTAAAATGGAACCTAAGGGAAGCCGGTGGTGAGTGCTTCTGACCCTGAAGACTTCAGTCATCTAAAGTTTGGACTCTGCCTACTTCCCAAGGCCCTTAATGAACATATGTGTAGCCGTAGCTTAAAAAATTCCCCAGTTTGGGTTGTGGAGAGACACTGATTTTGTAAAAGCCCTGGTGTTCTCCTCATATGAATGGGACACTTTCTACAGCTAAAACATGCCTGTCACACCCAGAGGATGGTATAACATCTGATCGGGAAGAGTTTGGAAAAGGCATCTCATCTCCTCATCTCCTGGTGCTCGGGTTCACCCCTCCAGCGTCTTTACGAACAGTCTCCCCACTTGGAGATGTCAGCACTGTCAACATCTTGTTGCAGACAGTTTGGAATTTGTCCAGAGGATGAAGCAGAAGGTGGAGGAACAATGAGAGACAAGTCTTAGGTGTTCGGACAGGCACATGTCACTCTTATTTCCAATCAGGAAGACGAATTGACCAAAGGCTAGGGTTGCCCATGGAAACAGAATAGGGCTTGAGGAAATCCCGCTGCTTTGTGGCCAGTTCCCATAAACACAAGTTGAAAAATGGAACTCAGGGACACTAAAATTCACGAAACTGCAGAGTTGAAAATATCTGTCACTGAAAAATGTCTTGAGGAAAGTCAGAGAAAAGGATGTGTAAGCAACGGAGAATGGCAGGAAAGGGATTGGAAGAGGTAGAAAGGACTCGCCATTAAGCACAAGAAAAGGGGCTGAACATTGCCAACATTGCAGTTGGCCAAAAAGGGTGTATGCGTCTTTTTCTGTATATATTCAAGAAAAGGGCATACACTTTTTTAGCCAACCAAACAGGTGGGCACTGGAAATCAATACTACAAAACATATCACTTCGCATCAGTCAGAAGAGCCGTCCTCATAAAGTGTAAACACCAGAAATGCAGGACAGGGCAAGGAGAAAAGGGAGCCCTGTGAGGCTTATACTGGAAATGTATATTGCCAACGGTCACTCTGGAGAAGTGTATTGTGTTTACTAAAGCATCTAAAAAATGAGCTACAGAGCACAGGGCACTTGCACTCATGGACGTATATCTTGGGAAAAACAAAAATCGAGAGGACACAGGCACCCCAATGTATACCGCCTCACTGTTTAAAAGATCCTCGACTAGGATATAACTTAAATGTCTCTGGAGGGAAAAAATGGATACAGATGTGGTGCTTATGTAGAGTGGAATATGACTCAGCCTGGAAATCAATGAAATATGGCCACTTGTAACAACTCCAGAGGAGTTACGTATGATCATTTAAAGTCAGAGAATTCAAAAACAAAAAGACATACTATATCACTAATACATGGAATGTAAACTTGGCTACACATGAACTGAATTACAAAACAGAACAGGGTCTCAAATATAGAAAACCAACTTATTCTTGCTTAAGGATAAAGGTGAGTTGGGGTGCTGCATAAAACCAGAGATTGAAATTAGCACAGATACAGTTCCATAAGCCAAATATGTAATAGTCAAGACCTACAACTTGCTCAACAAAATGGACTCAACACCCCATATTCAACGCCTAGGAATATACCTGACTAATAAGAATCTTCAAACCCATGGTTTTATATGTCTCTGTAAGAGAATCAAGCGTGTGTACAGTGGCATGAACACATCAGTGAAAATACGATAAATCCCATTATCAAAATAAATTACAGAAACAAAAAACACAATGACAGTGAAATAGAGAGCAATTCTTAAATAACTCATTCAGTGCCTGTGATGCAACCTGGATTTACCACATCTACACCCAGAGCTGAGTGAGACATAAGGCTGGACACCAGGCTGATAGCATTGGTGAGGTTCGGTGAGCAAATTCAGACCCCTTGAAGTACCCATTCCATGGGTCCCAACTCTCCAGGTTTAAGGGATTCTTCCTTCAGCTAAAACATGCCTGGGAAACCCACAGTATAGTGCACCGTGTGACTGGCAAACGTTTTCCAATGCATCTCAGGTTTCGTCCCCTTTTACACGGGTTCACCATTCCAGATGCTTTACTAACACTCTCCCCACTTGGAGAGTCAGTGCCTTTAAACTCCTGTTTGGCACAGTTTGCAATTTCTGCGCAAGATGAACAGGAATAGGGAGAACCAATGAGAGACTAGCTGTAGGTGTCTGCCCGGGCAAATGTAATGCTCATTTCCCACCAGGAAGAGGAATTATCCAAATTCACAAACCTGCAGAGTTATAAATGACAGCTATCGTCCAAATATATATAGAAGGAAGTCAGCGAAGAGGACTTGAAAGTGGGGCAGAAATTCAGGAAAACGATTTCAGTGGGTAGACTGGAATTGCATTTAAAGCATAGGAAAAGAGGCAGAAGGTCGACAATGGTGCACTTGGCCAAAAAGTACGTATGCGTTTTTTCCTGAAAATATTCAGGAAAAAACGCATACGCACTTTTTGGCCAACCAAGCAAGCATGTTAAAGAAATCTGCACTACAGTGAAGTCTCACAGCCCCCCAGTCAAAAGGGCCATCTGAAAAAAGTGTAAAATCCAGAAAGGCAGCACAGGCCATGGAGAACAGAGAGCCGTGTTATGCTGATGTACGGGTTGTAAATTGCCAACAGCCACTCTGGAGAAGTGTATAGTGTTTCCTCAAACACCTAAAAAAAAAAGCAATGGAGCCTACGGAACTTCCACTTATGGTCCTATAGCTTAGGGAAATTAAAATCAAAATCACACAGCCACCCCAAAGTTTCCAACGGCTCTGTTTACAAGAACCTTGTCTATGGTACAAGTTAAATATCCCAGAATGAAAAAATGGATCAAGAAGTTGTGGTATGTACGTACAATGGAATATCACTCACCAATGAAATCTATGTCATCAGGTCCGTCGTGGCATAATGAGTGGATTCAGGTACGATGATTCTAAGTGAAATAAGACACACAGAAAATGAAAAATCATAAGATATCACTAATACACGGAACATAAACTTGGCTACACATGAACTTAATTACAAAACAGAACAGGGTCTCAAATTTAGAAAACCAACTTATGCTTGCTTATAGGGAAAGGTGAGTTGGGGTGCTGCATAAAACCAGAGATTGAAATTAGCACAGATACCGTTCCATAAGCCAAATATATAATAGACAAGACCTACACCTTGCTCAACGAAATGGACTCAACACCCCATATTCAACGCCTGGGAATATACCTGACAAGTAAGAAACTTAAGACCCATGGATTTATATGTCTCCATAAGGAAGTCAAGCGTGTGTACAGTGGCCTAAATGCAGCAGTGAAAATCCGATAAATCCCATTAACAAAATAAATTTCAAAAACAAAACACAATGACAGTGAAATAGAGAGCAATTCTTAAATAATTCATTCAGGGCTTGTGATGCAACCTGGATTTACCACATCTACACCCAGAGCTGGTTGAGACATAAGGCTGGACACATCGGGCTCATAGCATTGGTGAGGTTTGGTGAGCAAACGCAGACCCTTTGAAGTCATATTGCATGGTAGCCATTCCATGGGTCCCAACTCTCCAGGTTTAAGGGATTCTTCCTTCAGCTAAAACATGCATGTGAAACCCAGAGTATGGTCCGCCGTGTGATTGGGAAACGTTTTCAAATGCATCTCAGGTTTCGTCCCCTGGTACTCGGGTTCACCGTTCCAGACGCTTGACTAACACTCTCCCCACTTGGAGAGTCAGTGCCTTTAACCTCCTGTTTGGCACAGTTTGCAATTTCTGCGCAAGATGAACAGGAATAGGGAGAACCAATGAGAGACTAGCTGTAGGTGTCTGCACGGGCAAATGAAACGCTCATTTCCCACCAGGAAGAGGAATTAACCAAAGGCTCAGCATTCCCTGCCGGAACCAGGTTAGGGCCTGAAGCAATCCTGCGGTTTTGCGGCCAGCTCACAAGAAAGCGAGTTGAAGAAAGGAGCTCAGGGGCACTGTAATTCACAAACCTGCAGAGATATGAATGACAGCTATCATCCAAAAATGTATTGAAGTAAGTCTTCGAAGAGGACTTGAAAGCGGGGCAGAATTTCAGGAAAAGGATTTCAGGGGGTAGACTAGAATTGCACTTAAAGCATAGGATAAGAGGCAGAATGTCGACAATGATGCACTTGGACAAAAAGTGCATATGCGTTTTTTCCTGAATATATTCAGGTAAAAACGCATACGCACTTTTTGGCCAACCAAGCAAGCGTGTAAAGGAAATCTCCACTACAATGAAGTCTCACTGCCCCCAGGTCCAAAGGCCCATCTGAATCAAGTGTAAAATCAGAAACGCAGGAGATGTCATGGAGAAGAGGGAGCCTTGTTATGCTGATGGGCGGGATGTAAATTGCCAACAGCCACACTGGAGAAGTGTATGGTGTTTCCTGAAACACGGAGGAAACAAAGCAACACAGCCTATGGCACTTCCACTTAGAGTCCTATAGCTTAGGGAAATTTAAATCAAAAACACACAGCTACCCCAAAATTTGGGACGGCTCTGTTTACAAGAACCTCGTCTACGGTACAAGTTAAATATCCGAGAAAGCAAAAAATGGATAAAGAAGTTGTGGTACGTACGAACAATGGAATATCACTCAGCAATGAAATCTACGTCATCAGGCCCGTAGCGGCATAATGAGTGGATTCACATACGACGATTCTATGAGAAATAAGTCACACAGAAATAGAAACATCATAAGATATCACTAATACACGGAACGTAAACTTGGCTACACATGAACTGAATTACAAACAGAACAGGGTCTCAAATTTAGAAAGCCAACTTATGCTTGCTTATGGGGAAAGGTGAGTTGGGGTGCTGCATAAAACCAGAGATTGAAATTAGAACAGATACCGTTCCATAAACCAAATATATAATAGACAAGACCTACTCCTTGCTCAACGAAATGGACTCAACACCCCATATTCAATGCCTGGGAATATACCTGACAAGTAAGAATCTTAAGACACATGGATTTATATGTCTCCATAAGGAAATCAAGCGTGTGTACAGCGGCCTAAACGCAGCTGTGAAAATCCGGTAAATCCCAGTATCAAAATAAATTTCACAAACAAAACACAATGACAGAGAAATAGAGAGCAATTCTTAAATAATTCATTCAGGGCTTGTGATGCAACCTGGATTTCCCACATCTACACCCAGAGCTGGGTGAGACATAAGGCTGGACACTTCGGGCTGATAGCATTGGTGAGGTTCGGTGAGCAAACGCAGACCCTTTGAAGTTATACTGCATGGTGCCCATTCGATGGGTCCCAAATCTCCAAGTTTAAGGGATGCTTCCTTCAGCTAAAACATGCATGGGAAACCCAGAGTATGGTCCACCGTGTGATTGGGAAACCTTTTCAAATGCATCTCAGGTTTCGTCCCCTGGTACTCGGGTTCACCATTCCAGACGCTTTACTAACACTCTCCCCACTTGGAGAGTCAGTGCCTTTAACCTCCTGTTTGTCACAGTTTGCAATTTCTGCGCAAGATGAACAGGAATAGGGAGAACCAATGAGAGACTAGCTGTAGGTGTCTGCACGGGCAAATGGAATGCTCATTTCCCACCAGGAAGAGGAATTAACCAAAGGCTCAGCATGCCCGGCCAGAACCAGATTATGGCCTGAAGCAATCCTGCGGTTTTGAAGCCAGCTCACAAGAAAGCGAGTTGAAGAAAGGAGCTCAGGGGCACTGTAATTCACAAACCTGCAGAGTTATGAATGACAGCTATCGTCCAAAAATGTATTGAAGTAACTCTTCGAAGAGGAGTTTAAAGCGGGGCAGAATTTCAGGAAAACGATTTCAGGGGGTAGACTGGAATTGCACTTAAAGCATAGGAAAAGAGGCAGAATGTCGACAATGATGCACTTGGCCAAAAAGGGCGTATGCGTTTTTTCCTGAATATATTCAGGAAAAAACGCATACGCACTTTTTAGCCAACCAAGCAAGCGTGTAAAGGAAATCTGCACTACAATGAAGTTTCACTGCCCCCCGGTCCAAAGGGCCATCTGACAAAAGTGTAAAATCCAGAAAGGTAGGACAGGTCATGGAGAACAAGGAGCCTTGTTATGCTGATGGGCGGTATGTAAATTGCCAACAGCCACTCTGGAGAAGAGTATGGTGTTTCCTGAAACACGTAGGAAACAAAGCAACACAGCCTATGGCAATTCCACTTATGGTCCTATAGCTTAGGGAAATTAAAATCAAAAACACACAGCCACCCCAAAGTTAGGGACGGCTCTGTTTACAAGAACCTCGTCTACGGTACAAGATAAATTTCCGAGAAAGCATAAAATGGATAAAGAAATTGTGCTACGTACGTACAATGGAATATCACTCAGCAATGAAATCTACGTCATCAGGCCCATAGCGGCATAATGAGTGGATTCAGGTACGATGATTCTACGAGAAATAAGTCATACAGAAAAAGAAAGATCATAAGATATCACTAATACACGTAATGTAAACTTGGCTACACATGAACTGAATTACAAAACAGAACAGGGTCTCAAATTAAGAAAACCAACTTATGCTTGCTTATGGGGAAAGGAGAGTTGGGGTGCTGCATAAAACCAGAGATTGAAATTAGCACAGATACCGTTCCATAACAGAAATATATTATAGACAAGACCTACTCCTTGCTCAACGAAATGGACTCAACACCCCATATTCAACGCCTTTGAATATACCTGACAAGTAAGGAGCTTAAAACCCATGGATTTATATGTCTCCATAAGGAAATGAAGCGTGTGTACAGCGGCCTAAACGCAGCAGTGAAAAGGCGATAAATCCCATTATCAAAATAAATTGCAAAAACAAAACACAATGACAGTGAAATAGAGAGCAATTCTTAGAGAGCAATTCTCAAATAATTCATACAGGGCTTGTGATGAAACCTGGATTTACCACATCTACACCCAGAGCTGGGTGTGACATAAGGCTGGACACTTCGGGCTGATAGCATTGGTGAGGTTCGGTGAGCAAACGCAGACCATTTGAAGTCATACTGCATGGTACCCATTCCATGGGTCCCAACTCTCCAGGTTTAAGGGATTCTTCCTTCAGTTAAAACATGCATGGGAAGCCCAGAGTACGGTCCCCCGTGTGATTGGGAAACGTTTTCAAATGCATCTCAGTTTTGGAGCCCAGGGACTCGGCTTCACCATTCCAGACGCTTTACTAACACTCTCCCCACTTGGAGAGTCAGTGCCTTTAACCTCCTGTTTGGCACAGTTTGCAATTTCTGCACAAGATGAACAGGAATAGGTAGAACCAATGAGAGACTAGCTGTAGGTGTCTGCACGGGCAAATGGAACGCTCATTTCCCACCAGGAAGAGGAATTAACCAAAGACTCAGCATGCCCGGCCGGAAACAGATTAGGGCCTGAACCAATCCTGCGGTTTTGCGGCCAGCTCACAAGAAAGCGAGTTGAAGAAAGGAGCTCAGGGGCACTGTAATTCACAAACATACAGAGTTATGAATGACAGCTATCGTCCCAAAATGTATTGAAGTAAGTCTTAAAAGAGGACTTGAAAGCGGGGCAGAATTTCAGGAAACGATTTCAGGGGGTTGACTGGAATTGCACTTAGAGCATAGGAAAAGAGGCAGAATGTCGACAATGATGCACTTGGCCAAAAAGGGCGTATGCGTTTTTTCCTGAATATATTCAGGAAAAACCGCATACGCCCTTTTTGTCCAACCTAGCAAGCATATAAAGGAAATCTGCACTACAAGGAAGCCTCACTGCCCCCCCCCTCGGTCTAAAGGGCCATCTGAAAATAGTGTAAAATCCAGAAAGGCAGGACAGGTCTTGGAGAACAGGGAACCTTGTTATGCTGATGGGAGGGATGTAAATTGCCAACAGTCACTATGGAGAAGTGTATGGTGTTTCCTGAAACACGGAGGAAACAAAGCAACACAGCCTATGGCACTTCCACTTAGGGTCCTATAGCTTAGGGAAATTAAAATAAAAAACACACAGCCACCCCAAAGTTTGGGACGGCTCTGTTTACAAGAACCTCGTCTACGGTACAAGTTAAATATCCGAGAAAGCAAAAAATGGATAAAGAAATTGTGGTAAGCACGTACAATGGAATATCACTCAGCAATGAAATCTACGTCATCAGGCCTGTAGCGGCATAATGACTGGAATCAGGTACGACGATTCTACGAGAAATATGTCACACAGAAAAAGAAACATCATAAGGTATCACTAATACACGGAATGTAAACTTGTCTACACATGAACTGAATTACAAAACAGAACAGGGTCTCAAATTTAGAAAACCCACTTATGCTTGCTTATGGGGAAAGGTGAGTTGGGGTGCTGCATAAAACCACAGATTGAAATTAGCACAGATACCGTTCCATAAGCCAAATATATAAGAGACAAGACCTACTCCTGGCTCAACGAAATGGACTCAACACCCCATATTCAACGCCTGGGAATATACCTGACAAGTAAGAATCTTAAAACCCATGGATTTATATGTCTCCATAAAGAAATCAAGTGTGTGTACAGTGGCCTAAACGCAGCAGTGAAAATCCGATAAATCCCATTATCAAAATAAATTTCAAAAACAAAACACAATGCCAGTGAAATAGAGAGCAATTCTTAAATAATTCATTCAGGGCTTGTGATGCAACTTGGATTTACGACATCTACACCCAGAGCTGGGTGAGACATAAGGCTGGACACTTCGGGCTCATAGCATTGGTGAGGTTCGGTGAGCAAACGCAGACCCTTTGAAGTCATACTGCATGGTACCCATTCTATGGGTCCCAACTCTCCAGGTGTAAGGGATGCTTCCTTCAGCTAAAACATGCATGGGAAAGCCAGAGTATGGTCCACCGTGTGTTTGGGAAACGTTTTCAAATGCATCTCAGTTTTCGTCCCGTGGTACTCGTTTTCACCATTCCAGACGCTTTACTAACACTCTCCCCACTTGGAGAGTCAGTGCCTTTAACCTCTTCTTTGGCACAGTTTGCAATTTCTACGCAAGAGGAACAGGAATAGGGAGAACCAATGAGAGTCTAGCTGTAGGTGTCTGCACAGGCAAATGGAACGCTCATTTACCACCAGGAAGTGGAATTAACCAAAGGCTCAGCATGCCCTGCCGGAAACACATTAGGGCCTGAAGGAATCCTGCGGTTTTGCGGCCAGCTCACAAGAAAGCGAGTTGAAGAAAGGAGCTCAGGGCCACTGTAATTCACAAACCTGCAGAGTTATGAATGACAGCTCTCATCCACAAATGTATTGAAGAAAGTCTTGGAAGAGGACTTGAAAGCGGGGCAGAATTTCAGGAAAACGATTTCAGGGGGTAGACTGGAATTGCACTTAAAGCATAGGAAAAGAGGCAGAATGTCGACAATGATACACTTGGCCAAAAAGGGCGTATGCGTTTTTTCCTGAATATATTCAGTATAAAATGCATACGCCCTTTATGGGCAACCAAGCAAGCGTGTAAAGGAAATGTGCACTACAATGAAGTCTCACTGCCCCCCGGTCAAAAGGGCCATCTGAAAAAAGTGTAAAATCCAGAAAGGCAGGACAGGTCATGGAGAACAGGGAGCCTTGTTATGCTGATGGGCGGGATGTAATTTGCCAACAGCCACTCTGGAGAACTGTATGGTGTTTCCTGAAACACGTAGGAAACAAAGCAACACAGCCTATGGCACTTCCACTTATGGTCCTACAGCTTACGAAAATTAAAATCAAAAACACACAGCCACCCCAAAGTTTGGGACGGCTCTGTTTACAAGAACCTCGTCTACGGTACAAGTTAAATATCCGAGAAAGCAAAAAATGGATAAAGAAGTTGTGGTACGCACGTAGAATGTAATATCACTCAGCAATGAAATCTACATCATCAGGCCCGTAGTGGCATAATGAGTGGATTCAGGTACGACGATTCTACGAGAAATAAGTCACACAGAAATAGAAACATCATAAGTTATCACTAATACACGGAATGTAAACTTGGCTACACATGAACTGAATTACAAAACAGAACAGGGTCTCAAATTTAGAAAACCCACTTATGCTTGCTTATGGGGAAAGGTGAGTTGGGGTGCTGCATAAAACCAGAGAATGAAATTAGCACAGATACCGTTCCATAAGCCAAATATATAATAAACAAGACCTACTCCTTGCTCAACGAAATGGACTCAACAGCCCATATTCAACGCCTGGGAATATACCTGACAAGTAATAATCTTAAAACCCATGGATTTATATGTCTCCATAAGGAAATCAAGCGTGTGTACAGCGGCCTAAACGCAGCAGTGAAAATCCGATAAATCGATTATCAAAATAAATTTCAAAAACAAAACACAATGACAGTGAAATAGAGAGCAATTCTTAAATAATTCATTCAGGGCTTGTGATGCAACCTGCATTTACCACATCTACACCCAGAGCTGGGTGAGACATAAGGCTGGACACTTCGGGCTGAGAGCATTGGTGAGGTTCGGTGAGCAAACGCAGACCCTTTGAAGTCATACTCCATGGTACGCATTCTATGGGTCCCAACTCTCCAGGTTTAAGGGATTCTTCCTTCAGCTAAAACATGCATGGGAAACACAGTGTATGGTCCACCATGTGGTTGGGAAACGTTTTCAAATGCATCTCAGTTTTCGTCCCCTGGTACTCGGGTTCAACATTCCAGACGCTTTACTAACACTCTCCCCACTTGGAGAGTCAGTGCCTTTAACCTCCTGTTTGGCACAGTTTGCAATTTCTGCGCAAGATGAACAGGAATAGGGAGAACCAATGAGAGACTAGCTGTAGGTGTCTGCACGGGCAAATGGAACGCTCATTTCCCACCAGGAAGAGTAATTAACCAAAGGCTCAGCATGCCCGGCCAGAAACAGATTAGGGCCTGAAGCAATCCTGCGGCATTGCGGCCAGCTCACAAGAAAGCGAGTTGAAGAAAGGAGCTCAGAGGCACTGTAATTCACAAACCTGCAGAGTTATGAATGACAGCTATGGTCCAAAAATGTATTGAAGTAAGTCTTCGAAGAGGACTTGAAAGCGCGGCAGAATTTCAGGAAAACGATTTCAGGGGGTAGACTAGAATTGCACTTAAAGCATAGGAAAAGAGGCAGAATGTCGACAATGATGCACTTGGACAAAAAGGGCGTATGCGTTTTTTCCTGATTATATTCATGAAAAAACGCATACGCACTTTTTGGCCAACGAAGCAAGCGTGTAAAGGAAATCTGCACTACAATGAAGTCTCACTGACCCCCGGTCAAAAGTGCCATCAGAAAAACGTGTAAAATCCAGAAAGGCAGGACAGGTCATGGAGAACAGGGAGCCTTGTTATGCTGATGGGCGGGATGTAAATTGCCAACAGCCACTCTGGAGAACTGTATGGTGTTTCCTGAAACACGTAGGAAACAAAGCAACACAGCCTATGGCACTTCCACTTATGGTCCTATAGCTTACGAAAATTAAAATCAAAAACACACAGCCACCGCAAAGTTTGGGACGGCTCTGTTTACAAGAACCTCGTCTACCGTACAAGTTAATTATCCGAGAAAGCAAAAAATGGATAAAGAAATTGTGGTACGCACGTACAATGGAATATCACTCAGCAATGAAATCTACGTCATCAGGCCCGTAGCGGCATAATGAGTGTATTCAGGTATGATGATTCTACGAGAAATAAGTCACACAGAAAAAGAAACATCATAAGATATCACTAATACACGGAATGTAAACTTGGCTACACATGAACTGAATTACAAAACAAAACAAGGTCTCAAATTTAGAAAACCAACTTATGCTTGCTTATGGGGAAACGTGAGCTGGGGTGCTGCATAAAACCAGAGATTGAAATTAGCACAGATACCGTTCCATAAGCCAAATATATAAAAGACCAAACCTACTCCTTGCTCAACGAAATGGACTCAACACCCCATATTCAACGCCTGGGAATATACCTGTGAAGCAAGAATCTTAAAACCCATGTATTTATATGTCTCCATAAGGAAATCAAGCATGTGTACAGTGGCCTAAACACAGCAGTGAAAATCTGATAAATCCCATTATCAAAATAAATTTCAAAAACAAAACACAATGACAGTGAAATAGAGAGCAATTCTTAGAGAGCAATTCTCAAATAATTCATTCAGGGCTTGTGATGCAACCTGGATTTTCCACATCTACACCCAGAGCTGGGTGTGACATAAGGCTGGACACTTCGGGCTGATAGCATTGGTGAGATTCGGTGAGCAAACTCAGACCCTTTGAAGTCATACTGCATGGTACCCATTCCATGGGTCCCAACTCTCCAAGTTTAAGGGATTCTTCCTTCAGTTAAATCATGCATGGGAAGCCCAGAGTACGGTCCCCTGTGTGATTGGGAAACGTTTTCAAATGCATCTCAGTTTTCGAGCCCAGGGACTAGGCTGCACCATTCCAGACGCTTTACTAACACTCTCCCCACTTGGAGAGTCAGTGCCTTTAACCTCCTGTTTGGCACAGTTTGCAATTTCTGCACAAGATGAACAGGAATAGGTAGAACCAATAAGGGACTAGCTGTAGGTGTCTGCACCGGCAAATGGAACGCTCATTTCCCACCAGGAAGAGGAATTAACCAAAGTCTCAGCATGCCCGGCCAGAAACAGATTAGGGCCTGAACCAATCCTGCGGTTTTGCGGCCAGCTCACAAGAAAGCGAGTTGAAGAAAGGAGCTCAGGGGCACTGTAATTCACAAACCTGCAGAGTTATGAATGACAGCTATCGTCCCAAAATGTATTGAAGTAAGTCTTAAAAGAGGACTTGAAAGCGGGGCAGAATTTCAGGAAAACGATTTCAGGGGGTAGACTGGAATTGCACTTAGAGCATAGGAAATGAGGCAGAATGTCGACAATGATGCACTTGGCCAAAAAGGGCGTATGCGTTTTTTCCTGAATATATTCAGGAAAAAACGCATACGCACTTTTTGGCTAACCAAGCAAGCGTGTAAAGGAAATCTGCACTACAATGAAGTCTCACTGCCCCCCGGTCAAAAGGGCATTCTGAAAAACGTGTAAAATGCAGAAAGGCAGGACAGGTCATGGAGAACAGGGAGCCTTGTTATGCTGATGGGCGGGATGTAAATTGCCAACAGCCACGCTGGAGAAGTGTATGGTGTTTCCTGAAACACGTAGGAAACAAAGCAACACAGCCTATGGCACTTCCACTTATGGTCCTATAGCTTAGGGAAACTAAAATCAAAAACACACAGCCACCCCAAAGTTTGGGACGGCTCTGTTTACAAGAACCTCGTCTACGGAAAAAGTTAGATATCCGAGACAGCAAAAAATGGATAAAGAAGTTGTGGTACGCACGTACAAAGGAATATCACTCAGCAATGATATCTACGTCATCAGGACGGTAGCGGCATAATCAGTGGATTCAGGTACGATGATTCTACGAGAAATATGTCACACAGAAAAAGAAACATCATAAGATATCAGTAATACACGGAATATGAACTTGGCTACACATGAACTGAATTACAAAACAGAACAGGATCTCAAATTTAGAAAACACACTTATGCTTGCTTATGGGGAAAGGTGAGTTGGGGTGCTGCATAAAACCAGAGATTGAAATTAGCACAGATACCGTTCCATAAGCCAAATATATAATAAACAAGACCTACTCCTTGTTCAACGAAATGGACTCAACAGCCCATATTCAACGCCTGGGAATATACGTGACAAGTAAGAATCTTAAAACCCATGGATTTATATGTCTCCATAAGGAAATCAAGCGTGTGTACAGCGGCCTAAACGCAGCAGTGAAAATCCGATAAATCCCATTATCAAAATAAATTTCAAAAACAAAACAAAATGACAGTGAAATAGAGAGCAATTCTTAAATAATTCATTCAGGGCTTGTGATGCAACCTGCATTTACCACATCTACACCCAGAGCTGGGTGAGACATAAGGCTGGACACTTCGGGCTGATAGCATTGGTGAGGTTCGGTGAGCAAACGCAGACCCTTTGAAGTCATACTCCATGGTACGCATTCCATGGGTCCCAACTCTCCAGGTGTAAGGGATTCTTCCTTCAGCTAAAACATGCATGGGAAACACAGTGTATGGTCCACCATGTGGTTGGGAAACGTTTTCAAATGCATCTCAGTTTTCGTCCCCTGGTACTCGGGTTCACCATTCCAGACGCTTCACGAACACTCTCCCCACTTGGAGAGTCAGTGCCTTTAACCTCCTGTTTGGCACAGTTTGCAATTTCTGCGCAAGATGAACAGGAATAGGGAGAACCAATGAGAGACTAGCTGTAGGTGTCTGCACGGGCAAATGGAACGCTCATTTCCCACCAGGAAGAGGAATTAACCAAAGGCTCAGCATGCCCGACCGGAAACAGATTAGGGCCTGAAGCAATCCTGCGGTATTGCGGCCAGCTCACAAGAAAGCGAGTTGAAGAAAGGAGCTCAGAGGCACTGTAATTCACAAACCTGCAGAGCTATGAATGACAGCTATCGTCCAAAAATGTATCGAAGTAAGTCTTCGAAGAGGACTTGAAAGCGCGGCAGAATTTCAGGAAAATGATTTCAGGGGGTAGACTAGAATTGCACTTAAAGCATAGGAAAAGAGGCAGAATGTCGACAATGATGCACTTGGACAAAAAGGGCGTATGCGTTTTTTCCTGAATATATTCATGAAAAAACGCATACGCACTTTTTGGCCAACGAAGCAAGCGTGTAAAGGAAATCTGCACTACAATGAAGTCTCACTGCCCCCTGGTCAAAAGGGCCATCTGAAAAACGTGTAAAATCCAGAAAGGCAGGACAGGTCATGGAGAACAGGGAGCCTTGTTATGCTGATGGGCGGGATGTAAATTGCCAACAGCCACTCTGGAGAACTGTATGGTGTTTCCTGAAACACGTAGGAAACAAAGCAACACAGCCTATGGCACTTCCACTTATGGTCCTATAGCTTAGGGAAATTAAAATCAAAAACACACAGCCACCCCAAAGTTTGGGGCGGCTCTGTTTACAAGAACCTCGTCTACCGTACAAGTTAATTATCCGAGAAAGCAAAAAATGGATAAAGAAATTGTGGTACGCACGTACAATGGAATATCACTCAGCAATGAAATCTATGTCATCAGGCCCGTAGAGGCATAATGAGTGTATTCAGGTATGATGATTCTACGAGAAATAAGTCACACAGAAAAAGAAACATCATAAGATATCACTAATACACGGAATGTAAACTTGGCTACACATGAACTGAATTACAAAACAAAACAAGGTCTCAAATTTAGAAAACCAACTTATGCTTGCTTATGGGGAAACGTGAGCTGGGGTGCTGCATAAAACCAGAGATTGAAATTAGCACAGATACCGTTCCATAAGCCAAATATATAAAAGACCAAACCTACTCCTTGCTCAACGAAATGGACTCAACACCCCATATTCAACGCCTGGGAATATACCTGTCAAGCAAGAATCTTAAAACCCATGGATTTATATGTCTCCATAAGGAAATCAAGCATGTGTACAGCGGCCTAAACGCAGCAGTGAAAATCCGATAAATCCCATTACCAAAATAAATTTCAAAAACAAAACCCAATGACAGTGAAATAGAGAGCAATTCTTAGAGAGCAATTCTCAAATAATTCATTCAGGTCTTGTGATGCAACCTGGATTTACCACATCTACACCCAGAGCTGGGTGTGACATAAGGCTGGACACTTCGGGCTGATAGCATTGGTGAGATTCGGTGAGCAAACTCAGACCCTTTGAAGTCATACTGCATGGTACCCATTCCATGGGTCCCAACTCTCCAAGTTTAAGGGATTCTTCCTTCAGTTAAATCATGCATGGGAAGCCCAGAGTACGGTCCCCTGTGTGATTGGGAAACGTTTTCAAATGCATCTCAGTTTTCGAGCCCAGGGACTAGGCTGCACCATTCCAGACGCTTTACTAACACTCTCCCCACTTGGAGAGTCAGTGCCTTTAACCTCCTGTTTGGCACAGTTTGCAATTTCTGCACAAGATGAACAGGAATAGGTAGAACCAATAAGGGACTAGCTGTAGGTGTCTGCACGGGCAAACGGAACGCTCATTTCCCACCAGGAAGAGGAATTAACCAAAGTCTCAGCATGCCCGGCCAGAAACAGATTAGGGCCTGAACCAATCCTGCGGTTTTGCGGCCAGCTCACAAGAAAGCGAGTTGAAGAAAGGAGCTCAGGGGCACTGTAATTCACAAACCTGCAGAGTTATGAATGACAGCTATCGTCCCAAAATGTATTGAAGTAAGTCTTAAAAGAGGACTTGAAAGTGGGGCAGAATTTCAGGAAAACGATTTCAGGGGGTAGACTGGAATTGCACTTAGAGCATAGGAAATGAGGCAGAATGTCGACAATGATGCACTTGGCCAAAAAGGGCGTATGCGTTTTTTCCTGAATATATTCAGGAAAAAACGCATACGCACTTTTTGGCTAACCAAGCAAGCGTGTAAAGGAAATCTGCACTACAATGAAGTCTCACTGCCCCCCGGTCAAAAGGGCATTCTGAAAAACGTGTAAAATGCAGAAAGGCAGGACAGGTCATGGAGAACAGGGAGCCTTGTTATGCTGATGGGCGGGATGTAAATTGCCAACAGCCACGCTGGAGAAGTGTATGGTGTTTCCTGAAACACGTAGGAAACAAAGCAACACAGCCTATGGCACTTCCACTTATGGTCCTATAGCTTAGGGAAACTAAAATCAAAAACACACAGCCACCCCAAAGTTTGGGACGGCTCTGTTTACAAGAACCTCGTCTACGGAAAAAGTTAGATATCCGAGACAGCAAAAAATGGATAAAGAAGTTGTGGTACGCACGTACAATGGAATATCACTCAGCAATGATATCTACGTCATCAGGACGGTAGCGGCATAATCAGTGGATTCAGGTACGATGATTCTACGAGAAATATGTCACACAGAAAAAGAAACATCATAAGATATCAGTAATACACGGAATATGAACTTGGCTACACATGAACTGAATTACAAAACAGAACAGGATCTCAAATTTAGAAAACACACTTATGCTTGCTTATGGGGAAAGGTGAGTTGGGGTGCTGCATAAAACCAGAGATTGAAATTAGCACAGATACCGTTCCATAAGCCAAATATATAATAAACAAGACCTACTCCTTGTTCAACGAAATGGACTCAACAGCCCATATTCAACGCCTGGGAATATACGTGACAAGTAATAATCTTAAAACCCATGGATTTATATGTCTCCATAAGGAAATCAAGCGTGTGTACAGCGGCCTAAACGCAGCAGTGAAAATCCGATAAATCCCATTATCAAAATAAATTTCAAAAACAAAACACAATGACAGTGAAATAGAGAGCAATTCTTAAATAATTCATTCAGGGCTTGAGATGCAACCTGCATTTACCACATCTACACCCAGAGCTGGGTGAGACATAAGGCTGGACACTTCGGGCTGATAGCATTGGTGAGGTTCGGTGAGCAAACGCAGACCCTTTGAAGTCATACTCCATGGTACGCATTCCATGGGTCCCAACTCTCCAGGTGTAAGGGATTCTTCCTTCAGCTAAAACATGCATGGGAAACACAGTGTATGGTCCACCATGTGGTTGGGAAACGTTTTCAAATGCATCTCAGTTTTCGTCCCCTGGTACTCGGGTTCACCATTCCAGACGCTTTACTAACACTCTCCCCACTTGGAGAGTCAGTGCCTTTAACCTCCTGTTTGGCACAGTTTGCAATTTCTGCGCAAGATGAACAGGAATAGGGAGAACCAATGAGAGTCTAGCTGTAGGTGTCTGCACGGGCAAATGGAACGCTCATTTCCCACCAGGAAGAGGAATTAACCAAAGGCTCAGCATGCCCGACCGGAAACAGATTAGGGCCTGAAGCAATCCTGCGGTATTGCGGCCAGCTCACAAGAAAGCGAGTTGAAGAAAGGAGCTCAGAGGCACTGTAATTCACAAACCTGCAGAGCTATGAATGACAGCTATCGTCCAAAAATGTATCGAAGTAAGTCTTCGAAGAGGACTTGAAAGCGCGGCAGAATTTCAGGAAAACGATTTCAGGGGGTAGACTAGAATTGCACTTAAAGCATAGGAAAAGAGGCAGAATGTCGACAATGATGCACTTGGACAAAAAGGGCGTGTGCGTTTTTTCCTGAATATATTCATGAAAAAACGCATACGCACTTTTTGGCCAACCAAGCAAGCGTGTAAAGGAAATCTGCACTACAATGAAGACTCACTGCCCCCCGGTCAAAAGGGCCATCTGAAAAACGTGTAAAATCCAGAAAGGCAGGACAGGTCATGGAGAACAGGGAGCCTTGTTATGCTGATGGGCGGGATGTAAATTGCCAACAGCCACTCTGGAGAACTGTATGGTGTTTCCTGAAACACGTAGGAAACAAAGCAACACAGCCTATGGCACTTCCACTTATGATCCTATAGCTTAGGGAAATTAAAATCAAAAACACACAGCCACCCCAAAGTTTGGGACGGCTCTGTTTACAAGAACCTCGTCTACCGTACAAGTTAATTATCCGAGAAAGCAAAAAATGGATAAAGAAATTGTGGTACGCACGTACAATGGAATATCACTCAGCAAGAAATCTACGTCATCAGGCCCGTAGCGGCATAATGAGTGTATTCAGGTATGATGATTCTACGAGAAATAAGTCACACAGAAAAAGAAACATCATAAGATATCACTAATACACGGAATGTAAACTTGGCTACACATGAACTGAATTACAAAACAAAACAAGGTCTCAAATTTAGAAAACCAACTTATGCTTGCTTATGGGGAAACGTGAGCTGGGGTGCTGCATAAAACCAGAGATTGAAATTAGCACAGATACCGTTCCATAAGCCAAATATATAAAAGACCAAACCTACTCCTTGCTCAACGAAATGGACTCAACACCCCATATTCAACGCCTGGGAATATACCTGTCAAGCAAGAATCTTAAAACCCATGGATTTATATGTCTCCATAAGGATATCAAGCATGTGTACAGCGGCCTAAACGCAGCAGTGAAAATCCGATAAATCCCACTATCAAAATAAATTTCAAAAACAAAACACAATGACAGTGAAATAGAGAGCAATTCTTAGAGAGCAATTCTCAAATAATTCATTCAGGGCTTGTGATGCAACCTGGATTTACCACATCTACACCCAGAGCTGGGTGAGACATAAGGCTGGACACTTCAGGCTCATAGCATTGGTGAGGTTCAGTGAGCAAACGCAGACCCTTTGAAGTCATACTGCATGGTACCCATTCCATGGGTCCCTACTCTCCAGGTTTAAGGGATTCTTCCTTCAGCTAAAACATGCATGGGAAACCCAGAGTAAGGTCCACCGTGTGATTGGGAAACGTTTTCAAATGCATCTCAGTATTCGTCCCCTGGTACTCGGGTTCACAATTCCTGACGCTTTACTAACACTCTCCCCACTTGGAGAGTCAGTGCCTTTAACCTCCTGTTTGGCACAGTTTGCAATTTCTGCACAAGATGAACAGGAATAGGTAGAACCAATGAGGGACTAGCTGTAGGTGTCTGCACGGGCAAATGGAACGCTCATTTCCCACCAGGAAGAGGAATTAAACAAAGGCTCAGCATGCCCGGCCGGAAACAGATTAGGGCCTGAACAAATCCTGCGGTTTTGCGGCCAGCTCACAAGAAAGCGAGTTGAAGAAAGGAGCTCAGGGGCACTGTAATTCACAAACCTGCAGAGTTATGAATGACAGCTATCGTCCCAAAATGTATTGAAGTAAGTCTTAAAAGAGGACTTGAAAGCGGGGCAGAATTTCAGGAAAACGATTTCAGGGGGTAGACTGGAATTGCACTTAGAGCATAGGAAATGAGGCAGAATGTCGACAATGATGCACTTGGCCAAAAAGGGCGTATGCGTTTTTTCTTGAATATATTCAGGAAAAAACGCATACGCACTTTTTGGCTAACCAAGCAAGCGTGTAAAGGAAATCTGCACTACAATGAAGTCTCACTGCCCCCCGGTCAAAAGGGCATTCTGAAAAACGTGTAAAATGCAGAAAGGCAGGACAGGTCATGGAGAACAGGGAGCCTTGTTATGCTGATGGGCGGGATGTAAATTGCCAACAGCCACTCTGGAGAAGTGTATGGTGTTTCCTGAAACACGTAGGAAACAAAGCAACACAGCCTATGGCACTTCCACTTATGGTCCTATAGCTTAGGGAAACTAAAGTCAAAAACACACAGCCACCTCAAAGTTTGGGACGGCTCTGTTTACAAGAACCTCGTCTACGGAAAAAGTTAGATAACCGAGACAGCAAAAAATGGATAAAGAAGTTGTGGTATGCACGTACAATGGAATATCACTCAGCAATGATATCTACGTCATCAGGACCGTAGCGGCATAATCAGTGGATTCAGGTACGATGATTCTACGAGAAATATGTCACACAGAAAAAGAAACATCATAAGATATCAGTAATACACGGAATATAAACTTGGCTACACATGAACTGAATTACAAAACAGAACAGTGTCTCAAATTTAGAAAACCAACTTATGCTTGCTTATGGGGAAAGGTGAGTCGGGGTGCTGCATAAAACCAGAGATTGAAATTAGCACAGATACCTTTCGATAAGCCAAATATAGAATAGACAAGACCTACTCCTTGCTCAACGAAATGGACTCAACACCCCATAGTCTACGCCTGGGAATATACCTGACAAGTAAGAATCTTAAAACCCATGGATTTATATGTCTCCATAAGGAAATCAAGCGTGTGTACAGCGACCTAAACTCAGCAGTGAAAATCCGATAAATCCCATTATCAAAATAAATTTCAAAAACAAAACACAATGACAGTGTAATAGAGAGCAATTCTTAAATAATTCATTCAGGGCTTGTGATGCAACCTGGATTTACCACATCTACACCCAGAGCTGGGTGAGACATAAGGCTGGACACTTCGGGCTGATAGCATTGGTGAGGTTCGGTGACCAAACCAGACCCTTTGAAGTCATACTGCATGGTACCCATTCCATAGGTCCCAACTCTCCAGGTTTAAGAGATTCTTCCTTCAGCTAAAACATGCATGGGAAACCCAGAGTATGGTCCACCGTGTGATTGGGAAACGTTTTCAAATGCATCTCAGTTTTCGTCCCCTGGTACTCGGGTTCACCATTCCAGACGCTTTACTAACACTCTCCCCACTTGGAGAGTCAGTGCCTTTAACCTCCTGTTTGGCACAGTTTGCAATTTCTGCGCAAGATGAACAGGAATAGGGAGAATCAGTGAGAGACTAGCTGTAGGTGTCTGCATGGGCAAATGGAATGCTCATTTCCCACCAGGAAGACGAATTAACCAAAGGCTCAGCGTGCCCTGCCGGAATCAGATTAGGGCCTGAAGCAATCCTGCAGTTTTGTGGCCAGGTCACAAGAAAGCAAGTTGAAGAAAGGAGCTCAGGGGCACTGTAATTCACAAACCTGCAGAGTTATGAATGACAGCTACCGTCCAAAAATGTATTGAAGTAAGTCTTCGAACAGGACTTGAAAGCGGGGCAGAATTTCAGTAAAACGATTTCAGGGGGTAGACTGGAATTGCACTTAAAGCATAGGAAAAGAGGCAGAATGTCGACAATGATGCACTTGGCAAAAAGGCCTATGCATTTTTTCGTGAATATATTCACGAAAAAATGCATATGTGCTTTTTGGCCAACCAAGCAAGCGTGTAAAGGAAATCTGCACTACAATTAAGTCTCACTGCCCCCCGGTCAAAAGGGCCATGTGGAAAAAGTGTAAAATCCAGAAAGGCAGGACAGGTCTTGGAGAACAGGGAGCCTTGTTATGCTGATGGGCGTGATGTAAATTGCCAACAGGCACTCTGGAGAAGTGTATGGTGTTTCCTGAAACACGTAGGAAACAAAGCAACACAGCCTATGGCACTTCCACTTATGGTCCTATAGCTTAGGTAAATTAAAATCAAAAACACACAGCCACCCCAAAGTTTGGGACGGCTCTGTTTACAAGAACCTCGTCTACGGTACAAGTTAAATATCCGAGAAAGCAAAAAATGGATAAAGAAGTTGTGGTACGCACGTACAATGGAATATCACTCAGCAATGAAATCTACGGCATCGGGCCCGTAGCAGCATAATGAGTGGATTCAGGTACGATGATTCTACGAGAAATAAGTCACACAGAAAAAGAAACATCATAAGATATCACTAATACACGGAATGTAAACTTGTCTACACATGAACTGAATTACAAAACAGAACAGGGTCTCAAATTTAGAAAACCAACTTATGCTTGCCTATGGGGAAAGGTGAGTTGGGGTGCTGCATAAAACCAGAGATTGAAATTAGCACAGATACCATTCCATAAGTCAAATATATAATAGACAAGACCGACACCTTGCTCAACGAAATGGACTCAACACCCCATATTCAACGCCTGGGAATATACCTGACAAGTAAGAATCTTAAAACACATGGATTTATATGTCTCCATAAGGAAAGCAAGCGTGTGTACAGCGACCTAAACGCAGCAGTGAAAATCCGATAAATCCCATTATCAAAATAAATTTCAGAAACAAAACAAAATGCCAGTGAAATAGAGAGCAATTCTTAAATAATTCATTCAGGGCTTGTGATGCAACCTGGATTTACCATATCTACACCCAGAGCTGGGTGAGATATAAGGCCGGACACTTCGGGCTGATAGCATTGGTGAGGTTCGGTGAGCAAACACAGACCCTTTGAAGTCATACTGCATGGTACCCATTCCATAGGTCCCAACTCTCCAGGTTTAAGGGATTCTTCCTTCAGCTAAAACATGCATGGGAAACCCAGAGTATGGTCCACCGTGTGATTGGTAAACGTTTTCAAATGCATCTCAGTTTTCGTCCCCTGGTACTCGGGTTCACCATTCCAGACGCTTTACTAACACTCTCCCCACTTGGAGAGTCAGTGCCTTTAACCTCCTATTTGGCACAGTTTGCAAATTCTGCGCAAGATGAACAGGAATTGGGAGAACCAATGAGAGACTAGCTTTAGGTGTCGGCACGGGCAAATGTAACGCTCATTTCCCACCAGGAAGAGGAATTAACCAAAGCCTCCGCATGCTGTTCCGGCAGCAGACTGGGGCCTGAAGCAATCCTGCGGGTTTGCGGCCAGCTCACAAGGAAGCGAGTTGAAGAAAGGAGCTCAGGGTCACTGTAATTCACAAATCTGCAGAGTTATAAATGACAGCTATCGTCCAAAAATATATTGAAGGAAGGCTCCGAAGAGGACTTGTAAGTGGGGCAGAATTGCAGGAAAACCATTTCAGGGGTTTGACTGCAATTGCCTTTAAAGCATAGGAAAAGAGGCAGAATGTCGACAATGATGCACTTGGCCAAAAAGGGCGTATGCGTTTTTTCCTGAATATATTCAGGAAAAAACGCATACGCCCTTTTTGGCCAACCAAGCAAGCATGTTAAAGAAATCTGCACTACAATGAAGTCTCACTGACCCCGGATCAAAAGGGCCATTTGAAAAATGTGTAAAATCCAGAAAAGCAGCACAGGCCCTGGAGAACAGGGAGCCTTGTTATGCTGATGGGCGGGATGTAAATTGCCAACAGCCACTCTGGAGAAGTGTATGGTGTTTTCTGAAACACGTAGAAAACAAAGCAACACAGCCTATGGCACTTCCACTTATGGTCCTATAGCTTAGGGAAATTTAAATCAAAAACACACAGCCACTCCAAATTTCGGACAGCTCTGTTTACAAGAACCTCGTCTATGGTACAAGCTAAATATCTCAGAAAGCGAAAAATGGATAAAAAAGTTGTGGTACGTACGTACAATGGTATATCATTCAGCAATGAAATCTATGTCATCAGGCCCGTAGCGGCATAATGAGTGGATTCAGGTACGATGATTCTACGTGAAATAAGTCACACAGAAAAAGAAACATCATAAGATATCACTAATACACGGAATGTAAACTTGGCTACACATGAAGTGAATTACAAAACACAACAGGGTCTCACATTTAGAAAACCAAATTACGTTTGCTTATGGGGAAAGGTGAGTTGAGGTGCCGCATAAAACCAGAGAATGAAATTAGCACAGATACCGTTCCATAAGCCATATATGTAATATACATGATCTACTCCTTGCTCAACGAAATGGACTCAACATCACATATTCAACCCCAAGAATATACGTGACTAGAACGAGTCTTAAAACCTATGTATTTATATGTCTCCATAAGGGAATCCAGTGTGTGTACATCGGCATAAACGCAGCATTGAACATCAGCTAAATCCCATTGTACAAATAAATTTTAAAAACTATCACAAAGACTGTGAAATAGAGAGCAATTCTTAAATAATTCATTCATGGCTTGTGATGAGACCTGGGTTTACCACATCCACACCCACAGCTGGGTTAGACATAAGGCTGGACACTTGGGGCTGATAGGATTGGTGAGGTTCGGTCAGCAAATGCAGACCATTAGAAGTAATACTGCATGGTACCTATTCCAAGGTTCCCAGCTTTCCCGGTTTAAGGGATTCGTCCTTCAGCTCAAACATGCATGGGGAATGCCGAGTATGGTCCACCGTGTGATCAGAAAACGTTTTTAAATGCATCTCTGTTTTCGTCCCCTGGTCCTCGGGTTCACCATTCAAGACACTTTACTAACACTCTCCCCACTTGGAGAGTCAGTGCCTTTAACCTCCTGTTTGGTACAGTTTGCAATTTCTGCGAAAGATGAACAGGAATAGGGAGAACCAATGAGAGACTAGCTGTGGGTTTGTGGACAGGCACATTTAACTCTCATTTCCCTCCAGGAAGAGGAACTAACCACAGGCTCAGCGTTCCATGCCGGAACCAGATTAAGGCCTGAAGCAATCCTGCGGTTTTGCGGCCAATTCACAAGAAAGCGAGTTGAAGTAAGAGGCTCAGGGGCACTGTAATTCACAAACCTGCAGAGTTATAAATGACAGCTATCGTCCAAAAATATATTCAAGTAAGGCTGCAAAGAGGACTTGAAAACGGGGCAGAATTGCCGGAATGCGATTTCAGGAGGTAGACGGGAATTGCTCTGAAAGCATAGGAAAAGAGGCAAAACCTCGACAATGATGCACTTGACCAAAAAGTGCATATGCGTTTTTTTCCAGGGCCCTCATTTACGAGGGTAGGAGGCTCTCAGCATGCTCCAGGGGCCAACAGAGGCCCCACGTTGCCAAGGTGACGTGACTCAGCCAGCCACGTGTGACCTCACATCAGAGGGCCCACCTCACAGAAGGGTAAGGAACCCAGCCAGGATCAGACTCTCACCAGAGGGCCCACATCACCAAGGGGATGGGAACCAGGCAGGAGTGTCCTCACACCCGTGGGGCCACATCATCGAAAGTTGAGGTACCCAGCACATGTAGCCTCAAACCAGAGGACCCACATCACCATGGGTCTCGGAGTGAGGCAGGCAGGATTAACCTCACAACACATGGCCCACTGTATAAAAAAGGTGAGGAATCCAGCAGTTGGAACTTCCCAGCAGGCGGCCCAGAGCACCGAGGGTATGAGATCCAGGCCACAGTGAACTCACAGCAGAGGGCCCTCATCGTGATACTGTAAGCAACCCAGCCGTTGTGACCTCAGAGCACAAGGCCCACATCCCCATGGGGAAGCGAACCAAGCAGGAGTGTCATCGCACCAGTGGGCACACATCAGAAAAGGTGGGGAGCACAGCAGTTAGGGCCTGATGCCAGAGAGCCCTCATCACTGAGGGGACGTAGCTCCCAGAAGGCTCCAACTGCTACCAGAGGCCCGATGTCACCAATGCGGGGTGTGCCAGCCAGGCAGGAGTGACCTCAGAGCAGAGGGCCAACTTCACAGAAGTGTGAGGAAACCAAAGATGATCAGACTCTCACCAGAGGGCCCACATCACCAAGGGAATGGGAACAGGGCAGGAGTGTCCTCACACCAGTGGGGCCACATCACCGAAATGTGAGGGACCCAGCACACGTGGCCTCAAACCAGAGGACACACATCAAAAAGGAGCTGGGAGTGAGGCAGGCAGGAGGAGCCTCAAAACAGCGGGACCATAGAATAAAAAAGGTGAGGAATCCCACAGTTGGAACCTCCCATCAGGCAGCCAGCAGCAGCGAGGCTATGGGATCCAGTCCTGACTGAACTCACAACAGAGGGCCCTCATCATGAAACTGTGAGCAACCCAGCCGTTAGGACCTCAGAGCAGAAGGCCCACATTTCCATGGGGTTGGGAACCTGTCAGAAGTGTACTCACACCACAGGGCACACATCAGAGAATTTTGGGAGCCCAGAAGTTAGGGCCTGACGCCAGAGGGCCCTCATTACCAAGGGAAGGAGACTCCAAGAAGGCACCAACTCCCAATTGAGGGCCCAGGTCACCAAGGTAACGTGTGACAGCCAGGCAGGAGTGAGCTCACAGCACAGGGCCTACCTCACAGAAGGGTGAGGAACAAAGCCAGGATAAGACTCTCACCAGAGGGCCCACATTACCAAGGGAATCAGAACCAGGCAGGAGTGTCCTCACGCCAGTGTGGCAATATCATAGAAAGGTGAGGAACCCAGCAAATGTGGCCTAAACCAGAGAACCCACATCTCCAAGGGGCTCAGAGTGAGGCAGGCAGGAGTAGCCTCACAACACAGGGCCCATAGAATAAAAAAGCTGAGGAATCCAGCAGTGGGAACCTCCCAACAGATGGCCCAGAGCACCCAGTCTATGCGATCCAGGCCTCAGTGAACTCACAGCAGAGGACCCATATCGTGAAACTGTGAGCAACCCAGACGTTGGGACCTCAGAGCAGAAGGCCCACATCCTCATGGGGTTGGGAACATGGTAAGAGTGTCCTTGCACCACTTAGAACGTATCAGAAAATGTGGGTACCCAGCAGTTAGGGCCTGACACCAGAGGGCCCTCATCACCAAGGGGAGGAGGCTCACAGCAGGCTCCAACTGCCACAAAAGGGCCGACGTCGCCAAGGCGGGGTGTGCCAGCTGGGCAGGAGTGACCTCAGAGCAGAGGGCCCACCTCAAAGAAGTGTGAGGAACCCAACCAGGATCAGACTCTCACCAGAGGGCCCACATCCCCAAGGGGATGGGAACCAGGCAGGAGTGTCCTCACACCAGTGGGGCCACATCAGCGAAAGGTGAGGAACCCAGAACACGTGGCCTCAAAGCAGAGGACCCACATCACCAAGAGGCTCAGAGTGAGGCAGGCAGGAGTTGCCTCACAACACAGGGCCCATAGAATAAAAAAGGTGAGGAATCCAGCAGTTGGAAGCTCCAAGCAGGTGGCCCAGAGCACCGAGGCTATGGGATCAATGCCGGAGTGAACTCACAGCAGAGGGCCCACATCCTGAAACTGTGAGCAACCCAGGCGTTGGGACTTCAGAGTAGAAGGCCCAAATCCCCATGGGGATGGGAACCTGGCAGGAGTGTCTTCACACCAGTGGGCACACATCAGAAAATGTGGGGATACCAGCAGTTAGGGCCTAACGCCAGACGGCCCTCATCACAGAGGGGAGGAGGCTCCCAGCATGCTCCAACTGCAACCAGAGGCCCCATGTGGCCAAGGCCATGTGTGCCAGCCAGGCAGGAGTGACCTCACAGCAGAGGGCCTTCCTCCCAGAAGTGTGAGGAATCCAGCCAGGATCAGACTCTCAGCAGAGGGCCCACATCACCAAGGGGATGGGAACCAGGCAGGAGTGTCCTCACACCAGTGGGGCCACATCAATAAAATGTGAGGAAACTGGCACATGTGGCCTCAAACCAGAGGACCTACATCACAAAGGGGCTGGGAGTGAGGCAGGCAGGATGAGCCTCACAACACAGGGTCCAAAGAATAAAAAAGGTGAGGAATCCAGCAGTTGGAACCTCCCAGCAGGCAGTCCACAGCACAGAGGCTATGGGATCTAGGCCTGAGTTAACTAACACCAGAGAGCCAACATGAGGAAACTGTGAGTAACCCAGGCGTTGGGACCTCAGACCAGAAGACCCACATCCGCATGGGGATGGGAACCTTACAGGAGTGTCCTGGCATCACTGGACTCACATCAGAAAACGTGGGGAGCCCAGCAGTTAGAGCCTGACGCCAGAGGGCCCTCATCACCGAGGAGAGGAGGCTCCAGGCAGGCTCCAACTGCCACCAGAGGGCCAAAGTCACCAGGCAATGGGAGAAAGCCAGGCAGGAGTTACCTCACAGCAGAGGGCCTACCTCAAAGAAGGGTGAGGA
This sequence comes from Delphinapterus leucas, assembly GCF_059928025.1. Classification (NCBI taxonomy): domain Eukaryota; kingdom Metazoa; phylum Chordata; class Mammalia; order Artiodactyla; family Monodontidae; genus Delphinapterus; species Delphinapterus leucas. The sequence goes on along the minus strand of NW_028322236.1, from coordinate 7,112,067 downwards.
ACCCAGCCAGGATAAGACTCTCACCAGAGAGCCCACATCACCAAGGAGATCGGAAGAAGGCAGGAGTGTCCTCACACCAGTGTGGCCACATTATAGAAAGGTGAGGAACCCAGCACATGTGGCCTAAACCAGAGGACCCACATCTCCAAGGTGCTTAGAGTGAGGCAGGCAGGAGTAGCCTCACAACACAGGGCCCATAGAATAAAAAATGTGAGGAATCCCGCAGTTGGAACCTCCCAGCAGGCGGCCAGAAGCAGTGAGGCTATGGGATCTAGGCCTGACTGAACTCACAACAGAGGACCCTCATCATGAAACTGTGAGCAACCCAGACGATGGGACCTCAGAGCAGAAGGCCCACATTCCCATGGGGTTGGGAACCTGGCAGGAGTGTACTCGCACCACAGGGCGCACATCAGAAAATTTTGGGAGCCCAGGAGTTAGGGCCTGACGCCAGAGGGCCCTCATTACCCAGGGGCGGAGACTCCCAGCAGGCACCAACTCCCAACTGAGGGCCCACGTCACCAAGGTAACGTGTGCCAACCAGGCAGGAGTGACCTCACCGCAGAGGGCCTACCTCACAGAAGGGTGAGGAAACCAGCCAGGATAAGACTCTCACCAGTTTGTCCACCTCACCAAGGGGATCAGAACCAGGCAGAAGGGTCCTCACGCCAGGGTGGCCACATCATAGAAAGGTGAGGAACCCAGAACGTGTGGCCTAAATCAGAGGACCCACATCTCCAAGGGGCTAGGAGTGAGGCAGGCAGGAGTAGCCTCACAACACAGAGCCCATAGAATAAAAAATGTGAGGAATCCAGCAGTTGGAACCTGCCAGCAGGCGGCCCACAGCATGGAGTCTATGGGATCCAGGTCACAGAGAACTCACAACAGAGGGCCCACATCATGAAACTGTGAGCAACTGAGCCGTTGGGACTTCAGAACAGAAGGCCCACATCCCCATAGGGATGGGAACCTGGCAGGAGTGTCCTCGCATCACTTAGCACGAATCAGAAAATGTGGGAACCCAGCAGTTAAGGCCTGAGGGCAGAGGGCCCTCATCACTGAGGGGAGGAGGCTCCCAGCAGGCTCCAATTGCCACCATAGGGCCGACGTCGCCAAGGAGGGGTGTGCCAGCCAGACAGGAATGACCTCAGAGCAGAGGGCCCACCTCAAAGAAGTGTGAAGAAACTCAACAAGGATCAGACTCTCACCAGAGGGCCAACATCACCAAGGGGATGGGAACCAGGCAGGAGTGTCCTCACACCAGTGGGGCCACATCAGCAACAGGTGAGGAGCCCAGCACATGTGACCTAAAACCAGAGGACCCACATCACCAAGTGGCTCAGAGTGAGGCAGGCAGGAGTTGTCTAACAACACAGGGCCCATAGAATAAAAAAGGTGAGGAATCCAGCAGTTTGAACCTCCCAGCAGGTGGCCCAGAGCACCCAGTCTATGGGATCCAGGCCACAGTGAACTCACAGCAGAGGGCCCACATCATGAAACTGTGAGCAACCCAGCCGGTGGGACCTCAGAGCAGAAGGCCCACATCACCATGGTGATGGGAACCTCGCAGGAGTGTCCTCGCACCACTTAGCATGTATCAGAAAATGTGGGAACCCAGCAGTTAGGGCCTGACGCCAGAGGGCCCTCATCACCAAGGGGAGGAGGCTCCCAGCAGGCTCCAACTGCCACCAGCCGGCCGACGTTGCCAAGGCAGTGTGTGCAAGCCAGGCAGGAGTGACCACAGAGCAGAGGGCCCACCTCACAGAAGTGTGAGGATCCCAACCAGGATCAGACTCTCACCAGAAGGTCCACATCACCAAGGGGATGGAAACCAGGCAGGAGTGCCCTCACACCAGTGGGGCCACATCAGCGAAAGATGAGGAACACAGCACATGTGGCCTCAAACAAGGGGACACACATCACGAAGGGGCTGGGACTGAGGCATGCAGGAGGAGACTCACAACAGAGGGCACATAGAATAAAAAAGGTGAGGAATCCAGGAGTTGGAAACTCCAGGCAGGCGGCCCAGAGCACCGACGCTATGGGATACAGGCCAGAGTGAACTCACAGCAAAGGGCCCACATCATGAAACTGTGAGCAACCCAGCCGTTGGGACCACAGAACAGAAGTCCCACATGCCCATGGGGATGGGAACCTGGCAGGAGTGTCCTCGCACCACTGGGCACACATCAGAAAATGTGTGGAGCCTAGCACTTAGGGCCTGACACCAGAGGGCCCTCATCACTGAGGGGAGGAGGCCCCAGCACGCTCCAACTGCCACCAGAGTGCCCACGTCACCAAGGCGATGTGTGCCAGCCAGGCACGATTGACCTCACAGCAGAGGGCCCACATCATGAAAGTGTGAGCAACCCAGCCGTTGGGACCTCAGAATAGAAGGCCCAGAGCCCCATGTGGATGGGAACCTGGCAGGAGTGTCATCGCACCACTGGGCACACATCAGAAAATGTGGGGAGCCCAGCAGTTAGGCCCTGACGTCACTGGGCCCTCATCACCGAGGGGAGGAGGCTCCCAGCACGCTCCATCTGCAACCAGTGGGCCCATGTGGCCAAGGCGGGTTGTGCCAGTCAGGCAGGAGTGACCTCAGAGAAGAGGGCCCACCTCAAAGAAGTGTGAGGAACCCAGCCATGATCAGACTCTCACCAGAGGGCCCACATCACCAAGGGGATGGGAACCAGGCAGGAGTGTCCTCACACCAGTGGGGTCACATCATCAAAAGATGAGGAACCCAGCACATGTGGCCTCAAACCAGAGGACACACATCACCAAGGGGTTGGGAGTGAGGCAGGTGTCTGGACGGGCACATTTAACTATAATTTCCCACCAGGAAGAGGAATTAACCAAAGGGTCAGAGTGCCGTGCCGGACCCTGATTACGGCCTGAAGCAAACCTGTGGTTTTGTGGCCAGCTTACAAGGAAGCGAGTTAAGAAAGGAACTCAGAGGCACTGTCATTCACAAACCTGCAGTTATAAATGACAGCTATCGTCCAAAAATATATTGAAGTAAGGCAGCGAAGAAGACCTGAAAGTGGGGCAGAATTGCAGGAAACCGATTTCATGATGTAGACAGTAATTGCTTTTAAAGCATAGGAAAAGAGGCAGAACGTCTACAGTGATGCACTTGGCCAAGAAGGGCATATGCGTTTTATAGAGGGCCCTCATTAATGAGGGGAGGAGGCTCCCAGCACACACCAAAGGCCAACAGACGGCCCATGTCATCAAGGCGACGTGTGCCAGCCAGGCAGGAGAGACCTCATATCACAGGGTCTACCTCACAGAAGGGTGAGGTACCCAGCGAGGATCAGACTCTCACCAGAGGGCCCACATCACCAAGGGGATGGGAACCAGTCAGGAGTGTCCTCACACCAGTGGGGCCACATCATCCAAAGTTGAGGAACACAGCACATGTGACCTCAAACCAGAGGACACACATCACCAAGGGACTGGGAGTGAGGCAGGCAGGAGGAGCCTCAAAACAGAGGGCCCATAGAATAAAAAAGGTGAGGAATCGCGCAGTTGGATCCTCCCAGCAGGCGGCCAGGAGCAGCGAGGCTATGGGATCCAGGCCGGAATGAGCTCACACCAGAGGGCCCTCATCATTATACTGTGAGCAACCCAGCCGTTGGGACCTCAGAGCAGAAGGCCCACATCCACATGGGTATGGGAAACTGGCAGGAGTGCCATCACACCACTGGGCACACATCAGAAAATATGGGTACCCAGCAGTTAGTGACTGACGCCACAGGGCCCTCATCACCGAGGGGAGGAGGCTCCCAGCAAGCTCCAACTGCCACCAGAGGGCCGACGTCACCAAGGCAACGGGAGCAAGCCAGGCAGGAGTGACCTCACAGCAGAGGGCCCACCTCCCAGAAGTGTGACGAAACCAGTCAGGATCAGACTCTCACCAGACGGCCCACATCACCAAGGGGATGGGAACCAGGCAGGAGTGTCCTCACACCAGTGGGTCCACATCACTAAAAGGTGAGTAAACCAGCACATGTGGCCTGAAACCACAGGACCCACATCACCAAAGGGCTGGGAGTAAGGCAGGCAGGAGGAGCCTCACAACACAGGGCCCAAAGAATAAAAAAGGTGAGGTATCCAGCAGTTGGAACCTCGCAGCAGGCGGCCCAGAGCACAGAGACTATGGGATCCTGGCCTGAGTGAACTAACACCAGAGAGCCTATATCATGGAACTGTGAGCAACCCAGACGTTGGAACCACAGAACAGAAGGCCCACATCCCCATGGGGATGGGAAACTTACAGGAGTGTCCTGTTATCACTGGGCTCACATCAGATAACATGGGGAGCCCAGCAGTGATGGCCTCACGCCAGAGGGCCCTCATCACCGAGGGGAGGAGGCTCCCAGTAGGTTCCAACTGCCACCAGAGGGCCGATGTCACCAAGGCAATGGGAAGCCAGGCAGGAGTTACCTCACAGCAGAGGGCCCACCTCACAGAAGGGTGAGGAACCCAGCCAGGATCAGACTCTCACCAGAGGGCTCATATCACCAAGGGGATGGGAACCAGGCACAAGTATCCTCACACCAGTGGGGCCACATCATCGAAAGGTGAGGGACCCAGCACACGTGGCCTCTAATCAGTGGACACACATAAACAAGGGGCTGGGAATGAGGCAGGCAGGAGGAGCCTCAAAAGAGAGGGCCCATAGAATAAAAAAGGTGAGGAATCCCGCAGTTGGAACCTCCCAGCAGGCGGCCTGGAGTAGCGAGGCTATGGGATCCAGGGTGAGTGAACTCACACCAGAGGGCCCTCATCATGAAACTGTGAGAAATCCAGACGTTGGGACCTCACAGCAGAAGGCCCACATTCCCATGGGCTTGGGAACCTGACAGGAGTGTACTCGCACCACAGGGCGCACATCAGAAAATTTTGAGAGCCCAGGAGTTAGGGCCTGACGCCAGAGAGCCCTCATTACCGAGGGAAGGAGACTCCCAGCAGGCACCAACACACAATTGAGGGCCCACGTCGCCAAGATGACGTGTGCCAGTCAGGCAGAAGTGACCTCACAGCACAGGGCCTACCTAACAGAAGGGTGAGGAAACCAACCAGGATAAGACTCTCGCCAGAGGGCCCACATCACCAAGGGGATCGGAACCACGCAGGAGTGTCCTAACACCAATGTGGCCACATCATAGAAAGGTGAGGAACCCAACACATGTGGCCTCAAAGCAGAGGACCCACATCTCCAAGGGACTCGGAGTGAGGTAGGCAGGAGTAGCCTTACAACACAGGGCCCATAGAATAAAAAGGTGAGGAATCCAGTAATTGGAAGCTCCCAGCAGGCGGCCCAGGGCACCCAGTCTATGAGATCTAGGCTGCAGTGAACTCACAGCAGAGGGCCCACATCATGATACTGTGAGCAACCCAGCCATTGGGACCTCAGAGCAGAAGGCCCACATCCCCATGGGGATGGGAAACTGGCAGGAGTGTCATCGCACCAGTGGGCGCACATCAGAAAATGTGGGGAGCCCAGCAGTTAGGGCCTGATGCCAGAGGGCCCTCATCACCGAGGGGAGGAGGCTCCCATCCCGCTCCAACTGCAACCAGAGGGCCCACTTGGCCAAGGCGACGTGTGCCATCCAGGCACGAGTGACCTCACAGCAGAGAGCCCACCTCCCAGAAGTGTGAGGTATCCAGCCAGGATCAGACTCTCACCAGAGGGCCCACATCACCAAGGGGATGGGAACCAGGCAGGAGTGTCCTCACACCAGTGGGGCCACATCAATAAAAGGTGAGGAAACCGGCACATGTAGCCTCAAACCACAGGACCTACATCACCAATGGGGGGAGTGAGGAAGGCAGGAGGAGCCTCACAACACAGGGCACAAAGAATAAAAAAGGTGAGGAATCCAGCAGTTGGAACCTCGCAGCAGGCGGCCCAGAACACAGGGGCTATGGGATCTAGGCCTGAGTGAATGAACATCACAGAGCCAACACCATGAAACTGTAAGGAACCCAGGCGTTGGGACCTCAGAGCAGAAGGCCCACATCCCAATGGGGATGGGAACCTGGCAGGAGTGTCCTGGCATCACTGGGCTCACATCAGAAAACGTGGGGAGCACAGCAGTTAGAACCTGACGCCAGAGGGCACTCATCACTGAGGAGAGGAGGCTCCCAGCAGGCTCCAACTGCCACCAGAGGGCCTACGTCTCCAAGGCAATGGGAGCAAGCCAGGCAGGATTTACCTAAGAGCAGAGGGCCCACCACACAGAAGGGTGAGGAACGCAGCCAGTGTCAGACTCTCACCAGAGGGCCCACATCACCAAGGGGATGGGAACCAGGCAGGAGTTTCCTCACACCATTGGGGCCACATCATTGAAAGGTGAGGAACCCAGCACATGTGGTCTCGAACCAGAGGACACACATCACCAAGGGGCTGCGAATGAGGCAGGTGTCTGGACGGGCACATTTAACTCTCATTTCCCACCAGGAAGAGGAATTAACCAAACGCTGAGCATGCCGTGCCGGAACCAGATTACAGCCTGAAGCAAACCTGCGGTTTTGTGGCCAGCTCACAAGGAAGCGAGTTAAGAAAGGAAATCAGGGGCACTGTAATTCTCAAACCTGCAGAGTTATAAATGACAGCTATTGTCAAAAATATATTGAAGTAAGGCTGCAAAGAGGACTTGAAAACGAGGCAGAATTGCAGGAATCAGATTTCAGGAGGTAGATTTGAATTGCATTTAAAGCATATGAAAAGCAGCAGATCTTTGACAGTGATGCACTTGGACAAAAAGTGCATATACATTTTTTCCTGAATACATTCAGGAAAAAACGCATATGCTCTTTTTTGTCAACCAAGCACTCGAGCAATGGAAATCTGCACTACAATGAAGTCTCTTTTCCCATTCGTCAAAATGGCCATCTGAAAAAAGTGTAAAAACAAGAAACACAGGACAGGCCATGGAGAACAGGGAGCCTTGTTATGCTGATGGGTGGGATGTCAATTGCCAACAGACACTCTGGAGATGTTTATGATGTATCCTGAAACATCTAAAAAACAAAGCTACAGAGCCTAGGTCACTTCCACTTATGGCCCTATAGCTTAGGAATATTAAAATCAACAAGACACAGCCAACACAAAATTTAGGGCTGCTGTGTTTACAAGAACCTTGAGTCCTGTGCACATTAAATATCCCAGAAAGAAAAAAATGGATAAAGAAGTTGTGCGACTTATGTACAACGGAATATCACTCAGCAATGAGATCAATGTCATCAGGCCTGTAGCAGCAAATTGAGTGGATTTAAGCACGATGATTCTAAGAGAAATATGTCACACAGAGAAAGATAGTTATCATAAGATATCACTAATAGAGGGAGTGTAAACCTGGCTCCACATGAACTGGATTACAAAACCGAACAGAGTCTCACATTTAGATAAAAAAACTTATGCTTGCTTAAGGGGAAAGTTGAGTTGGGGTGCTGTATAAAACCAGAGATTGAAATTAGCACAGATACCTTTCCATAAGCCAAAAATGTAATAGACAAGACCTACTCCTTGCTCAACGAAATAGACTCATCCATGGTGTTTCACCTCACACTGGTTAGAATGGGCATCATCAGAAAATCTACAAACAACAAATGCTGGAAAGGGTGTGGAGATATGGAACCCTCTTCCAGTATTGTTGGGAATGTAAATTGATACAGTCACTGTGGAGAACATTATGGAGTTTCTTATAAAACTAACAATAGAATTACCATATGATACAGCAATCCCACTACTGGTCATATACCCAGACAAAACCATAAATTAAAAAACAACATTCAGCGCAATGTTCATTGCATCACTATTTACAATATCCAGGTAATGGAAGCAACCTAAATGCCCACAGACAGACGAATGCATAAAGATGTGGTACATATATAAAATGGAATATTACTAAGCCATAAAAAGGAATGAAATTGGGTCACCTGTAGAGACGTTGATGAATCTAGAGACTGTCATACACAGTGAAGTAAGTCAGAAAGAGAAAAAAAAAACAAATCTTGTATATTAATGCATATATGTGGAACCTAGAAAAATTGTACAGATGAACCGTTTTGCAAGGCAGAAATAGAGCAACAGATGTAGACAACGAACGTATGGACACTAAGGGGGGAAAGCTGTTGGGGGGATGGTGGTGGGAGGTGTTGAGAGATTGGGATTGGCATGTATACATTTATATGTATAAAAGAGATAACCAAAAAGAACCTGCTGTATAAAAAATAAAATAAAATTCAAAATTAAAAAAAATAAAATTAAAAAAAGTAAAACAGAAAAAATATTCTTCCCTTCACATACATGTATTTATATGAATAAATTATTTCCATGCATATATCTGTAAATACAGAGGAGAAGAATAAAATCTACCTTGAACCAAAAACGAAAAAAAGAAAAACAGAACCCACCAGGTACACAGAGGAAAACCCTATCAGGTCACTTGCTCCAGTTGTAAACAATTCTGAAGTTGGTCAGTGGTGGGGAATCATCTCCCATTCAGCCAGCAGGCCCCACGCAACAAGCGTCCTCATTGCAAAGCTGGGGGACCATGCCGAGGCATCTGTGAGTAAACGTGGGCCGAGCCCCAGGCCAGCTGCTGCTGAAATGTTCCCACCCTTCCCAGGTAAAACACCTGAATATGTACAAGGACTTGAAAGCCTAGAGGAAGGGCCATGGAGCCACACGAGTGATTGCATGCCAGCCGACTTGATGCCTGCAGGCCAGCCAGGATGGTCCTGGCCCTGGGTCCTCTTCTGGAAGCTTTCCATTTCCCTGCCTGAGATACCCCTCCTGTCCTGGCCCCCACTGCTTTCTTCCTTCCTCACCTCTCCCCAGGAAGAAATTCCAGCAGCAGGTATGGGTGACACATCCTCTTCCTTAGCAGGTGGCATCTTGGCAACTGCTGCAGAAAGTCCAGCAGAGCCCCACTCACACTGGACCACCCACAAAGCCGTGGCCTCTCACTCCCTCCCACCAGTCCAGCCACGAGACTGTTGACAGGGCAGAGAAAATGGCGTCAGGCACAGCTGCAGGGGCTCTTGCTGCCTGGAGCGGTGTTTATATCGATCTCAACCCAGGCACACCTGGGGAGGTCTGGCCGGCACGGTCAGGCTGCCCAGGTCAGCCAATCATCAGCCCTCAGGGTCTCACAGTTGCAGAAAATGGAACTTGCTGAATCGGCCAGGTCCAAGGAACAGGTGTGGGCTCTTGAGAGTCAGGATAGACAAGGGGCTGTAGTTCTGGCTTGTTTTCTAATCATTTTATCTGGCCCATGAGTGGGAGACAACTTCAAGAAAACCCTCTGCTAATGAGAGGAACCCAGGAGTCAGGGAGAGGAGGGGAGGGTGGTGGGTGGAGACAGAGGCCTGGTGCCCCGGGTGCAGTGGAAGTCTCTGGAAGACCAGGTGGAGGGAGGCCGCACAGAGTGATCCCCAAGATCACAGACCTTTTGGAGCTGCTGTTTGTTAGTACAAGTACTGCTCTGAGGTGCTCTGTGTCAGATCTGAGCGACAGGTGAGCTGGGAGTGCTTTGCAATGTGCGCTATGTGCACGGTTCCTGTTTGCACAGACTTGCCACGGAACATGCAAGGGTAGCTCTGTATCCTGGGAGGGACGTGACAACGAGAGCCCCATGGGCTGCAGGTGACCTGCCCAGGGAACACCATATCCTGGGAGGGGCCTGAACACGAGGGCCCTGTGGGCTGGGGTGGGGGTGGGGTACCTGCCTGGGTGAGCTCCATATCCTGGGATTGGCCTGACTTTGAGAGCCCCATGGGCTGCAGCAGTCAAGGTAACGGATGTCAGGAGAGTCAGTGAAGCCACCGAGGATATACCTCCAGTAGTTCCTAAATCCTATACCCTGCTGGTTATTCTACCAACGACCAGGACTTGGTATTCTGTATTAGTCTTCAATGATGCCTTCTTTTACACTTTTTTCACATGGCCCTTTTGACCGGGGGGCAGTGAGACTTCATTGTAGTGCAGATTTCCTTTAAACGCTTGCTTGGTTGGCCAAAAAGTGCGTATGCGTTTTTTCCTGAATATATTCAGGAAAAAACCAATATGCTCTTTTTGGCCAAGTGCATCATTGTCGACATTCTGCCTCTTTTCCTATGCTTTAAGTGCAATTCCAGTCTACCCCCTGAAATCGTTTTCCTGAAATTCTGCACCGCTTTAAAGCCCTCTTCACAGACTTACTTGAATATATTTTGGACGATAGCTATCATTCATAACTCTGCAGGTTTGTGGATTACAGTGCCCTTGAGCTCTTTTCTTCAACTCGCTTACTTGTGAGCTGACCGCAAAACCGCAGGATTGCTTCAGGCCCTAATCTGTTTCCAGCAGGGCACGCTGAGCCTTTGGTTAATTCCTCTTCCTGGTGGGAAATAAGCGTTCCATTTGTCCGTGCAGACACCTACAGCTAGTCTCTCATTGGATCTCCAAATTCCTGTTCATCTTGCACAGAAATTGCAAAGTGTGCCAAACAGGAGGTTAAAGGCACTGACTCTCCAAGTGGGGAGAGTGTTAGTAAAGCGTCTGGAATGGTGAACCCGAGTACCAGGGGACGAAAACTGAGATGCATTTGAAAACGTTTCCCAATGACATGGTGGAACGTACTCTGGGTTTCCCATGCATGTTTTAGCTGAAGGAAGAATCCCTTAAACCTGGAGAGTTCGGACCCATGGAATGGGTACCATGCAGTATGACTTCAAAGGGTCAGCATTTGCTCATCGAACCTCACCAATGCCATCAGCCCGAAGTGTCCAGCTTTATGTCTCAACCTAACCCTTACCCGAAACCTTACCCTTATCCGTCCCCTAATCATACGCTAAAACTAACCCGTATCCTAACACGTACGCTCATCTTAAACCGTTGTCTTACCCTAACCTGTACCCTAAACCGTCCCCGTCCCCAAACCCTAACAAACCCTAACCCTAACTCTTACCCAAAGCCTTACCCTAAACCATCCCCTAATCGTAACACGTATGCTAACACTAACCTGTACCCTAACATGTACTCTCACCCTAAACCGTGGTCGTACCCTAAGCTGTACCCTAAACCGTCCCCATCCAGTAACCCTAAAACTTAACCTAACCCTAACGATAACCCTTACCCGAAACCTTACCCTAACCCGTCCCCTAATCCTAACACGTACGCTAACACTAAACCGTACCCTAACACGTACGCTCACCCTAAACCGTTTTTGTACCCTAACCTGTACCCTAAACCATCCGTGTCCCAGTCCCCTAACCCAAACCCTAACCCTAATCCTTACCCGAAGCCTTACTCTAACCCTTCCTTTAATCCTAACCCGTACGCTAACACTAACCCATACCCTAAAACGTACGCTCACCCTAAAACGTTGTCGTACCCTAACCTGTAACCTAAACCGTCCCCGTCCCCTAACCCTAACCCTAACCTTAACCCTTACCCGAAGCCTTACACTAACCCGTCCCCTAATCCTAACCCGTACGCTAACACTAACCCGTACCCTAACATGTACGCTCACCCTAAACCATTGGCGAATCCTAACCTGTACTCTAAACCGTCCTCGTCCCTGTCCCCTAATCCTAACCCTGACCCTTACTCGAAGCCTTACCCTAACACGTCCCCTAATCCTAACCCGTACGCTAACACTAACCCATAACCTAACACGTACGCTCACCCTAAACCGTTGTCGTACCCTAACCTGTACCCTAAACCGTCCCCGTCCCCTAACCCTAACTCTAACCCTAACCCCAACCCTAACCTTTACCCGAAGCCTTACCCTCACCCATCCGCTAATCCTAACCCATACGCTAACACTAACCCGTACCCTAACACGTACGCTCAACCTAAACTGTTGTCGTACACTAACCTGTACCCTAAACCGTCCCCGTCCCCTAACCCTAAACCTAACCCTAACCCTAACCCTTACCCGAAGCCTTACCCTCACCCGTCCCCTAATCCTAACCCGTACGCTAACACTAATCCGTACCCTAACAACTACGCTCACCCTAAATCGTTGTCGTACCCTAACATGTACCCTAAACCGTCCCCGTCTCCTAACCCTAAACCTAACCCTAACCCTAACACTAACACTTACCCGAAGCCTTACCCTCACCCGTCCCCTAATCCTAACCCGTACGCTAACACTGACCCGTACCCTAACACGTACGCTCACCCTAAACCGTTGTCGTACCGTAACCTGTACCCTAAACTGTCCCCGCCCCTAACCCTAACCCTAACCCTAACCCTAACCCTTACCCGAAGCCTAACACTCACCGTCCCCTAATCCTAACCCGTACGCTAACACTAACCCGTACCCTAACACGTACGCTCACCCTAAACCGTTGTCGTACCCTAACTTGTACCCTAAACCGTCCCCGTCCCCTAACACTAACCCTAACCCTAACCCTTACCCGAAGCCTTACACTCACCCGTCCCCTAATCCTAACCCGTACGCTAACACTAACCCGTACCCTAACACGTACGCTCACCTTAAACCGTTGTCGTACCCTAACCTGTACCCTAAACCGTCCCCGTCCCCGTCCCCGGCCCCTAACCCTAACCCAAACCCTAACCCTTACCCAAAGCCTTACCCTCACCCGTCCCCTAATCCTAACCCGTACGCTACCACTAACCCGTACCCTGAAACGTACACTCACCCTAAATGCTGTCGTACACTAACCTGTACCCTAAACCGTCCCTGTGCCCGTCCCGTAACCCTAACCCTAACCCTAACACTAATCCTAACCCTTACCCGAAGCCTTACCCTCACCCGTCCCCTAATCCTAACCCGTACACTAACACTAACCCATACCCTAACACGTACGCTCACCCTAAACCGTTGTCGTACCCTAACCTGTACCCTAAACCGTCCCCGTCCCCTAACCCTAACCCTAACCCTAACCCTAACCCGAACCCTTACCCGAAGACTTACCCTCACCCGTCCCCTAATCCTAACCCTTACGCTAACACTAACCCGTACCCTAACACGTAAGCTCACCCTAAAACGGTTGTCGTACCCTAACCTGTACCCTAAACCGTCCCCGTCACCGTCCCCTAACCCAACCCTAACCCTAACCCTTACCCGAAGCCTTATCCTCACCCGTCCCCTAATCCTAACCCGTACGCCAACACTAACCCGTAACCTAACACGTACGCTCACCCTAAACCGTTGTCGTACACTAACCTGTACCCTAAACCGTCCCCGTCCCCTAACCCTAACCCTAACCCTAACCCTAACCCATACCCGAAGCCTTACCCTCACCCGTCCCCTAATCCTAAACCGTACGCTAACACTAACCCGTACCCTAACACGTACGCTCACCCTGAACCGTTGTCGTACCCTAACCTGTACCCTAAACCGTCCCCGTCCCCTAACCCTAACCCTAACCCTAACCCTAACCCTAACCCTTACCCGAAGCCTTACCCTCACCCGTCCCCTAATCCTAACCCGTACGCTAACACTAACCCGTACCCTAACACGTACGCTCACCCTAAACCGTTGTCGTACCCTAACCTTTACCCAAACCATCCCCGTCGCTAACCCTAACCCTAACCCTAACCCTAACCCTAACCCTTACCCGAAGCCTTACCCTCACCCGTCCCCTAATCCTAACCCGTACGCTAACACTAACCCGTACCCTAACACGTACACTTACCCTAAAACGTTGTCGTACCCTAACCTGTACCCTAAACCGTCCCCGTCCCCTAACCCTAACACTAACCCTAACCCTAATCCTTACCCGAAGCCTTACACTAACCCGTCCCCTAATCCTAACCCGTACGCTAACACTAACCCGTACCCTAACACGTACGCTCACCCTAAACCGTTGTCGTACCCTAACCTGTACCCTAAACCGTCCCCGTCCCCGTCCCCTAACCCTAAACCTAACCCTAACCCTTACCCGAAGCCTTACCCTCACCCGTCCCCTAATCCTAAACCGTACGCTAACACTAATCCGTACCCTAACACGTACGCTCACCCTAAACCGTTGTCGTACACTAACCTGTACCCTAAACCGTCCCCGTGCCCGTCCCCTAACCCTAACCCTAACCCTAACCCTAACCCTAACCCGAAGCCTTACCCTCACCCTTCCCCTAATCCTAAACCGTACGCTAACACTAACCCGTACCCTAACACGTACGCTCACCCTAAAACGTTGTCGTACCCTAACCTGTACCCTAAACCGTCCCCGTCCCGTAACCCTAACCCTAACTCTAACCCTAACCCTAAACCTTACCCGAAGCCTTACCCTCACCGTCCCCTAATCCTAAACCGTACGCTAACACTAAACCGTACCCTAACACGTACGCTCACCCTAAACCGTTGTCGTACCCTAACCTGTACCCTAAACCGTCCCCGTACCCTAACCCTAACCCTAACCCTAACCCTAACCCTTACCTGAAGCCTTACCCTAACGCGTCCCCTAATCCTAACTCGTACGCGAACACTAACCGGTACCCTAACACGTACCCTCACCCTAAACCGGTGTCGTACCCTAATCTGTACCCTAAACCGTCCCCGTGCCCGTCCACTAACACTAACCCTAACCCTAACCCTAACCCTTTCCCGAAGCCTTACCCTCACCCGTCCCCTAATCCTAACCCGTACGCTAACACTAACCCGTACCCTAACACGTACGCTCGCCGTAAACCGTTGTCGTACGCTAACCTGTACCCTAAACCGTCCCCGTCCCCTAACCCTAACCCTAACCCTAACACTTACCCGAAGCCTTACACTCACCCGTCCCCTAATCCTAACCCGTATGCTAACACTAACCCTTACCCTAACACGTACCCTCACTCTAAACCGTTGTCGTACCCTAACCTGTACCCTAAACCGTCCCCGTCCCCGTCCCCTAACCCTAACCCTAACCCTAACCCTAACCCTTACCCGAAGCCTTAACCCACCCGTCCCCTAATCCTAACCCGTACGCTAACACTAACCCGTACCCTAACACGTACGCTCACCCTAAACCGTTGTCGTAACCTAACATGTACCCTAAACCGTCCCCGTCCCCTAACCCTAACCCTAACCCTAACCCTAACCCTAACCCTTACCCGAAGCCTTACCCTCACCCGTCCCCTAATCCTAACCCGTACGCGAACACTAACCCATACCCTAACACGTAAGCTCACCCTAAACCGTTGTCGTACCCTAACCTGTACCCTAAACCGTTCCCGTCCCCTAACCCTAACACTAACCCTAACCCTAACCCTTACCCGAAGCCTTAACCTCACCCGTCCCCTAATCCTAAACTGTACGCTAACACTAACCCGTACCCAAAACATACGCTCACCCTAAACCGTTGTCGTACCCTAACCTGTACCCTAAACCGTCCCCGTCCCCTAACCCTAACCCTAACCCTAACCCTAACCCTAACACTTACCCGAAGCCTTACCCTCACCCGTCCCCTAATCCTAACCCATACGCTAACACTAACCCGTGCCCTAACACGTACGCTCACACTAAACCGTTGTCGTACCCTAACCTGTATCCTAAACCATCTCCGTCCCTTAACCCTAACCCTAACCCTAACCCTAACCCTTACCCGAATCCTTACCCTCACCCGTCCCCTAATCCTAACCCGTACGCTAACACTAACCCGTACCCTAACACGTACGCTCACCCTAAACCGTTGTCGTACCCTAAACTGTACCCTAAATCGTCCCCGTCCCCGTCCCCTAACCCTAACCCTAACCCTAACCCTAACCCTTACCCGAAGCCTTACCCTCACCCGTCCCCTAATCCTAACCCGTACGCTAACACTAACACGTACCCTAAAATGTACGCTCACCCTAAACCGTTGTCGTACCCTAACCTATACCCTAAACCGTCCCCGTCCCCTAACCCTATCCCTAACCCTAACCCTTACCCGAAGTCTTACCCTCACTCGTCCCCTAAACCTAACCCGTATGCTAACACTAACCCGTACACTAACACGTACGCTCGCCCTAAACCGTTGTCGTACCCTAATCTGTACCCTAAACCGTCCCCGTCCCCGTCCCTTAACCCTAACCCTAACCCTAACCCTAACCCTTACCCGAAGCCTTACCCTCACCCGTCCCCTAATCCTAACCCGTACGCTAACACTAACCCGTACCCTAACACGTACGCTCACCCTAAACCGTTGTCGTACCCTAACATGTACCCTAAACCGTCCCCGTCCCCTAACCCTAACACTAACCCTAACCCTAACCCTAAACCTTACCCGAAGCCTTACCCTCACCCGTCCCCTAATCCTAACCCGTAGGCTAACACTAACCCGTACCCTATCACGTACGCTCACCCTAAACCGTTGTCGTACCCTAAATTGTACACTAAACCGTCCCCGTCCCCGTCCCCGTCCCCTAACCCTAACCCTAACCCTAACCCTAACCCTTACCCGAAGCCTTACCCTCACCCGTCCCCTAATCCTAACCCGTACGCTAACACTAACCCGTACCCTAACACGTACGCTCACCCTAAACCGTTGTCGTACCCTAACCTGTACCCTAAATCGTCCCCGCCCCCTAACCCTAACCCTAAACCTAACCCTTACCCGAAGCCTTACCCTCACCCGTCCCCTAATCCTAACCCGTACGCTAACACTAACCCGTACCCTAACACGTACGCTCACCCTAAACCGTTGTCGTACCCTAACCTGTACCCTAAAGCGTCCCCGTCCCCTAACCCTAACCCTAACCCTAACCCTAACCCTTACCCGAAGCCTTACCCTCACCCGTCACCTAATCCTAACCCGTACGCTAACACTAATCCGTACCCTAACACCTACGCTCACCCTAAATCGTTGTCGTACCCTAACATGTACCCTAAACCGTCCCCGTCCCCTAACCCGAACCCTAACCCTAACCCTAAACCTTACCCGAAGCCTTACCCTCACCCGTCCCCTAATCCTAACCCGTACGCTAACACTAACACGTACCCTAACACGTACGCTCACCCTAAACCGTTGTCGTACCCTAAACTGTACCCTAAACCGTCCCCGTCCCCATCCCCTAACCCTAACCCTAACCCTAACCCTAACCCTTACCCGAAGCCTTAACCTCACCCGTCCCCTAATCCGAAACCGTACGCTAACACTAACCCGTACCCAAAACATACGCTCACCCTAAACTGTTGTCGTACCCTAACCTGTACCCTAAACCGTCCCCGCCCCCTAACCCTAACCCTAACCCTAACCCTTACCCGAAGCCTTACCCTCACCCGTCCCCTAATCCTAACCCGTACGCTAACACTAACCCGTACCCTAACACGTACGCTCACCCTAAACCGTTGTCGTACCCTAACCTGTACCCTAAACCGTCCCCGTCCCCTAAGCCTATCCCTAACCCTTACCCTTACCCGAAGTCTTACCCTCACCCGTCCCCTAATCCTAACCCGTACGCTAACACTAACCCGTACCCTAACACGTACGCTCACCCTAAACCGTTGTCGTACCCTAACCTGTACCCTAAACCGTCCCCGTCCCCGTCCCTTAACCCTAACCCTAACCCTAAACCTAACCCTTACCCGAAGCCTTACCCTCACCCGTCCCCTAATCCTAACCCGTACGCTAACACTAACCCGTACCCTAACACGTACACTCACCCTAACCCGTTGTCGTACCCTAACATGTACCCTAAACCGTCCCCGTCCACTGACCCTAACTCTAACCCTAACCCCAACCCTAACCTTTACCCGAAGCCTTACCCTCACCCATCCGCTAATCCTAACCCGTACGCTAACACTAACCCGTACCCTAACACGTACGCTCAACCTAAACTGTTGTCGTACACTAACCTGTACCCTAAACCGTCCCCGTCCCCTAACCCTAACCCTAAACCTAACCCTAACCCTTACCCGAAGCCTTACCCTCACCCGTCCCCTAATCCTAACCCGTACGCTAACACTAACCCGTACCCTAACACGTACGCTCACCCTAAACCGTTGTCGTACCCTAACCTGTACCCTAAACCGTCCCCGTCCCCTAACCCTATCCCTAACCCTAACCATTACCCGAAGTCTTACCCTCACTCGTCCCCTAAACCTAACCCGTACGCTAACACTAACCCGTACACTAACACGTACGCTCGCCCTAAACCGTTGTCGTACCCTAACCTGTACCCTAAACCGTCCCCGTCCCCGTCCCTTAACCCTAACCCTAACCCTAACCCTAACCCTTACCCGAAGCCTTACCCTCACCCGTCCCCTAATCCTAACCCGTACGCTAACACTAACCCGTACCCTAACACGTACGCTCACCCTAAACCGTTGTCGTACACTAACATGTACCCTAAACCGTCCCCGTCCCCTAACCCTAACACTAACCCTAACCGTAACCCTAACCCTTACCCGAAGCCTTACCCTCACCCGTCCCGTATTCCTAACCCGTACGCTAACACTAACCCGTACCCTAACACGTACGCTCACCCTAAACCGTTGTCGTACCCTAACTTGTACCCTAAACCGTCCCCGTCCCCGTCCCCGTCCCCTAACCCTAACCCTAACCCTAACCCTAACCCTTACCCGAAGCCTTACTCTCACCCGTCCCCTATTCCTAAACCGTACGCAAACACTAACCCACACCCTAACACGTACGCTCACCCTAAACCGTTGTCGTACCCTAACCTGTACCCTAAACCGTCCCCGTACCCTAAACCTAACCCTAACCCTAACCCTAACCCTAACCCTTACCCGAAGCCTTACACTCACCCGTCCCCTAATCCTAACCCGTACGCTAACACTAACCCGTACCCTAACAGGTACGCTCACCCTAAACCGTTGTCGTACCCTAAACGGTACCCTAAACCGTCCCCGTCCCCTAACCCTAAACCTAAACCTAACCCTAACCCTAACCCTTACCCGAAGCCTTACCCTCACCCGTCCCCTAATCCTAACCCGTACGCTAACACTAAGCCGTACCCTAACACGTACGCTCACCCTAAACCGTTGTCGTACCCTAACCTGTACCCTAAAGCGTCCCCGTCCCCTAACCCTAACCCTAACCCTAACCCTAACCCTTACCCGAAGCCATACCCTCACCCGTCCCATAATCCTAACCCGTACGCTAACACTAACACGTACCCTAACACGTACGCTCACCCTAAACCGTTGTCGTACCCTAACCTGTACCCTAAACCGTCCCCGTCCCCTAACCCTAACCCTAACCCTAACCCTAACCCTTACCCGAAGCCTTACCCTCACCCGTCCCCTAATCCTAACCCGTACGCTAACACTAACCCGTACCCTAACACGTACGCTCACCCTAAACCGTTGTCGTACCCTAACCTGTACCCTAAAGCGTCCCCGTCCCCTAACCCTAACCCTAACCCTAACCCTAACCCTTACCCGAAGCCTTACCCTCACCCGTCACTTAATCCTAACCCGTACGCTAACACTAATCCGTACCCTAACACCTACGCTCACCCTAAATCGTTCTCGTACCCTAACATGTACCCTAAACCGTCCCCGTCCCCTAACCCTAACCCTAACCCTAACCCTTACCCGAAGCCTTACCCTCACCCGTCCTCTAATCCTAACCCGTACGCTAACACTAACACGTACCCTAACATGTACGCTCACCCTAAACGGTTGTCGTACCCTAACCTGTACCCTAAACCGTCCCCGTCCCCATCCCCTAACCCTAAACCTAACCCTAACCCTAACCCTTACCCGAAGCCTTAACCTCACCCGTCCCCTAATCCTAAACCGTACGCTAACACTAACCCGTACCCAAAACATACGCTCACCCTAAACCGTTGTCGTACCCTAACCTGTACCCTAAACCGTCCCCGCCCCCTAACCCTAACCCTAACCCTAACCCTAACCCTTACCCGAAGTCTTACCCTCACCCGTCCCCTAATCCTAACCCGTACGCTAACACTAACCCGTACCCTAACACGTACGCTCACCCTAAACGGTTGTCGTACCCTAACCTGTACCCTAAACCGTCCCCGTCCCCTAACCCTAACCCTAACCCTAACCCTAACACTTACCCGAAGCCTTACCCTCACCCGTCCCCTAATCCTAACCCGTACGCTAACACTAACCCGTGCCCTAACACGTACGCTCACACTAAACCGTGGTCGTACCCTAACCTGTATCCTAAACCGTCTCCGTCCCTTAACCCTAACCCTAACCCTATCTCTAACCCTTACCCAAATCCTTACCCTCACCCGTCCCCTAATCCTAACCCGTACGCTAACACTAACCCGTACCCTAACACGTACGCTCACCCTAAACCGTTGTCGTACCTTAAACTGTACCCTAAATCGTCCCCGTCCCCGTCACCTAACCCTAACCCTAACCCTAACCCTTACCCGAAGCCTTACCCTCACCCGTCCCCTAATCCTAACCCGTACGCTAACACTAACCCGTACCCTAACACGTACGCTCACCCTAAACTGTTGTCGTACCCTAACTTGTACCCTAAACCGTCCCCGTCCCCTAACCCTATCCCTAACCCTAACCCTTACCCGAAGTCTTACCCTCACCCGTCCCCTAATCCTAACCCGTACGCTAACACTAACCCATACCCTAACACGTACGCTCACCCTAAACCGTTGTCGTACCCTAACCTGTACTCTAAACCGTCCCCTTCCCCGTCCCTTAACCCTAACCCTAACCCTAACTCTAAACCTTACCCGAAGCCTTACCCTCACCCGTCCCCTAATCCTAACCCGTACGCTAACACTAACCCGTACCCTAACACGTACGCTCACCCTAAATCGTTGTCGTACCCTAACATGTACCCTAAACCGTCCGCGTCCCCTAACCCTAACACTAACCCTAAAGCTAACCCTAACCCTTACCCGAAGCCTTACCCTCACCCGACCCCTAATCCTAACCCGTACGCTATCACTAACCCGTACCCTAACACGTACGCTCACCCTAAACCGTTGTCGTACCCTAACCTGTACCCTAATCCGTCCCCGTCCCCGTCCCCTAACCCTAAACCTAACCCTAACCCTAACCCTAACCCTTACCCGAAGCCTTACCCTCACCCGTCCCCTAATCCTATCCCGTACGCTAACACTAACCCGTACCCTAACACGTACGCTCACCCTAAACCGTTGTCGTACCCTAACCTGTACCCTAAACCGTCCCCGTCCCCTAACCCTAACCCTAACCCTAACCCTAACCCTAACCCTTACCCGAAGACTTACACTCACCCGTCCGCTAATCCTAACCTGTACGCTAACACTAATCCGTACCCTAACACTTACGCTCACTCTAAAACGTTGTCGTACCCTAACCTCTACCCTAAGCCGTCCCCGTCCCCTAACCCTAACCCTAACCCTAACCCTAACCCTAACACTTACCCGAAGCCTTACCCTCACCCGTCCCCTAATCCTAACCCGTACGCTAACACTAACCCGTACCCTAACACGTACCCTCACCGTAAACCGTTCTCGTACACTAACCTGTACCCTAAACCGTCCCCGTGCCCGTCCCCTAACCCTAAACCTAACCCTAACCCTAACCCTTTCCCGAAGCCTAACCCTCACCCGTCCCCTAATCCTAACCCGTACGCTAACACTAACCAGTACCCTAACACGTACGCTCACCCTAAACCGTTGTCGTACCCTAACCTGTACCCTAAACCGTCCCTGTCCCCTAACCCTAACTCTAACCCTAACCCAAACCATAACATTTACCCGAAGCCTTACCCTCAACCATCCCCTAATCCTAACCCGTACGCTTACACTAACCCGTACCCTAACACGTACGCTCAACCTAAACTGTTGTCGTACCCTAACCTGTACCCTAAACCGTCCCCGTCCCCTACCCCTAACCCTAACCCTAACCCTTACCCGAAGCCTTACCCTCACCCGTCACCTAATCCTAACCCGTACGCTAACACTAATCTGTACCCTAACACCTACGCTCACCCTAAATCGTTGTCGTACCCTAACATGTACCCTAAACCATCCCCGTCCCCTAACCCTAACCCTAACCCTAACCCTTACCCGAAGCCTTACCCTCACCCGTCCCCTAATCCTAACCCGTACGCTAACACTAACACGTACCCTAACACGTACGCTCACCCTAAACCTTTGTCGAACCCTAACCTGTACCCTAAACCGTCCCCGTCCCCATCCCCTAACCCTAACCCTAACCCTTACCCGAAGCCTTAACCTCACCCGTCCCCTAATCCTAAACCGTACGCTAACACTAACCCGTACCCAACACATACACTCACCCTAAACCGTTGTCGTACCCTAACCTGTACCCTAAACCGTCCCCGCCCCCTAACCCTAACCTTAACCCTAACCCTTACCCCAAGCCTTACCCTCACCCGTCCCCTAATCCTAACCCGTACGCTAACACTAACCCGTACCCTAACACGTACGCTCACCCTAAACCGTTGTCGTACCCTAACCTGTACCCTAAACCGTCCCCGTCCCCTAACCCTAACCCTAACCCTAAACCTAACCCTAACACTTACCCGAAGCCTTACTGTCACCCGTCCCCTAATCCTAACCCGTACGCTAACACTAACCCGTGCCCTAACACGTACGCTCACACTAAACCGTTGTCGTACCCTAACCTGTATCCTAAACCGTCTCCGTCCCTTAACCCTAACCCTAACCCTAACCCTAACCCTTACCCGAATCCTTACCCTCAACCGTCCCCTAATCCTAACCCGTACGCTAACGCTAAACCGTACCCTAACACGTACGCTCACCCTAAACCGTTGTCGTACCCTAAACTGTACCCTAAATCGTCCCCGTCCCCGTCACCTAACCCTAACCCTAACCCTAACACTTACCCGAAGCCTTACCCTCACCCGTCCCCTAATCCTAACCCGTACGCTAACGCTAACCCGTACCCTAACACGTACGCTCAACCTAAACCGTTGTCGTACCCTAACCTGTACCCTAAACCGTCCCCGTCCCCGTCCCCTCACCCTAAACCTACCCCTAACCCTAACCCTTACCCGAAGCCTCACCCTCACCCGTCCCCTAATCCTAACCCGTACACTAACACTAAACCGTACCCTAACACGTACGCTCACCCTAATCCGTTGTCGTACCCTAACCTGTATCCGAAACCGTCCCCGTCCCCTAACCCTAACCCTAACCCTAACCCTAACCCTAACCCTTACCCGAAGCCTTACCCTCACCCGTCCCCTAATCCTAACCCGTACGCTAACACTAACCCGTACCCTAACACGTACGCTCAACCTAAACCGTTGTGGTACCCTAACCTTTACCCTAAACCGTCCCCATCCCCTAACCCTATCCCTAACCCTAACCCTTACCCGAAGTCTTACCCTCACCCGTCCCCTAATCCTAACCCGTACGCTAACACTAACCCGTACCCTAACACGTACGCTCACCCTAAACCGTTGTCGTACACTAACCTGTACCCTAAACCTTCCCCGTCCCCGTCCCTTAAACCTAACCCTAACCCTAACCCTAACCCTTACCCGAAGCCTTACCCTCACCCGTCCCCTAATCCTAACCCGTACGCTAACAATAACCCGTACCCTAACACGTACGCTCACCCTAAACCGTTGTCGTACCCTAACATGTACCCTAAACCGTCCCCGTCCCCTAACCCTAACACTAACCCTAACCCTAACCCTAACCCTTACCCGAAGCCTTACACTCACCCGTCCCCGAATCCTAACCCGTACGCTAACACTAACCCATACCCTAACACGTACGCTCACCCTAAACCGTTGTCGTACCCTAACTTGTACCCTAAACCGTCCCCGTCCCCGTCCCCGTCCCCTAATCCTAACCCTAACCCTAACCCTAACCCTTATCCGAAGCCTTACCCTCACCCCTCCCCTATTCCTAAACCGTACGCAAACACTAACCCACACCCTAAATCGTACGCTCACCCTAAACCGTTGTCGTACCCTAACCTGTACCCTAAACCGTCCCCATCCCCTAACCCTAACCCTAACCCTAAAACTAACCCTAGCCCTTACCCGAAGCCTTACCCTCACCCGACCCCTATTCCTAACCTGTACGCTAACACTAACCCTTACCCTAACACGTACGCTAACCCTAAACCGTTGTCGTACACTAACCTGTACCCTAAACCGTCCCCGTACCCTAAACCTAACCCTAACCCTAACCCTAACCCTAACACTTACCCGAAGCCTTACACTCACCCGTCCCCTAATCCTAACCCGTACGCTAACACTAACCCGTACCCTAACAGGTACGCTCACCCTAAACCGTTGTCGTACCCTAAACTGTACCCTAAACCGTCCCTGTCCCCTAACCCTAAACCTAACCCTAACCCTAACCCTAACCCTTACCGGAAGCCTTACCCTCACCCGTCCCCTAATCTAACCCGTACGCTAACACTAACCCGTACCCTAACACGTACGCTCACCCTAAACCATTGTCGTACCCTAACCTGTACCCTAAAGTGTCCCCGTCCCCTAAGCCTAACCCTAACCCTAACCCTAACCCTTACCCGAAGCCATACCCTCAACCATCCCCTAATCCTAACCCGTACGCTAACAATAACACGTACCCTAACACGTACGCTCACCCTAAACGGTTGTCGTACCCTAACCTGTACCCTAAGCTGTCCCCGTCCCCTAACCCTAACCCTAAACCTAACCCTAACCCTTACCCGAAGCCTTACCCTCACCCGTCCCCTAATCCTAACCCGTACGCTAACACTAACCCATACCCTAACACGTACGCTCACCCTAAACCGTTGTCGTACCCTAACCTGTACCCTAAACTGCCCCCGCCCCTAACCCTAACCCTAACCCTAACCCTAACCCTTACCCGAAGACTTACCGTCACCCGTTCCCTAATCCTAACCCGTACGCTAACACTAACCCGTAACCTAACACGTACGCTCACCCTAAATCTTTGTCGTACCCTAACCTGTACCCTAAACCGTCCCCGTCCCCTAACCCTAACCCTAACCCTAACCCTAACCCTTACCTGTAGCCTTACCCTCACCCGTCCCTTAATCCTAACCCGTACGCTAACACTAACCCGTACCGTAACACGTACGCTCACTCTAAACCGTTGTCGTACCCTAACCTGTACCCTAAGCCGTCCCCGTCCCCTAACCCTAACCCTAACCCTAACCCTAACCATTAGCCGAAGCCTTACACTCACCCGTCCCCTAATCCTAACCCGTACGCTAACACTAATCCGTACCCTAACACTTACGCTCACTCTAAACCGTTGTCGTACCCTAACCTGTACCCTGAGCCGTCCCCGTCCCCTAACCCTAACCCTAACCCTAACCCTAACCCTTACCCGAAGCCTTACCCTCACACGTCCCCTAATCCTAACCCGTACGCTAACACTAACCCGTACCCTAACACGTACCCTCACCCTAAACGGTTGTCGTACACTAACCTGTACCCTAAACCGTCCCCGTTCCCGTCCCCTAACCCTAAACCTAACCCTAACCCTAACCCTTTCCCGAAGCCTTACCCTCACCCGTCCCCTAATCCTAACCCGTACGCTAACACTAACCCGTACCCAAAACATACGCTCACCCTAAACCGTTGTCGTACCCTAACCTGTACCCTAAACCGTCCCCGTCCCCTAACCCTAAGCCTAACCCTAACCCTAACCCTTACCCGAAGCCTTACATTCACCCGTCCCCTAATCCTAACTCGTACGCTAACACTAATCCGTACCCTAACACTTACGCTCACTCTAAACCGTTGTCGTACACTAACCTGTACCCTAAGCCGTCCCCGTCCCCTAACCCTAACCCTAACCCTAACCCTAACCCTTACCGTTACCCGAAGCCTTACCGTCACCCGTCCCCTAATCCTAACCTGTACGCTAACACTAACCCGTACCCTAACACGTACCCTCACCCTTAACCGTTGTCGTACCATAACCTGTACCCTAAACCGTCCCCGTGCCCGTCCCCTAACCCTAAACCTAACCCTAACCCTAACCCTTTCCCGAAGCCTTACCCTCACCCGTCCCCTAATCCTAACCCGTACGCTAACACTAACCCGTACCCTAACACGTACGCTCACCCTAAACCGTTGTCGTACCCTAACCTGTACCCTAAACCGTCCCCGTCCCCTAACCCTAACCGTAACCCTAACCCTAACCCTAACCCTTACCCGAAGCCTTACCCTCACCCGTCCCCTAATCCTAACCCGTACACTAACACTAACCCGTACCCTAAGACGTACGCTCACCCTAAACCGTTGACGTACCCTAACCTGTACCCTAAACCGTCCCTGTCCCTTAACCCTAACCCTAACCCTAACCCTAACCCTTACCCGAAGCCTTACCCTCAACCGTCCCCTATTCCTAACCCGTACGCTAACACTAACCCGTACCCTAACACGTACGCTCACCCTAAACCGTTGTCGTACCCTAACCTGTATCCTAAACCGTCCCCGTCCCCTAACCCTAACTCTAACCCTAACCCTAACCCTAAACTTTACCCGAAGCCTTACCCTCACACATCCCCTAATCCTAACCCGTACGCTAACACTAACCCATACCCTAACACGTACGCTCAACCTAAACTGTTGTCGTACCCTAACCTGTACCCGAAACCGTACCCGTCCCCTAACCCTAACCCTAACCCTAACCCTTACCCGAAGCCTTACCCTCACCCGTCCCCTAATCCTAACCCGTACGCTAACACTAATCCATACCCTAAAACCTACGCTCACCCTAAATCGTTGTCGTACCCTAACATGTACCCTAAACCGTCCCCGTCTCCTAACACTAACCCTAAACCTAACCCTAACCCTTACCCGAAGCCGTATCCTCACCCGTCCCCTAATCCTAAACCGTACACCAACACTAACCCGTAACCTAACACGTACACTCACCCTAAACCGTTGTCGTACACTAACCTGTACCCTAAACCGTCCCTGTCCCCTAACCCTAACCCTAACCCTATCCCTAACCCTTACCCGAAGCCTTACCCTAACCCGTCCCCTAATCCTAACCCGTACGCTAACACTAACCCGTACTCTAACACGTACGCTCACCCTAAACCGTTGTCGTACCCTAACCTTTACCCTAAACCATCCCCGTCCCCTAACCCTAACCCTAACCCTAACCCTAACCCTAACCCTTACCCGAAGCCTTACCCTCACCCGTCCCCTAATCCTAACCCGTACGCGAACACTAACCCGTACCCTAACACGTACGCTCACCCTAAACGGTTTTTGTACCCTAACCTGTACCCTAAACCGTCCCCGTCCCCGTCCCCTAACCCTAAACCTAACCCTAACTCTTACCCGAAGCCTTACCCTCACCCGTCCCCTAATCCTAACCCGTACGCTAACACTAACCCGTACCCTAACACGTACGCTAACCCTAAACTGTTGTCGTACACTAACCTGTACCCTAAACCGTCCCCGTGCCCGTCCCCTAACCCTAAACCTAACCCTAACCCTAACCCTTACCCGAAGCCTTACCCTCACCCTTCCCGTAATCCTAACCCGTACGCTAACACTAACCCGTACCCTAACACGTACGCTCACCCTAAACCGTTGCCGTACACTAACCTGTACCCTAAACCGTCCCCGTCCCGTAACCCTAACCCTAACTCTAACCCTAACACTAACCCTTACCCGAAGCCTTACCCTCACCCGTCCCCTAATCCTTACCCGTACGCTAACACTAAACCGTACCCTAACACTTACGCTCATCCTAAACCGTTGTCGTACCCTAACCTGTACCCTAAACCGTCCCCGTCCCCTAACCCTAACCCTAACCCTAAGCCTAAGCCTAACCCTTACCCGAAGCCTTACCCTCACCCGTCCCCTAATCCTAACCCGTACGCTAACAGTAACCCGTACCCTAACACGTACGCTCACCCTAAACCGTTGTTGTACCCTAACCTGTACCCTAAACCGTCCCCGTCCCCTAACCCTAACCCTAACCCTAACCCTAACCCTAACCCTTACCCGAAGCCTTACCCTAACCCGTCCCCTAATCCTAAATCGTACGCTAACACTAACCCGTACCCTAACACGTACCCTCACCCTAAACCGGTGTCGTACCCTAAACTGTAGCCTAAACCGTCCCCGTGCCCGTCCCTTAACCCTAACCCTAACCCTAACCCTAACCCTTTCCCGAAGCTTACCCCACCCGTCCCCTAATCCTAACCCGTACGCTAACAATAACCCGTACCCTAACTCGTACGCTCACCCTAAACCGTTGTCGTACCCTAACATGTACCCTAAACCGTCCCCTAACCCTAACCCTAACCCTAACCCTAACCTTAACCCTAACCCTTACCCGAAGCCTTACCCTCACCCGTCCCGAATCCTAACCCGTACGCGAACACTAACCCGTACCCTAACACGTAAGCTCACCCTAAACCGTTGTCGTACCCTAACCTGTACCCTAAACCGTCCCCGTCCCCTAACCCTAACCCTAACCCTAACCGTAAACCTAACCCTTACCAGAAGCCTTACCCTCACCCGTCCCCTAAACCTAACCCGTACGCTAACACTAAACCGTACCCTAACACGTACGCTCACCCTAAACCATTGTCGTACCCTAACCTGTACCCTAAACCGTCCCCGTCCCCTAACCCTAACCCTAACCCTAACCCTAACCCTTACCCGAAGCCTTACCCTCACCCGTCCCCTAATCCTAACCCGTACGCTAACACTAACCCGTACCCTACCACGTACGCTCACCCTAAACCGTTGTCGTACCCTAACCTGTACCCTAAACCGTCCCCGTCCCCATCCCCTAACCCTAACCCTAACCCTAACCCTAACCCTTACCCGAAGCCTTAACCTCACCCGTCCCCTAATCCTAAACCGTACGCTAACACTAACTCGTACCCAAAACGTACGCTCACCCTAAACCGTTGTCGTACCCTAACCTGTACCCTAAACCGTCCCCGCCCCCTAACCCTAACCCTAAACCTAACCCTAACCCTTACCCGAAGCCTTACCCTCACCCGTCCCCTAATCCTAACCCGTACGCTAACACTAAGCCGTACCCTAACACGTACGCTCACGCTAAACCGTTGTCGTACCCTAACCTGTACCCGAAACCGTCACCATCCCCTAACCCTAATCCTAACCCTAACCCTAACCGTAACACTTACCCGAAGCCTTACCCTCACCCGTCCCCTAATCCTAACCCGTACTCTAACACTAACCCATGCCCTAACACGTACGCTCACACTAAACCATTGTCGTACCCTAACCTGTATCCTAAACCGTCTCCGTCCCTTAAACCTAACCCTAAGCCTAACCCTAACCCTTACCCGAATCCTTACCCACACACGTCCCCTAATCCTAACCCGTACGCAAACACTAACCCGTACCCTAACACGTACGCTCACCCTAAACCGTTGTCGTACCCTAAACTGTACCCTAAATCGTCCCCGTCCCCGTCACCTAACCCTAACCCTAACCCTAACCGTAACCCTAACCCTTACCCGAAGCCGTACCCTCACCCGTCCCCTATTCCTAACCCGTACGCTAACACTAACCCGTACCCTAACACGTACGCTCACCCTAAACCGTTGTCGTACCCTAACCTGTACCCTAAACCGTCACCGTCCCCGTCCCCTAACCCTAAACGTAACCCTAACCCTAACCCTAACCCTTACCCGAAGCCTTACCCTCACCCGTCCCCTAATCCTAACCCGTACGCTAACACTAACCCGTACCCTAACACGTACGCTCACCCTAAACCGTTGTCGTACTCTAACGTGTACCCTAAACCGTCCCCGTCCCCTAACCCTATTCCTAACCCTAACCCTTACCCGAAGTCTTACCCTCACCCGTCCCCTAATCCTAACCGTACGCTAACACTAACCCGTACCCTAACACGTACGCTCACCCTAAACCGTTGTCGTACCCTAACCTGTACCCTAAACCGTCCCCATCCCCGTCCCTTAACCCTAACCCTAACCCTAACCCTAACCCTTACCCGAAGCCTTACCCTCACCCGTCCCCTAATCCTAACCCGTACGCTAACACTATCCCATACCCTAACACGTACGCTCACCCTAAACCGTTGTCGTACCCTAACCTGTAGCCTAAAGCGTCCCCGTCCCCGTCCCCTAACCCTAACCTTAACCCTAACCCTTACCCGAAGCCTTACCCTCACCCGTCCCCTATTCCTAACCCGTACGCTAACACTAACACGTACCCTAACACGTACGCTCACCCTAAACCATTGTCGTACCCTAACCTGTACCCTAAACCGTCCACATCCCCTAACCCTAACCCTAACCCTAACCCTAACCCTAACCCTTACCCGAAGCCTTACCCTCACCCGTCCCCTAATCCTAACCCGTACGCTAACACTAACATGTACCCTAACACGTACGCTCAGCCTAAACCATTGTCGTACCCTAACCTGTAACCTAAACCGTCCCCGTCCCCTAACCCTAACCCTAAACCTAACTCTAACCCAAACCCTAACCCTTACCCGAAGCCTTAACCTCACCCGTCCCCTAATCCTAACCCGTACGCTAACACTAACCCGTACCCTAACACGTACGCTCACCCTAAACCGTTGTCGTACCCTAACCTGTACCCTAAACCGTCCCCGTCCCCTAACCCTAACCATAACCCTAACCCTAACTATTACCCAAAGCCTTACCCTCACCCGTCCCCTAATCCTAACCCGTACGCTAACGCTAACCGTACCCTAACACGTACGCTCACCCTAAACCGTTGTCGTACCCTAACCTGTACGCTAAACCGTCCCCGTCCCCTAACCCTAACCCTAACACTAACCCTAACCCTAATCCTTACCCGAAGCCTTACACTCACCCGTCCCCTAATCCTAACCCGTACGCTAACACTAACCCGTACCCTAACACGTACGCTCACCCTAAACCGTTTTTGTACCCTAACCTGTACCCTAAACCGTCCCCGTCCCCGTCCCCTAACCCTAAACCTAACCCTAACCCTTACCCGAAGCCTTACCCTCAACCGTCCCCTAACCCTA
Organism: Delphinapterus leucas; assembly: GCF_059928025.1. NCBI lineage: Eukaryota > Metazoa > Chordata > Mammalia > Artiodactyla > Monodontidae > Delphinapterus > Delphinapterus leucas. The sequence goes on along the minus strand of NW_028322236.1, from coordinate 7,081,160 downwards.
ACCCTAACCCTAACCCTAACCGTTACCCGAAGCCTTACCCTCACCCTTCCCGTAATCCTAACCCGTACGCTAACACTAACCCGTACCCTAAAACGTACGCTCACCCTAAACCGTTGTCGTACCCTAACCTGTACCCTAAACCGTCCCCGTCCCGTAACCCTAACCCTAACTCTAACCCTAACACTAACCATTACCCGAAGCATTACCCTCACCCGTCCCCTAATCCTAACCCGTACGCTAACACTAAACCGTACCCTAACACTTACGCTCATCCTAAACCGTTGTCGTACACTAACCTGTACCCTAAACCGTCCCCGTCCCCTAACCCTAACCCTAACCCTAAGCCTAAGCCTAACCCTTACCCGAAGCCTTACCTTCACCCGTCCCCTAATCCTAACCCGTACGCTAACACTAACCCATACCCTAACACGTACGCTCACCCTAAACCGTTGTCGTACCCTAACCTGTACCCTAAACCGTCCCCGTCCCCTAACCTTAACCCTAACCCTAACCCTAACCCTAACCCTTACCCGAAGCCTTACCCTCACCCGTCCCCTAATCCTAACCCGTACGCTAACACTAACCCGTACCCTAACACGTACGCTCACCCTAAACCGTTGTCGTACCCTAACCTGTACCCTAAACCGTCCCCGTCCCCTAACCCTAACCCTAACCCTAACCCTAACCCTTACCCGAAGCCTTACCCTCACCCGTCCCCTAATCCTAACCCGTACGCTAACACTAACCCGTACTCTAACACGTACGCTCACCCTAAACCATTGTCGTACCCTAACCTTTACCCTAAACCATCCCCGTCCCCTAACCCTAACCCTAACCCTAACCCTAACCCTAACCCTTACCCGAAGCCTTACCCTCACACGTCCCCTAATCCTAACCCGTATGCTAACACTAACCCGTACCCTAACACGTACGCTCAACCTAAACCGTTGTCGTACCCTAACCTGTACCCTAAACCGTCCCCGTCCCCTAACCCTAACCCTAACCCTAACCCTAACCCTAACCCTTACCCGAAGCCTTACCCTCACCCGTCCCCTAATCCTAACCCGTACGCTAACACTAACCCGTACTCTAACACGTACGCTCACCCTAAACCGTTGTCGTACCCTAACCTTTACCCTAAACCATCCCCGTCCCCTAACCCTAACCCTAACCCTAACCCTAATCCTAACCCTTACCCGAAGCCTTAACCTCACCCGTCCCCTAATCCTAAACCGTACGCTAACACTAACCCGTACCCTAACACGTACGCTCACCCTAAACCGTTGTCGTACCCTAACCTGTACCCTAAACCGTCCCCATCCCCTAACCCTAACCCTAACCCTAAAACTAACCCTAGCCCTTACCCGAAGCCTTACACTCACCCGACCCCTATTCCTAACCTGTACGCTAACACTAACCCTTACCCTAACACGTACGCTAACCCTAAACCGTTGTCGTACACTAACCTGTACCCTAAACCGTCCCCGTACCCTAAACCTAACCCTAACCCTAACCCTAACCCTAACCCTTACCCGAAGCCTTACACTCACCCGTCCCCTAATCCTAACCCGTACGCTAACACTAACCCGTACCCTAACAGGTACGCTCACCCTAAACCGTTGTCGTACCCTAAACTGTACCCTAAACCGTCCCTGTCCCCTAACCCTAAACCTAACCCTAACCCTAACCCTAACCCTTACCCGAAGAGTTACCCTCACCCGTCCCCTAATCCTAACCCGTACGCTAACACTAACCCGTACCCTAACACGTACGCTCACCCTAAACCATTGTCGTACCCTAACCTGTACCCTAAAGTGTCCCCGTCCCCTAACCCTAACCCTAACCCTAACCCTAACCCTTACCCGAAGCCATACCCTCAACCATCCCCTAATCCTAACCCGTACGCTAACACTAACACGTACCCTAACACGTACGCTCACCCTAAACGGTTGTCGTACCCTAACCTGTACCCTAAGCCGTCCCCGTCCCCTAACCCTAACCCTAAACCTAACCCTAACCCTTACCCGAAGCCTTACCCTCACCCGTCCCCTAATCCTAACCCGTACGCTAACACTAACCCGTACCCTAACACGTACGCTCACCCTAAACCGTTGTCGTACCCTAACCTGTACCCTAAACTGCCCCCGCCCCTAACCCTAACCCTAACCCTAACCCTAACCCTTACCCGAAGACTTACCCTCAACCGTTCCATAATCCTAACCCGTACGCTAACACTAACCCGTAACCTAACACGTACGCTCACCCTAAATCATTGTCGTACCCTAACCTGTACCCTAAACCGTCCCCGTCCCCTAACCCTAACCCTAACCCTAACCCTAACCCTTACCTGTAGCCTTACCCTCACCCGTCCCTTATTCCTAACCCGTACGCTAACACTAACCCGTACCCTAACACGTACGCTCACTCTAAACCGTTGTCGTACCCTAACCTGTACCCTAAACCGTCCCCGTCCCCTAACCCTAACCCTAACCCTAACCCTAACCATTAGCCGAAGCCTTACACTTACCCGTCCCCTAATCCTAACCCGTACGCTAACACTAATCCGTACCCTAACACTTACGCTCACTCTAAACCGTTGTTGTACCCTAACCTGTACCCTAAGCCGTCCCCGTTCCCTAACCCTAACCCTAACCCTAACCCTAACCCTTACCCGAAGCCTTACCCTCACACGTCCCCTAATCCTAACCCGTACGCTAACACTAACCCGTACCCTAACACGTACCCTCACCCTAAACGGTTGTCGTACACTAACCTGTACCCTAAACCGTCCCCGTGCCCGTCCCCTAACCCTAAACCTAACCCTAACCCTAACCCTTTCCCGAAGCCTTACCCTCACCCGTCCCCTAATCCTAACCCGTACACTAACACTAACCCGTACCCAAAACATACGCTCACCCTAAACCGTTGTCGTACCCTAACCTGTACCCTAAACCGTCCCCGTCCCCTAACCCTAAGCCTAACCCTAACCCTAACCCTTACCCGAAGCCTTACATTCACCCGTCCCCTAATCCTAAATCGTACGCTAACACTAATCCGTACCCTAACACTTACGCTCACTCTAAACCGTTGTCGTACACTAACCTGTACCCTAAGCCGTCCCCGTCCCGTAACCCTAACCCTAACCCTAACCCTAACCCTTACCGTTACCCGAAGCCTTACCGTCACCCGTCCCCTAATCCTAACCTGTACGCTAACACTAACCCGTACCCTAACACGTACCCTCACCCTTAACCGTTGTCGTACCATAACCTGTACCCTAAACCGTCCCCGTGCCCGTCCCCTAACCCTAAACCTAACCCTAACCCTAAACCTTTCCCGAAGCCTTACACTCACCCGTCCCCTAATCCTAACCCGTACACTAACACTAACCCGTACCCTAACACGTACGCTCACCCTAAACCGTTGTCGTACCCTAACCTGTACCCTAAACCGTCCCCGTCCCCTAACCCTAACCCTAACCCTAACCCTAACCCTAACCCTTACCCGAAGCCTTACCCTCACCCGTCCCCTAATCCTAACCCGTACACTAGCACTAACCCGTACCCTAAGACGTACGCTCACCCTAAACCGTTGACGTACCCTAACCTGTACCCTAAACCGTCCCTGTCCCTTAACCCTAACACTAACCCTAACCCTAACCCTTACCCGAAGCCTTACCCTCAACCGTCCCCTATTCCTAACCCGTACGCTAACACTAACCCGTACCCTAACACGTACGCTCACCCTAAACCGTTGTCGTACCCTAACCTGTATCCTAAACCGTCCCCGTCCCCTAACCCTAACTCTAACCCTAACCCTAACCCTAAACTTTACCCGAAGCCTTACCCTCACACATCCCCTAATCCTAACCCGTACGCTAACACTAACCCATACCCTAACACGTACGCTCAACCTAAACTGTTGTCGTACCCTAACCTGTACCCGAAACCGTACCCGTCCCCTAACCCTAACCCTAACCCTAACCCTTACCCGAAGCCTTACCCTCACCCGTCCCCTAATCCTAACCCGTACGCTAACACTAATCCATACCCTAACACCTACGCTCACCCTAAATCGTTGTCGTACCCTAACATGTACCCTAAACCGTCCCCGTCTCCTAACACTAACCCTAAACCTAACCCTAACCCTTACCCGAAGCCGTATCCTCACCCGTCCCCTAATCCTAAACCGTACGCCAACACTAACCCGTAACCTAACACGTACACTCACCCTAAACCGTTGTCGTACACTAACCTGTACCCTAAACCGTCCCTGTCCCCTAACCCTAACCCTAACCCTATCCCTAACCCTTACCCGAAGCCTTACCCTAACCCGTCCCCTAATCCTAACCCGTACGCTAACACTAACCCGTACTCTAACACGTACGCTCACCCTAAACCGTTGTCGTACCCTAACCTTTACCCTAAACCATCCCCGTCCCCTAACCCTAACCCTAACCCTAACCCTAACCCATAACCCTTACCCGAAGCCTTACCCTCACCCGTCCCCTAATCCTAACCCGTACGCGAACACTAACCCGTACCCTAACACGTACGCTCACCCTAAACGGTTTTTGTACCCTAACCTGTACCCTAAACCGTCCCCGTCCCCGTCCGCTAACCCTAAACCTAACCCTAACCCTTACCCGAAGCCTTACCCTAACCCGTCCCCTAATCCTAACCCGTACGCTAACACTAACCCGTACCCTAACACGTACGCTCACCCTAAACTGTTGTCGTACACTAACCTGTACCCTAAACCGTCCCCGTGCCCGTCCCCTAACCCTAACCCTAACCCTAACCCTAACCCTTACCCGAAGCCTTACCCTCACCCTTCCCGTAATCCTAACCCGTACGCTAACACTAACCCGTACCCTAACACGTACGCTCACCCTAAACCGTTGCCGTACACTAACCTGTACCCTAAACCGTCCCCGTCCCGTAACCCTAACCCTAACTCTAACCCTAACACTAACCCTTACCCGAAGCCTTACCCTCACCCGTCCCCTAATCCTTACCCGTACGCTAACACTAAACCGTACCCTAACACTTACGCTCATCCTAAACCGTTGTCGTACCCTAACCTGTACCCTAAACCGTCCCCGTCCCCTAACCCTAACCCTAACCCTAAGCCTAAGCCTAACCCTTACCCGAAGCCTTACCCTCACCCGTCCCCTAATCCTAACCCGTACGCTAACAGTAACCCGTACCCTAACACGTACGCTCACCCTAAACCGTTGTTGTACCCTAACCTGTACCCTAAACCGTCCCCGTCCCCTAACCCTAACCCTAACCCTAACCCTAACCCTAACCCTTACCCGAAGCCTTACCCGAACCCGTCCCCTAATCCTAAATCGTACGCTAACACTAACCCGTACCCTAACACGTACCCTCACCCTAAACCGGTGTCGTACCCTAAACTGTAGCCTAAACCGTCCCCGTGACCGTCCCTTAACCCTAACCCTAACCCTAACCCTAACCCTTTCCCGAAGCCTTACCCTCACCCGTCCCCTAATCCTAACCCGTACGCTAACACTAACCCGTACCCTAACACGTACGCTCACCCTAAACCGTTGTCGTACCCTAAACTGTACCCTAAACCGTCCCCGTCCCCTAACGCTAACCCTAACCCTAACCCTAACCCTAAACCTTACCCGAAGCCTTACACTCACCCGTCCCCTAATCCTCACCCGTATGCTAACACTAACCCGTACCCTAACACGTACCCTCACCTTAAACCATTGTCGTACCCTAACCTGTACCCTAAACCGTCCCCGTCCCCGGCCCCTAACCCTAACCCTAACCCTAACCCTAACCCTTACCCGAAGCTTACCCCACCCGTCCCCTAATCCTAACCCGTACGCTAACAATAACCCGTACCCTAACTCGTACGCTCACCCTAAACCGTTGTCGTACCCTAACATGTACCCTAAACCGTCCCCTAACCCTAACCCTAACCCTAACCCTAACCTTAACCCTAACCCTTACCCGAAGCCTTACCCTCACCCGTCCCGAATCCTAACCCGTACGCGAACACTAACCCGTACCCTAACACGTAAGCTCACCCTAAACCGTTGTCGTACCCTAACCTGTACCCTAAACCGTCCCCGTCCCCTAACCCTAACCCTAACCCTAACCGTAAACCTAACCCTTACCAGAAGCCTTACCCTCACCCGTCCCCTAAACCTAACCCGTACGCTAACAGTAAACCGTACCCTAACACGTACGCTCACCCTAAACCATTGTCGTACCCTAACCTGTACCCTAAACCGTCCCCGTCCCCTAACCCTAACCCTAACCCTAACCCTAACCCTTACCCGAAGCCTTACCCTCACCCGTCCCCTAATCCTAACCCGTACGCTAACACTAACCCGTACCCTACCACGTACGCTCACCCTAAACCGTTGTCGTACCCTAACCTGTACCCTAAACCGTCCCCGTCCCCATCCCCTAACCCTAACCCTAACCCTAACCCTAACCCTTACCCGAAGCCTTAACCTCACCCGTCCCCTAATCCTAAACCGTACGCTAACACTAACTCGTACCCAAAACGTACGCTCACCCTAAACCGTTGTTGTACCCTAACCTGTACCCTAAACCGTCCCCGCCCCCTAACCCTAACCCTAAACCTAACCCTAACCCTTACCCGAAGGCTTACCCTCACCCGTCCCCTAATCCTAACCCGTACGCTAACACTAAGCCGTACCCTAACACGTACGCTCACGCTAAACCGTTGTCGTACCCTAACCTGTACCCTAAACCGTCACCATCCCCTAACCCTAATCCTAACCCTAACCCTAACCGTAACACTTACCCGAAGCCTTACCCTCACCCGTCCCCTAATCCTAACCCGTACTCTAACACTAACCCATGCCCTAACACGTACGCTCACACTAAACCATTGTCGTACCCTAACCTGTATCCTAAACCGTCTCCGTCCCTTAAACCTAACCCTAAGCCTAAACCTAACCCTTACCCGAATCCTTACCCACACACGTCCCCTAATCCTAACCCGTACGCAAACACTAACCCGTACCCTAACACGTACGCTCACCCTAAACCGTTGTCCTACCCTAAACTGTACCCTAAATCGTCCCCGTCCCCGTCACCTAACCCTAACCCTAACCCTAACCCTAACCCTAACCCTTACCCGAAGCCGTACCCTCACCCGTCCCCTATTCCTAACCCGTACGCTAACACTAACCCGTACCCTAACACGTACGCTCACCCTAAACCGTTGTCGTACCCTAACCTGTACCCTAAACCGTCACCGTCCCCGTCCCCTAACCCTAAACGTAACCCTAACCCTAACCCTAACCCTTACCCGAAGCCTTACCCTCACCCGTCCCCTAATCCTAACCCGTACGCTAACACTAACCCGTACCCTAACACGTACGCTCACCCTAAACCGTTGTCGTACTCTAACGTGTACCCTAAACCGTCCCCGTCCCCTAACCCTATTCCTAACCCTAACCCTTACCCGAAGTCTTACCCTCACCCGTCCCCTAATCCTAACCGTACGCTAACACTAACCCGTACCCTAACACGTACGCTCACCCTAAACCGTTGTCGTACCCTAACCTGTACCCTAAACCGTCCCCATCCCCGTCCCTTAACCCTAACCCTAACCCTAACCCTAACCCTTACCCGAAGCCTTACCCTCACCCGTCCCCTAATCCTAACCCGTACGCTAACACTAACCCATACCCTAACACGTACGCTCACCCTAAACCGTTGTCGTACCCTAACCTGTAGCCTAAAGCGTCCCCGTCCCCGTCCCCTAACCCTAACCTTAACCCTAACCCTTACCCGAAGCCTTACCCTCACCCGTCCCCTATTCCTAACCCGTACGCTAACACTAACACGTACCCTAACACGTACGCTCACCCTAAACCATTGTCGTACCCTAACCTGTACCCTAAACCGTCCACATCCCCTAACCCTAACCCTAACCCTAACCCTAACTCTTACCCGAAGCCTTACCCTCACCCGTCCCCTAATCCTAACCCGTACGCTAACACTAACATGTACCCTAACACGTACGCTCAGCCTAAACCATTGTCGTACCCTAACCTGTAACCTAAACCGTCCCCGTCCCCTAACCCTAACCCTAAACCTAACTCTAACCCAAACCCTAACCCTTACCCGAAGCCTTAACCTCACCCGTCCCCTAATCCTAACCCATACGCTAACACTAACCCGTACCCTAACACGTACGCTCACCCTAAACCGTTGTCGTACCCTAACCTGTACCCTAAACCGTCCCCGTCCCCTAACCCTAACCATAACCCTAACCCTAACTATTACCCAAAGCCTTACCCTCACCCGTCCCCTAATCCTAACCCGTACGCTAACGCTAACCGTACCCTAACACGTACGCTCACCCTAAACCGTTGTCGTACCCTAACCTGTACGCTAAACCGTCCCCGTCCCCTAACCCTAACCCTAACACTAACCCTAACCCTAATCCTTACCCGAAGCCTTACACTCACCCGTCCCCTAATCCTAACCCGTACGCTAACACTAACCCGTACCCTAACACGTACGCTCACCCTAAACCGTTTTTGTACCCTAACCTGTACCCTATACCGTCCCCGTCCCCGTCCCCTAACCCTAAACCTAACCCTAACCCTTACCCGAAGCCTTACCCTCAACCGTCCCCTAACCCTAACCCTAACCCTAACCCTAACCGTTACCCGAAGCCTTACCCTCACCCTTCCCGTAATCCTAACCCGTACGCTAACACTAACCCGTACCCTAAAACGTACGCTCACCCTAAACCGTTGTCGTACCCTAACCTGTACCCTAAACCGTCCCCGTCCCGTAACCCTAACCCTAACTCTAACCCTAACACTAACCATTACCCGAAGCATTACCCTCACCCGTCCCCTAATCCTAACCCGTACGCTAACACTAAACCGTACCCTAACACTTACGCTCATCCTAAACCGTTGTCGTACACTAACCTGTACCCTAAACCGTCCCCGTCCCCTAAACCTAACCCTAACCCTAAGCCTAAGCCTAACCCTTACCCGAAGCCTTACCTTCACCCGTCCCCTAATCCTAACCCGTACGCTAACACTAACCCGTACCCTAACACGTACGCTCACCCTAAACCGTTGTCGTACCCTAACCTGTACCCTAAACCGTCCCCGTCCCCTAACCCTAACCCTAACCCTAACCCTAACCCTAACCCTTACCCGAAGCCTTACCCTCACCCGTCCCCTAATCCTAACCCGTACGCTAACACTAACCCGTACCCTAACACGTACGCTCACCCTAAACCGTTGTCGTACCCTAACCTGTACCCTAAACCGTCCCCGTCCCCTAACCCTAACCCTAACCCTAACCCTAACCCTTACCCGAAGCCTTACCCTCACCCGTCCCCTAATCCTAACCCGTACGCTAACACTAACCCGTACTCTAACACGTACGCTCACCCTAAACCGTTGTCGTACCCTAACCTTTACCCTAAACCATCCCCGTCCCCTAACCCTAACCCTAACCCTAACCCTAATCCTAACCCTTACCCGAAGCCTTAACCTCACCCGTCCCCTAATCCTAAACCGTACGCTAACACTAACCCGTACCCTAACACGTACGCTCACACTAAACCGTTTTCGTACCCTAACCTGTACCCTAAACCGTCCCCGTCCCCTAAACCTAACCCTAACCCTAACCCTAACCCTAACCCTTACCCGAAGCCTTACCCTCACCCGTCCCCTAAACCTAACCCGTACGCTAACACTAACCCGTACTCTAACACGTACGCTCACCCTAAACCGTTGTCGTACCCTAACCTTTACCCTAAACCATCCCCGTCCCCTAACCCTAACCCTAACCCTAACCCTAACCCTTACCCGCAGCCTTACCCTCACCCGTCCCCTAATCCTAACCCGTATGCTAACACTAACCCGTACCCTAACACGTACGCTCACCCTAAACCGTTGTCGTACCCTAACCTGTACCCTAAACCGTCCCCGTCCCGTAACCCTAACCCTAACTCTAACCCTAACACTAACCATTACCCGAAGCATTACCCTCACCCTTCCCCTAATCCTAACCCGTACGCTAACACTAAACCGTACCCTAACACTTACGCTCATCCTAAACCGTTGTCGTACCCTAACCTGTACCCTAAACCGTCCCCGTCCCCTAACCCTAAACCTAACCCTAAGCCTAAGCCTAACCCTTACCCGAAGCCTTACCCTCACCCGTCCCCTAATCCTAACCCGTACGCTAACACTAACCCGTACCCTAACACGTACGCTCACCCTAAACCGTTGTCGTACGCTAACCTGTATCCTAAACCGTCCCCGTCCCCTAACCCTAACCCTAACCCTAACCCTAACCCTAACCCTAACCCTAACCCTTACCCGAAGCCTTACCCTCACCCGTCACCTAATCCTAACCCGTACTCTAACACTAACGCGTACCCTAACACGTACGCTCACCCTAAACCGTTGTCGTACCCTAACCTGTACCCTAAACCGTCCCCGTCCCCTAACCCTAACCCTAACCCTAACCCTAACCCTAACCCTTACGCGAAGCCTTACCCTCACCCGTCCCCTAATCCTAACCCGTACGCTAACACTAACCCATACTCTAACACGTACGCTCACCCTAAACCGTTGTCGTACCCTAACCTTTACCCTAAACCATCCCCGTCCCCTAACCCTAACCCTAACCCTAACCCTAACCCTAACCCTTACCCGAAGCCTTACCCTCACCCGTCCCCTAATCCTAACCCGTATGCTAACACTAACCCGTACCTTAACACGTACGCTCACCCTAAACCGTTGTCGTACCGTAACCTGTACCCTAAACCGTCCCCGTCCCCTAACCCTAACCCTAACCCTAACCCTAACCCTAACCCTTACCCGAAGCCTTACCCTCACCCGTCCCCTAATCCTAACCCGTACGCTAACACTAACCCGTACTCTAACACGTACGCTCACCCTAAACCGTTGTCGTACCCTAACCTTTACCCTAAACCATCGCCGTCCCCGTCCCCTAACCCTAACCCTAACCCTAACCCTAACACTTACCCGAAGCCTTACCCTCACCCGTCCCCTAATCCTAACCCGTATGCTAACACTAACCCGTACCCTAACACGTACGCTCACACTAAACCGTTGTCGTACCCTTACCTGTACCCTAAACCGTCCCCGTCCCCTAACCCTAACCATAACCCTAACCCTAACTATTACCCGAAGCCTTACCCTCACCCGTCCCCTAATCCTAACCCGTACGCTAACACTAACCCGTACCCTAACACGTACGCTCACCCTAAACCGTTGTCGTACCCTAACCTGTACGCTAAACCGTCCCCGTCCCCTAACCCTAACCCTAACACTAACCCTAACCCTAATCCTTACCCGAAGCCTTACACTCTCCCGTCCCCTAATCCTAACCCGTACGCTAACACTAACCCGTACCCTAACACGTACGCTCACCCTAAACCGTTTTTGTACCCTAACCTGTACCCTAAACCGTCCCCGTCCCCGTCCCCTAACCCTAAACCTAACCCTAACCCTTACCCGAAGCCTTAACCTCAACCGTCCCCTAATCCAAACCCGTACGCTAACACTAACCCGTACCCTAACACGTACGCTCAACCTAAACCGTTGTCGTACACTAACCTGTACCCTAAACCGTCCCCGTGCCCGTCCCCTAACCCTAAACCTAACCCTAACCCTAACCGTTACCCGAAGCCTTACCCTCACCCTTCCCGTAATCCTAACCCGTACGCTAACACTAACCCGTACCCTAAAACGTACGCTCACCCTAAACCGTTGTCGTACCCTAACCTGTACCCTAAACCGTCCCAGTCCCGTAACCCTAACCCTAACTCTAACCCTAACACTAACCCTTACCCGAAGCATTACCTTCCCCCGTCCCCTAATCCTAACCCGTACGCTAACACTAAACCGTACCCTAACACTTACGCTCATCCTAAATCGTTGTCGTACCCTAACCTGTACCCTAAACCGTCCCCGTCCCCTAACCCTAACCCTAACCCTAAGCCTAAGCCTAACCCTTACCCGAAGCCTTACCCTCACCCGTCCCCTAATCCTAACCCGTACGCTAACACTAACCCGTACCCTAACACGTACGCTCACCCTAAACCGTTGTCGTACCCTAACCTGTACCCTAAACCGTCCCCGTCCCCTAACCCTAACCCTAACCCTAACCCTAACCCTAACCCTAACCCTTACCCGAAGCCTTACCCTCAAACGTCCCCTAATCCTAACCCGTACGCTAACACTAACCCGTACCCTAACACGTACGCTCACCCTAAACAGTGGTCGTACCCTAACCTGTACCCTAAATCATAACTGTCCCCGGCCCCTAACCCTAACCCTAACCCTAAACCTTACGCGAAGTCTTACCCTCACCCGTCCCCTAATACTAACCCGTACGCTAACACTAACCCGTACCCTAACACGTACGCTCACCCTAAACCGTTGTCGTACCCAAACCTGTACCCTAAACCGTCCCCGTCCCCGTCCCCTAACCCTAACCCTAACCCTAACCCTAACCCTTACCTGTAGCCTTACCCTCACCCGTCCCCTAATCCTAACCCGTACGCTAACACTAATCCGTACCCTAACACTTACGATCACTCTAAACCGTTGTCGTACCCTAACCTGTACCCTAAGCCATCCCCGTCCCCTAACCCTAACCCTAACCCTAACCCTAACCCTAACCCTTACCCGAAGCCTTACCCTCACCCTTCCCCTAATCCTAACCCGTACGCTAACACTAACCCGTACCCTAACACGTACCCTCACCCTAAACCGTTGTCGTACCCTAACCTGTACCCTAAACCGTCCCCATGCCCGTCCCCTAACCCTAAACCTAACCCTAACCCTAACCCTTTCCCGAAGCCTTACCCTCACCCGTCCCCTAATCCTAACCCGTACGCTAACACTAACCCGTACCCTAACACGTACGCTCACCATAAAACGTTGTCGTACCCTAACCTGTACCCTAAACCGTCCCCGTCCACTAACCCTAACCCTAACCCTAATCCTAACCGTAACCCTTACCCGAAGCCTTACACTCACCCGTCCCCTAATCCTCACCCGTATGCTAACACTAACCCGTACCCTAACACGTACGCTCACCCTAAACCGTCGTCGTACCCTAACCTGTACCCTAAACCGTCCCCGTCCCCGTCCCCTAACCCTAACCCTAACCCTAACCCTAACCCTTACCCGAAGCCTTACCCTCACCCGTCCCCTAATCCTAACCCGTACACTAACACTAACCCGTACCCTAACACGTAGGCTCACCCTAAACCGTTGACGTACAGTAACCTGTACCCTAAAACGTCCCTGTCCCCTAACCCTAACCCTAACCCTAACCCTAACCCTTACCCGAAGCCTTACCCTCACCCGTCGCCTAATCCTAACCCGTACGCTAACACTAATCCATACCCTAACACGTACGCTCACCCTAAACCGTTGTCGTACACTAACCTGTACCCTAAACCGTCCCCGTCCCCTAACCCTAACCCTAACCCTAACCCTAACCCTAACCTTTACCCGAAGCCTTACCCTCACCCATCCCCTAATCCTAACCCGTACGCTAACACTAACCAGTACCCTAACACGTACGCTCACCCTAAACCATTGTCGTACCCTTACCTGTACCCTAAACCGTCCCCGTCCCCGTCCCCGTCCCCGTCCCCTAACCCTAAACCTAACCTTTACCCAAAGCCTTACCCTCACCCGTCCTCTAATCCTAACCCGTACGCTAACACTAACACGTACCCTAACATGTACTCTCACCCTAAACCGTTGTCGTACCCTAACCCGTACCCTAAACCGTCCCTGTCCCCGTCCCCTAACCCTAACCCTAACCCTAACCATAACCCTTACCCGAAGCCTTACCCTCAACCGTCCCCTAATCCTAACCCGTACGCTAACACTAACCCGTACCCTAACACGTACGCTCACCGTAAACCGTTGTCGTACACTAACCTGTACCCTAAACCGTCCCCGTCCCCTAACCCTAAACCTAAACCCTAACCCTAACCCTTACCCGAAGCCTTACCCTCACCCGTCCCCTAATCCTAACCCGTACGCTAACTCTAACCCATACCCTAACACGTACGCTCACCCTAAACCGTTGTCGTACCCTAACTTGTACCCTAAACCGTCCCCGTCCCCTAACTCTAACCCTAACCCTAACCCTTACCCGAAGCCTTACCCTCACCCGTCACCTAATCCTAAACCGTACGCTAACACTAACCCGTACCCTAACACGTACGCTCACCCTAAACCGTTGTCGTACCCTAACCTGTACCCTAAACCGTCCCCGTCCCCAAACCCTAACCCTCACCTTAACCCTAACCCTTACCCGAAGCCTTACCCTCACCCGTCCCCTAATCCTAACCTGTACGCTAACACTAACACGTACCCTAACACGTACGCTCACCCTAAACAGTGGTCGTACCCTAACCTGTACCCTAAATCATAACTGTCCCCGGCTCCTAACCCTAACCCTAACCCTAACCCTAACCCTAAACCTTACCCGAAGTCTTACCCTCAACCGTCCCCTAATCCTAACCCGTACGCTAACACTAACCCGTACGCTCACCCTAAACCGTTGTCGTACCCTAACCTGTACCCTAAACCGTCCCCTTCCCCTAACCATAACCCTAAACCTAACTCTAACCCAAACCCTAACCCTTACCCGAAGCCTTAACATCACCCGTCCCCTAATCCGAACCCGTACGCTAACACTAACCCATACCCTAACACGTACGCTCACCCTAAACCGTTGTCGTACCCTAACCTGTACCCTAAACCGTCCCCGTCCCCTAACCCTAACATTAACCCTAACCCTAACCCTAACCCTTACCCGAAGCCTTACCCTCACCCGTACCCTAATCCTAACCCGTACGCTAACACGAACCCGTACCTTAACACGTACGCTCACCCTAAACCGTTGTCGTACACTAACTTGTACCCTAAACCGTCCCCGTCCCCTAAGCCTAACCCTAACCCTAACCCTAACCCTTACTCGAAGCCTTACCTTCACCCGTCCCCTAATCCTAACACGTACGCTAACACTAACCCGTACCCTAACACGTACGCTCACCCTAAACCGTTGTCGTACCCTAACCTGTACCCTAAACCGTCCCCGTCCCCTAACCCTAACACTAACCCTAACCCTTACCCGAAGCCTTACCCTCACCCGTCCCCTAATTCTAACCCGTACGCTAACACTAACCCGTACCCTAACACGTACGCTCACCCTAAACCGTTGTCGTAGCTTAACCTGTACCCTAAACTGTCCCCGTCCCCTAACCCTAACCCTAACCCTAACCGTAACCCTTACCCGAAGCCTTACCCTCACCCGTTCCCTAATCCTAACCCGTACGCTAACACTAACCCTTAACCTAACACGTACGCTCACCCTAAATCGTTGTCGTACCCTAACCTGAACCCTAAACCATCCCCGTCCCCTAACCCTAACCCTAACCCTAACCCTAACCCTAACCCTAACCCTTACCTGTAGCCTTACCCTCACCCGTACCCTAATCCTAACCCGTATGCTAACACTAACCCGTACCCTAACACGTACGCTCACCCTAAACCGTTGTCGTACCCTAAACTGTACCCTAAACCGTCCCCGTCCCCTAACCCTAACCCTAACCCTTACCCTAACCCTTACCCGAAGCCTTACACTCACCCGTCCCCTAATCCTAACCCGTACGCTAACACTAATCCGTACCCTAACACTTACGCTCACTCTAAACCGTTGTCGTACCCTAACCTGTACCCTAAGCCGTCCCCGTCCCCTAACCCTAACCCTAACCCTAACCCTAACCCTAACCCTTACCCGAAGCCTTACCCTCACCCGTCCTCTAATCCTAACCCGTACGCTAACACTAACCCGTACCCTAACACGTACCCTCACCCTAAACCGTTGTCGTACCCTAACCTGTACCCTAAACCGTCCCCGTGCCCGTCCCCTAACCCTAAACCTAACCCTAACCCTAACCCTTTCCCGAAGCCTTACCCTCACCCGTCCCCTAATCCTAACCCGTACGCTAACACTAACCCATAACCTAACACGTACGCTCACCCTAAACCGTTGTCGTACCCTAACCTGTACCCTAAACCGTCCCTGTCCCCTAACCCTAACCCTAACCCTAATCCTAACCGTAACCCTTACCCGAAGCCTTACACTCACCCGTCCCCTAATCCTCACCCGTACGCTAACACTAACCCGTACCCTAACACGTACGCTCACCCTAAATCGTTGTCGTACCCTAACCTGTACCCTAATCCGTCCCCGTCCCCTAACCCTAACCCTAACCCTAACCCTAACCCTAACCCTTACCCGAAGCCTTACCCTCACCCGTCCCCTAATCCTAACCCCTACACTAACACTAACCCATACCCTAACATGTACGCTCACCCTAAACCGTTGACGTACACTAACCTGTACCCTAAAACGTCCCTGTCCCCTAACCCTACCCCTAACCCTAACCCTAACCCTAACCCTTACCCGAAGCATTCCCCTCACCCGTCCCCTAATCCTAACCCGTACGCTAACACTAACCCGTACCCTAACACGTACGCTCACCCTAAACCGTTGTCGTACCCTAACCTGTACCCTAAACCGTCCCCGTCCCCTAACACTAACCCTAACCCTAACCCTAACCCTAACCTTTACCCGAAGCCTTACCCTCACCCATCCCCTAATCCTAACCCGTATGCTAACACTAACCAGTACCCTAACACGTACGCTCACCCTAAACCGTTGTCGTATCCTTACCTGTACCCTAAACCGTTCCCGTCCCCGTCCCCGTCCCCTAACCCTAACCCTAAACCTAACCCTAATACTAACCCTTACCTGAAGCCTTACCCTCACCCGTCCCCTAATCCTAACCCGTACGCTAACACTAACCCGTACCCTAACACGTACGCTCACCATAAACCGTTGTCGTACACTAACCTGTACCCTAAACCGTCCACGTCCCCTAACCCTAACCGTAACCATAACACTTACCCGAAGCCTTAACCTCACCCGTCCCCTAATCCTAACCCGTTCGCTAACACTAATCGGTACCCTAACACCTACGCTCACCCTAAATCGTAGTCGTACACTAACATGTACCCTAAACCGTCCCCATCCCCTAACTCTAACCCTAAACATATCCCTAACCCTAACACTTACCCGAATCCTTACCCTCACCCGTCCCCTAATCCTAACCCGTACGCTAACACTAACCCGTACCCTAACACGTACGCTCACCCTAAACCGTTGTCATACCCTAAACTGTACCCTACACCGTCTCCGTCCCCTAAACCTAACCCTAACCCTAACCCTAATCCTAACACTTACCTGAAGCCTTACCCTCACCCGTCCCCTAATCCTAACCCGTACGCTAACACTAACCCGTACCCTAACACGTACGCTCACCCTAAACCGTTGTCGTACCCTAACCTGTACCCTAAACCGTCCCCGTCCCCTAACCCTAACCCTAACCCTAACCCTAACCCTAACCCTTACCAGAAGCCTTACCCTCACCCGTCCCCTAATCCTAACCCGTACGCTAACACTGACCCGTACCCTAACACGTACGCTCACCCTAAACCGTTGTCGTACCGTAACCTGTACCCTAAACCGTCCCCGTCCCCTAACCCTAACCCTAACCCTAACCCTTACCCTTACCCGAAGCCTTACACTCACCCGACAGCTAATCCTCACCCGTACGCTAACACTAACCCGTACCCTAACACGTACGCTCACCCTAAACCGTTGTCGTACCCTAACCTGTACCCTAAACTGTCCCCGTCCCCTAACCCTAACCCTAACCCTAACCCTTACCCGAAGCCTAACACTCACCCGTCCCCTAATCCTAACCCGTACGCTAACACTAACCCATACCCTAACACGTACGCTCACCCTAAACCGTTGTCGTACCCTAACTTGTACCCTAAATCGTCCCCGTCCCCTAACCCTAACCCTAACCCTAACCCTTACCCGAAGCCTTACCCTCACCCGTCACCTAATCCTAAACCGTACGCTAACACTAACACGTACCCTAACACGTACGCTCACCCTAAACCGTTGTCGTACCCTAACCTGTACCCTAAACCGTCCCCGTCCCCTAACCCTAACCCTAACCCTAACCCTTACCCGAAGCCTTACCCTCACCCGTCCCCTAATACTAAACCGTACGCTAACACTAACCCGTACCCTAACACGTACGCTCACCCTAAACCGCTGTCGTACCCTAACCTGTAACCTAAACCGTCCCCGTCCCCAACCCTAACCCTAACCCTAACCCTAACCCTTACCCGAAGCCTTACCCTCACCCGTCCCATAATCCTAACCCGTACGCTAACACTAAACCATACACTAACATGTACGCTCACCCTAAACCGTTGTCCTACCCTAACCTGTACCCTAAACCGTCCCTGTCCCCGTCCCCTAACCCTAACCCTAACCCTAACCCTAACCCTAAACCTTACCCAGAGCCTTACACTCACGCGTCCCCTAATACTAACCCGTACGCTAACACTAACCCGTACCCTAACAC
The DNA here is from genome assembly GCF_059928025.1 of Delphinapterus leucas. Lineage (NCBI taxonomy): Eukaryota > Metazoa > Chordata > Mammalia > Artiodactyla > Monodontidae > Delphinapterus > Delphinapterus leucas. The sequence goes on along the minus strand of NW_028322236.1, from coordinate 7,062,593 downwards.
GTACGCTCACCCCAAACCTTTGTCGTACCCTAACCTGTACCCTAAACGGTCCCCGTCCCCTAAACCTAACCCTAACCCTTACCCGAAGCCTTACCCTCACCCGTCCCCTAATCCTAATCCGTACGCTAACACGAACCCATACCCTAACACGTACGCTCACCCTAAACCGTTGTCGTACCCTAACCTGTACCCTAAACCGTCCCCGTCCACTAACCCTAACCCTAACCCTAACCCTAACGCTTACCCGAAGCCTTAGCCTCACCCGTCCCCTAATCCTAACCCGTACGCTAACACTAACCCGTACCCTAACACGTACGCTCACCCTAAACCGTTGTCGTACACTAACCTGTACCCTAAATCGTCGCCGTCCCCGTCCCCGTCCCCTAACCCTAACCCTAACCCTAACCCTTACCCGAAGCCTTACCCTCACCCGTCCCCTAATCCTAACCCGTACGCTAACACTAACCCGTACCCTAACACGTACGCTCACCCTAAACCGTTGTCGTACCCTAACCTGTACCCTAAAGCGTCCCCGTCCCCTAACGCTAACCCTAACCCTAACCCTAACCCTTACCCGAAGACTTACCCTCACCCGTCCCATAATCCTAACCCTTACGCTAACACTAACCCGTACCCTAACACGTAAGCTCAGCCTAAACCGTTGTCGTACCCTAACCTGTACCCTAAACCGTCCCCGTCCCGATCCCCAAACCCTAACCCTAACCCTAACCCTTACCCGAAGCCTTACCCTCACCCGTCCCCTAATCCTAACCCGTACGCCAACACTAACCCGTACCCTAACACGTACGCTCACCCTAAACCGTTGTCGTACACTAACCTGTACCCTAAACTGTCCCCATCCCCTAACCGTAACCCTAACCCTAACACTAACCCTTACCCGAAGCCTTACCTCACCCGTCCCCGAATCCTAAACCGTACGCTAACACTAACCCGTACCCTAACAGGTACGCTCACCCTAAACCGTTGTCGTACCCTAACCTGTACCCTAAACCGTCCCCGTCCCCTAACCCTAACCCTAACCCTAACCCTAACCCTTACCCGAAGCCTTACCCTCACCCGTCCCCTTATCCTAAACCGTGTGCTAACACTAACCCGTACCCTAACTCGTACGCTCACCCTAAACCGTTGTCGTACCCTAACCTGTACCCTAAACCGTCCCCGTCCCCTAACCCTAACCCTAACCCTTACCCGAAGCCTTACCCTCACCCGTCCCCTAATCCTCACCCGTACGCTAACACTAACCCGTACCCTAACACGTACGCTCACCCTAAAACATTGTCGTACCCTAACCTGTACCCTAAACCGTCCCCGTCCCCTAACCCTAACCCTAACCCTAACCCTAACCCTAACCCTTACCCGAAGCCTTACGCTCACCCGTCTCCTAATCCTAACCCGTACGCTAACACTATCCCGTACCCTAACACGTACGCTCACCCTAAACCGTTGTCGTACACTAACTTGTACCCTAAACCGTCCCCGTCCCCTAACCCTAACCCTAACCCTAACCCTTACCCGAAGCCTTACACTCACCCGTCCCCTAATCCTAACCCGTACGCTAACACTAACCCGTACCGTAAAACGTACGCTCACCCTAAACCGTTGTCGTACCCTAACCTGTACCCTAAACCGTCCCCGTCCCCTAACCCTAACCCTAACCCTAACCTTAACCCTAACGCTTACCCGAAGCCTTACCCTCACCCGTACCCTAATCCTAACCCGTACGCTAACACTAACCCGTACCCTAACACGTACGCTCACCCTAAACTGTTGTCGTACCCTAACCTCTACCCTAAACCGTCCCTGTCCCCGTCCCGTAACCCTAACCCTAACCCTAACACTATCCCTAAACTTTACCCGAAGCCTTACCCTCACCCGTCCCCTAATCCTAACCCGTACGCTAACACTATCTCGTACCCTAACACGTACGCTCACCCTAAACCGTTGTCGTACCCTAACCTGTACCCTAAAGCGTCCCCGTCCCCTAACGCTAACCCTAACCCTAACCCTAACCCTAACCCTTACCCGAAGACTTACCCTCACCCGTCCCCTAATCCTAACCCTTACGCTAACACTAACCCGTACCCTAACACGTAAGCTCACCCTAAACCGTTGTCGTACCCTAACCTGTACCCTAAACCGTCCCCGTCCCGATCCCCTAACCCTAACCCTAACCCTAACCCTTACCCGAAGCCTTACCCTCACCCGTCCCCTAATCCTAACCCGTACGCCAACACTAACCCGTACCCTAACACGTACGTTCACCCTAAACCGTTGTCGTACACTAACCTGTACCCTAAACCGTCCCCATCCCCTAACCGTAACCCTAACCCTAACCCTTACCCGAAGCCTTTCCCTCACCCGTCCCCGAATCCTAAACCGTACGCTAACACTAACCCGTACCCTAACACGTACGCTCACCCTAAACCGTTGTCGTACCCTAACCTGTACCCTAAACCGTCCCCGTCCCCGTCCCCTAACCCTAACCTTAACCCTAACACTAACCCTTACCCGAAGCCTTACCCTCACCCGTCCCCTAATCCTAATCCGTACGCTAACATTAACCCGTACCCTAACACGTACGCTCACCCTAAACCGTTGTCATACCCTAATCTGTACCCTAAACCGTCCCCGTCCCCTAACCCTAACCCTACCCCTAACCCTAACCCTTACCCGAAGCCTTACCCTCACCCGTCCCCTAATCCTAACCTGTACGCTAACACTAACCCGTACCCTAACACGTACGCTCACCCTAAATCGTTGTCGTACCCTAACCTGTACCCTAAACCGTCCCCGTACCCTAACCCTAACCCTAACCCTAACCCTAACACTTACCCGAAGCCTTACCCTCACCCGTCCCCTAATCCTAAGCCGTACGCTAACACTAACCCGTACCCTAACACGTACGCTCACCCTAAACCGTTGTCGTATCCTAACCTGTACCCTAAACCATCCCCGTCCCCTAACCCTAACCCTAACCCTAACCCTAACCCTTACCCGAAGCCTTACCCTCACCCGTCCCCTTATCCTAACCCGTGCGCTAACACTAACCCGTACCCTAACTCGTACGCTCACCCTAAACCGTTGTCGTACCCTAACGTGTACCCTAAACCGTCCCCGTCCCCTAACCCTAACCCTAACCCTTACCCGAAGCCTTACCCTCACCCGTCCCCTAATCCTCACCCGTACGCTAACACTAACCCGTACCCTAACACGTACGCTCACCCTAAAACATTGTCGTACCCTAACCTGTACCCTAAACCGTCCCCGTCCCCTAACCCTAACCCTAACCCTAACCCTAACCCTAACCCTTTCCCGAAGCCTTACGCTCACCCGTCCCCTAATCCTAACCCGTACGCTAACACTAACCCGTACCCTAACACGTACGCTCACCCTAAACCGTTGTTGTACCCTAACCTGTACCCTAAACCGTCCCCGTCCCCTAACCCTAAACCTAACCCTAGTCCTAACCCTAACCCTTACCCGAAGCCTTACCCTCACCCGTCCCTAATCCTCACCCGTACGCTAACACTAACCCGTACCCTAACACGTACGCTCACCCTAAACCGTTGTCGTACCCTAACCTGTACCCTAAACCGACCCGTCCCCGTCCCCTAACCCTAACCCTAACACTAACCCTTACCCGAAGCCTTACCCTCACCCGTCCCCGAATCCTAACCCGTACGCTAACACTAACCCGTACCCTAACACGTACGCTCCCCCTAAACGGTTGTCGTACCCTAACCTGTACCCTAAACCGTCCACGTCCCCTAACCTTAACCCTAACCCTAACCCTAACACTTACCCGAAGCCTTACCCTCACCCGTCCCCTAATCCTAACCCGTACGTTAACACTAACCCGTACCCTAACACGTACGCTCACCCTAAACCGTTGTCGTACCCTAACTTGTACCCTAAACCGTCCCCGTGCCCGTCCCCTAACCGTAACTCTAACCCTAACCCTAACCCTTTCCCGAAACCTTACCCTCACCCGTCCCCTAATCCTAACCCGTACGCTAACACTAACCCATACCCTAACACGTACGCTCACCCTAAACGGTTGTCGTACCCTAACTTGTACCCTAAACCGTCCCCGTCCCCTAACCCTAACCCTAACCCTAACCCTAACCCTAACGTTTACCCGAAGCCTTACCCTCACCCGTGCCCTAATCCTAACCCGTACACTAACACTAAACCGTACCCTAACACGTACGCTCACCCTAAACCGTTGACGTACCCTAACCTGTACCCTAAACCGTCCCCGTCCCCGTCCCCTAACCCTAACCCTAACACTAACACTAACCCTTACCCGAAGCCTTACCCTCACCCGTCCCCTAATCCTAATCCGTACGCTAACACTAACCCGTACCCTAACACGTACGCTCACCCTCAACCGTTGTCATACCCTAATCTGTACCCTAAACCGTCCCCGTCCCCTAACCCTAACCCTAACCCTAACCCTAACCCTTACCCGAAGCCTTACCCGCACCCGTCCCCAATCCTAACCTGTACGCTAACACTAACCCGTACCCTAAAACGTACGCTCACCCTAAATCGTTGTCGTACCCTAACCTGTACCCTAAACCGTCCCCGTACCTTAACCCTAACCCTAACCCTAATCCTAACCCTTACCCGAAGCCTTAACATCACCTGTCCCCTAATCCTAACCCATACGCTAACACTAACCCATACCCTAACATGTACGCTCACCCTAAACCGTTGTCGTACCCTAACCTGTACCCTAAACCGTCCCTGTCCCCGTCCCCGTCCCCTAACCCTAGCCCTAACCCTAACCCTAACCCTTACCCGAAGCCTTACCCTCACCCGTCCGCTAATACTAACCCGTAAGCTAACACTAACCCGTAAGCTAACACTAACCCGTACCCTAACACGTACGCTCACCCTAAACCTTTGTCGTACCCTAACCTGTACCCTAAACCGTCCGGGTCCCCTAACCCTAACCCTAACCCTAACCCTAACCCTAACCCTTACCCGAAGCCTTACACTCACCCGTCACCTAATCCTCACCCGTACGCTAACACTAACCCGTACCCTAACACGTACGCTCACCCTAAACCGTTGTCGTACCCTAACCTGTACCCTAAACCGTCCCCTAACCCTAACCCTAAACCTAACCCTATCCCTAACCCGAACCCTTACCCTTACCCGAAGCCTTACCCTCACCCGTCCCCTAATCCTAACCCGTACGCTAACACTAACCCGTACCCTAACACGTACGCTCACCCTAAACCGTTGTCGTACCCTAACCTGTACCCTAAACCGTCCCCGTCCCCTAACCCTAACCCTAACCCTAACCCTTACGCGAAGCCTTACCCACACCCGTCCCCTAATCCTAACCCGTACGCTAACACTAACACGTACCCTAACACCTACGCTCACCCTAAACCTTTGTCGTACCCTAACCTGTACCCTAAACCGTCCCCGTCCCCTAACCCTAACCCTAACCCTTACCCGAAGCCTTACCCTCACCCGTTCCCTAATCCTAACCCGTACGCTAACACTAACCAGTACCCTAACACGTACGCTCACCCTAAACCGTTGTCGTACCCTAACTTGTACCCTAAACCGTCCCCGTCCCCTAACCCTAACCCTAACCCTAACCCTTACCCGAAGCCTTACCCTCACCCGTCCCCTAATCCTAACCCGTACGCTAACACTAACCCGTACCCTAAAACTTACGCTCACCCTAAACCGTTGTCGTACCCTAACCTGTACCCTAAACCGTCCCCGTCCCCTAACCCTAACCCTAACCCTAACCCTTACCCGAAGCCTTACCCTCACCCGTCCCCTAATACTAAACCGTACGCTAACACTAACCCGTACCCTAACACGTACGCTCACCCTAAACCGCTGTCGTACCCTAACCTGTAACCTAAACCGTCCCCGTCCCCAACCCTAACCCTAACCCTAACCCTAACCCTTACCCGAAGCCTTACCCTCACCCGTCCCATAATCCTAACCCGTACGCTAACACTAAACCATACACTAACATGTACGCTCACCCTAAACCGTTGTCCTACCCTAACCTGTACCCTAAACCGTCCCTGTCCCCGTCCCCTAACCCTAACCCTAACCCTAACCCTAACCCTAAACCTTACCCAGAGCCTTACACTCACGCTTCCCCTAATACTAACCCGTACGCTAACACTAACCCGTACCCTAACACGTACGCTCACCCTAAACCGTTGTCGTACCCTAACCTTTACCCTAAACCATCCCCGTCCCCTAACCCTAACCCTAACCCTAACCCTAATCCTAACCCTTACCCGAAGCCTTAACCTCACCCGTCCCCTAATCCTAAACCGTACGCTAACACTAACCCGTACCCTAACACGTACGCTCACACTAAACCGTTTTCGTACCCTAACCTGTACCCTAAACCGTCCCCGTCCCCTAAACCTAACCCTAACCCTAACCCTAACCCTAACCCTTACCCGAAGCCTTACCCTCACCCGTCCCCTAAACCTAACCCGTACGCTAACACTAACCCGTACTCTAACACGTACGCTCACCCTAAACCGTTGTCGTACCCTAACCTTTACCCTAAACCATCCCCGTCCCCTAACCCTAACCCTAACCCTAACCCTAACCCTTACCCGCAGCCTTACCCTCACCCGTCCCCTAATCCTAACCCGTATGCTAACACTAACCCGTACCCTAACACGTACGCTCACCCTAAACCGTTGTCGTACCCTAACCTGTACCCTAAACCGTCCCCGTCCCGTAACCCTAACCCTAACTCTAACCCTAACACTAACCATTACCCGAAGCATTACCCTCACCCTTCCCCTAATCCTAACCCGTACGCTAACACTAAACCGTACCCTAACACTTACGCTCATCCTAAACCGTTGTCGTACCCTAACCTGTACCCTAAACCGTCCCCGTCCCCTAACCCTAAACCTAACCCTAAGCCTAAGCCTAACCCTTACCCGAAGCCTTACCCTCACCCGTCCCCTAATCCTAACCCGTACGCTAACACTAACCCGTACCCTAACACGTACGCTCACCCTAAACCGTTGTCGTACGCTAACCTGTACCCTAAACCGTCCCCGTCCCCTAACCCTAACCCTAACCCTAACCCTAACCCTAACCCTAACCCTAACCCTTACCCGAAGCCTTACCCTCACCCGTCACCTAATCCTAACCCGTACTCTAAAACTAACGCGTACCCTAACACGTACGCTCACCCTAAACCGTTGTCGTACCCTAACCTGTACCCTAAACCGTCCCCGTCCCCTAACCCTAACCCTAACCCTAACCCTAACCCTAACCCTTACCCGAAGCCTTACCCTCACCCGTCCCCTAATCCTAACCCGTACGCTAACACTAACCCATACTCTAACACGTACGCTCACCCTAAACCGTTGTCGTACCCTAACCTTTACCCTAAACCATCCCCGTCCCCTAACCCTAACCCTAACCCTAACCCTAACCCTAACCCTTACCCGAAGCCTTACCCTCACCCGTCCCCTAATCCTAACCCGTATGCTAACACTAACCCGTACCCTAACACGTACGCTCACCCTAAACCGTTGTCGTACCGTAACCTGTACCCTAAACCGTCCCCGTCCCCTAACCCTAACCCTAACCCTAACCCTAACCCTAACCCTTACCCGAAGCCTTACCCTCACCCGTCCCCTAATCCTAACCCGTACGCTAACACTAACCCGTACTCTAACACGTACGCTCACCCTAAACCGTTGTCGTACCCTAAACTTTACCCTAAACCATCCCCGTCCCCGTCCCCTAACCCTAACCATAACCCTAACCCTAACACTTACCCGAAGCCTTACCCTCACCCGTCCCCTAATCCTAACCCGTATGCTAACACTAACCCGTACCCTAACACGTACGCTCACACTAAACCGTTGTCGTACCCTTACCTGTACCCTAAACCGTCCCCGTCCCCTAACCCTAGCCATAACCCTAACCCTAACTATTACCCGAAGCCTTACCCTCACCCGTCCCCTAATCCTAACCCGTACGCTAACACTAACCCGTACCCTAACACGTACGCTCACCCTAAACCGTTGTCGTACCCTAACCTGTACGCTAAACCGTCCCCGTCCCCTAACCCTATCCCTAACACTAACCCTAACCCTAATCCTTACCCGAAGCCTTACACTCACCCGTCCCCTAATCCTAACCCGTACGCTAACACTAACCCGTACCCTAACACGTACGCTCACCCTAAACCGTTTTTGTACCCTAACCTGTACCCTAAACCGTCCCCGTCCCCGTCCCCTAACCCTAAACCTAACCCTAACCCTTACCCGAAGCCTTAACCTCAACCGTCCCCTAATCCAAACCCGTACGCTAACACTAACCCGTACCCTAACACGTACGCTCAACCTAAACCGTTGTCGTACACTAACCTGTACCCTAAACCGTCCCCGTGCCCGTCCCCTAACCCTAAACCTAACCCTAACCCTAACCGTTACCCGAAGCCTTACCCTCACCCTTCCCGTAATCCTAACCCGTACGCTAACACTAACCCGTACCCTAAAACGTACGCTCACCCTAAACCGTTGTCGTACCCTAACCTGTACCCTAAACCGTCCCAGTCCCGTAACCCTAACCCTAACTCTAACCCTAACACTAACCCTTACCCGAAGCATTACCTTCCCCCGTCCCCTAATCCTAACCCGTACGCTAACACTAAACCGTACCCTAACACTTACGCTCATCCTAAATCGTTGTCGTACCCTAACCTGTACCCTAAACCGTCCCCGTCCCCTAACCCTAACCCTAACCCTAAGCCTAAGCCTAACCCTTACCCGAAGCCTTACCCTCACCCGTCCCCTAATCCTAACCCGTACGCTAACACTAACCCGTACCCTAACACGTACGCTCACCCTAAACCGTTGTCGTACCCTAACCTGTACCCTAAACCGTCCCCGTCCCCTAACCCTAACCCTAACCCTAACCCTAACCCTAACCCTAACCCTTACCCGAAGCCTTACCCTCAAACGTCCCCTAATCCTAACCCGTACGCTAACACTAACCCGTACCCTAACACGTACGCTCACCCTAAACAGTGGTCGTACCCTAACCTGTACCCTAAATCATAACTGTCCCCGGCCCCTAACCCTAACCCTAACCCTAAACCTTACGCGAAGTCTTACCCTCACCCGTCCCCTAATACTAACCCGTACGCTAACACTAACCCGTACCCTAACACGTACGCTCACCCTAAACCGTTGTCGTACCCAAACCTGTACCCTAAACCGTCCCCGTCCCCGTCCCCTAACCCTAACCCTAACCCTAACCCTAACCCTTACCTGTAGCCTTACCCTCACCCGTCCCCTAATCCTAACCCGTACGCTAACACTAATCCGTACCCTAACACTTACGATCACTCTAAACCGTTGTCGTACCCTAACCTGTACCCTAAGCCATCCCCGTCCCCTAACCCTAACCCTAACCCTAACCCTAACCCTAACCCTTACCCGAAGCCTTACCCTCACCCTTCCCCTAATCCTAACCCGTACGCTAACACTAACCCGTACCCTAACACGTACCCTCACCCTAAACCGTTGTCGTACCCTAACCTGTACCCTAAACCGTCCCCATGCCCGTCCCCTAACCCTAAACCTAACCCTAACCCTAACCCTTTCCCGAAGACTTACCCTCACCCGTCCCCTAATCCTAACCCGTACGCTAACACTAACCCGTACCCTAACACGTACGCTCACCATAAAACGTTGTCGTACCCTAACCTGTACCCTAAACCGTCCCCGTCCACTAACCCTAACCCTAACCCTAATCCTAACCGTAACCCTTACCCGAAGCCTTACACTCACCCGTCCCCTAATCCTCACCCGTATGCTAACACTAACCCGTACCCTAACACGTACGCTCACCCTAAACCGTCGTCGTACACTAACCTGTACCCTAAACCGTCCCCGTCCCCGTCCCCTAACCCTAACCCTAACCCTAACCCTAACCCTTACCCGAAGCCTTACCCTCACCCGTCCCCTAATCCTAACCCGTACACTAACACTAACCCGTACCCTAACACGTAGGCTCACCCTAAACCGTTGACGTACAGTAACCTGTACCCTAAAACGTCCCTGTCCCCTAACCCTAACCCTAACCCTAACCCTAACCCTTACCCGAAGCCTTACCCTCACCCGTCGCCTAATCCTAACCCGTACGCTAACACTAATCCATACCCTAACACGTACGCTCACCCTAAACCGTTGTCGTACACTAACCTGTACCCTAAACCGTCCCCGTCCCCTAACCCTAACCCTAACCCTAACCCTAACCCTAACCCTAACCTTTACCCGAAGCCTTACCCTCACCCATCCCCTAATCCTAACCCGTACGCTAACACTAACCAGTACCCTAACACGTACGCTCACCCTAAACCATTGTCGTACCCTTACCTGTACCCTAAACCGTCCCCGTCCCCGTCCCCGTCCCCGTCCCCTAACCCTAAACCTAACCCTTACCCAAAGCCTTACCCTCACCCGTCCTCTAATCCTAACCCGTACGCTAACACTAACACGTACCCTAACATGTACTCTCACCCTAAACCGTTGTCGTACCCTAACCTGTACCCTAAACCGTCCCTGTCCCCGTCCCCTAACCCTAACCCTAACCCTAACCATAACCCTTACCCGAAGCCTTACCCTCAACCGTCCCCTAATCCTAACCCGTACGCTAACACTAACCCGTACCCTAACACGTACGCTCACCGTAAACCGTTGTCGTACACTAACCTGTACCCTAAACCGTCCCCGTCCCCTAACCCTAAACCTAAACCCTAACCCTAACCCTTACCCGAAGCCTTACCCTCACCCGTCCCCTAATCCTAACCCGTACGCTAACTCTAACCCATACCCTAACACGTACGCTCACCCTAAACCGTTGTCGTACCCTAACTTGTACCCTAAACCGTCCCCGTCCCCAAACCCTAACCCTCACCTTAACCCTAACCCTTACCCGAAGCCTTACCCTCACCCGTCCCCTAATCCTAACCTGTACGCTAACACTAACACGTACCCTAACACGTACGCTCACCCTAAACAGTGGTCGTACCCTAACCTGTACCCTAAATCATAACTGTCCCCGGCTCCTAACCCTAACCCTAACCCTAACCCTAACCCTAAACCTTACCCGAAGTCTTACCCTCAACCATCCCCTAATCCTAACCCGTACGCTAACACTAACCCGTACGCTCACCCTAAACCGTTGTCGTACCCTAACCTGTACCCTAAACCGTCCCCTTCCCCTAACCATAACCCTAAACCTAACTCTAACCCAAACCCTAACCCTTACCCGAAGCCTTAACATCACCCGTCCCCTAATCCGAACCCGTACGCTAACACTAACCCATACCCTAACACGTACGCTCACCCTAAACCGTTGTCGTACCCTAACCTGTACCCTAAACCGTCCCCGTCCCCTAACCCTAACATTAACCCTAACCCTAACCCTAACCCTTACCCGAAGCCTTACCCTCACCCGTACCCTAATCCTAACCCGTACGCTAACACGAACCCGTACCTTAACACGTACGCTCACCCTAAACCGTTGTCGTACACTAACCTGTACCCTAAACCGTCCCCGTCCCCTAAGCCTAACCCTAACCCTAACCCTAACCCTAACCCTTACTCGAAGCCTTACCTTCACCCGTCCCCTAATCCTAACACGTACGCTAACACTAACCCGTACCCTAACACGTACGCTCACCCTAAACCGTTGTCGTACCCTAACCTGTACCCTAAACCGTCCCCGTCCCCTAACCCTAACACTAACCCTAACCCTTACCCGAAGCCTTACCCTCACCCGTCCCCTAATTCTAACCCGTACGCTAACACTAACCCGTACCCTAACACGTACGCTCACCCTAAACCGTTGTCGTAGCTTAACCTGTACCCTAAACTGTCCCCGTCCCCTAACCCTAACCCTAACCCTAACCGTAACCCTTACCCGAAGCCTTACCCTCACCCGTTCCCTAATCCTAACCCGTACGCTAACACTAACCCTTAACCTAACACGTACGCTCACCCTAAATCGTTGTCGTACCCTAACCTGAACCCTAAACCATCCCCGTCCCCTAACCCTAACCCTAACCCTAACCCTAACCCTAACCCTTACCTGTAGCCTTACCCTCACCCGTACCCTAATCCTAACCCGTATGCTAACACTAACCCGTACCCTAACACGTACGCTCACCCTAAACCGTTGTCGTACCCTAAACTGTACCCTAAACCGTCCCCGTCCCCTAACCCTAACCCTAACCCTTACCCTAACCCTTACCCGAAGCCTTACACTCACCCGTCCCCTAATCCTAACCCGTACGCTAACACTAATCCGTACCCTAACACTTACGCTCACTCTAAACCGTTGTCGTACCCTAACCTGTACCCTAAGCCGTCCCCGTCCCCTAACCCTAACCCTAACCCTAACCCTAACCCTAACCCTTACCCGAAGCCTTACCCTCACCCGTCCTCTAATCCTAACCCGTACGCTAACACTAACCCGTACCCTAACACGTACCCTCACCCTAAACCGTTGTCGTACCCTAACCTGTACCCTAAACCGTCCCCGTGCCCGTCCCCTAACCCTAAACCTAACCCTAACCCTAACCCTTTCCCGAAGCCTTACCCTCACCCGTACCCTAATCCTAACCCGTACGCTAACACTAACCCATAACCTAACACGTACGCTCACCCTAAACCGTTGTCGTACCCTAACCTGTACCCTAAACCGTCCCTGTCCCCTAACCCTAACCCTAACCCTAATCCTAACCGTAACCCTTACCCGAAGCCTTACACTCACCCGTCCCCTAATCCTCACCCGTACGCTAACACTAACCCGTACCCTAACACGTACGCTCACCCTAAATCGTTGTCGTACCCTAACCTGTACCCTAATCCGTCCCCGTCCCCTAACCCTAACCCTAACCCTAACCCTAACCCTAACCCTTACCCGAAGCCTTACCCTCACCCGTCCCCTAATCCTAACCCCTACACTAACACTAACCCATACCCTAACATGTACGCTCACCCTAAACCGTTGACGTACACTAACCTGTACCCTAAAACGTCCCTGTCCCCTAACCCTACCCCTAACCCTAACCCTAACCCTAACCCTTACCCGATGCATTCCCCTCACCCGTCCCCTAATCCTAACCCGTACGCTAACACTAACCCGTACCCTAACACGTACGCTCACCCTAAACCGTTGTCGTACCCTAACCTGTACCCTAAACCGTCCCCGTCCCCTAACACTAACCCTAACCCTAACCCTAACCCTAACCTTTACCCGAAGCCTTACCCTCACCCATCCCCTAATCCTAACCCGTATGCTAACACTAACCAGTACCCTAACACGTACGCTCACCCTAAACCGTTGTCGTATCCTTACCTGTACCCTAAACCGTTCCCGTCCCCGTCCCCGTCCCCTAACCCTAACCCTAAACCTAACCCTAATCCTAACCCTTACCTGAAGCCTTACCCTCACCCGTCCCCTAATCCTAACCCGTACGCTAACACTAACCCGTACCCTAACACGTACGCTCACCATAAACCGTTGTCGTACACTAACCTGTACCCTAAACCGTCCACGTCCCCTAACCCTAACCGTAACCATAACCCTTACCCGAAGCCTTAACCTCACCCGTCCCCTAATCCTAACCCGTTCGCTAACACTACTCGGTACCCTAACACCTACGCTCACCCTAAATCGTAGTCGTACACTAACATGTACCCTAAACCGTCCCCATCCCCTAACCCTAACCCTAAACATATCCCTAACCCTAACACTTACCCGAATCCTTACCCTCACCCGTCCCCTAATCCTAACCCGTACGCTAACACTAACCCGTACCCTAACACGTACGCTCACCCTAAACCGTTGTCATACCCTAAACTGTACCCTACACCGTCTCCGTCCCCTAAACCTAACCCTAACCCTAACCCTAATCCTAACCCTTACCTGAAGCCTTACCCTCACCCGTCCCCTAATCCTAACCCGTACGCTAACACTAACCCGTACCCTAACACGTACGCTCACCCTAAACCGTTGTCGTACCCTAACCTGTACCCTAAACCGTCCCCGTCCCCTAACCCTAACCCTAACCCTAACCCTAACCCTAACCCTTACCAGAAGCCTTACCCTCACCCGTCCCCTAATCCTAACCCGTACGCTAACACTGACCCGTACCCTAACACGTACGCTCACCATAAACCGTTGTCGTACCCTAACCTGTACCCTAAACCGTCCCCGTCCCCTAACCCTAACCCTAACCCTAACCCTTACCCTTACCCGAAGCCTTACACTCACCCGACAGCTAATCCTCACCCGTACGCTAACACTAACCCGTACCCTAACACGTACGCTCACCCTAAACCGTTGTCGTACCCTAACCTGTACCCTAAACTGTCCCCGTCCCCTAACCCTAACCCTAACCCTAACCCTTACCCGAAGCCTAACACTCACCCGTCCCCTAATCCTAACCCGTACGCTAACACTAACCCATACCCTAACACGTACGCTCACCCTAAACCGTTGTCGTACCCTAACTTGTACCCTAAATCGTCCCCGTCCCCTAACCCTAACCCTAACCCTAACCCTTACCCGAAGCCTTACCCTCACCCGTCACCTAATCCTAAACCGTACGCTAACACTAACACGTACCCTAACACGTACGCTCACCCTAAACCGTTGTCGTACCCTAACCTGTACCCTAAACCGTCCCCGTCCCCTAACCCTAACCCTAACCCTAACCCTTACCCGAAGCCTTACCCTCACCCGTCCCCTAATACTAAACCGTACGCTAACACTAACCCGTACCCTAACACGTACGCTCACCCTAAACCGCTGTCGTACCCTAACCTGTAACCTAAACCGTCCCCGTCCCCAACCCTAACCCTAACCCTAACCCTAACCCTTACCCGAAGCCTTACCCTCACCCGTCCCATAATCCTAACCCGTACGCTAACACTAAACCATACACTAACATGTACGCTCACCCTAAACCGTTGTCCTACCCTAACCTGTACCATAAACCGTCCCTGTCCCCGTCCCCTAACCCTAACCCTAACCCTAACCCTAACCCTAAACCTTACCCAGAGCCTTACACTCACGCGTCCCCTAATACTAACCCGTACGCTAACACTAACCCGTACCCTAACACGTACGCTCACCCCAAACCTTTGTCGTACCCTAACCTGTACCCTAAACGGTCCCCGTCCCCTAAACCTAACCCTAACCCTTACCCGAAGCTTTACCCTCACCCGTCCCCTAATCCTAATCCGTACGCTAACACGAACCCATACCCTAACACGTACGCTCACCCTAAACCGTTGTCGTACCCTAACCTGTACCCTAAACCGTCCCCGTCCACTAACCCTAACCCTAACCCTAACCCTAACGCTTACCCGAAGCCTTAGCCTCACCCGTCCCCTAATCCTAACCCGTACGCTAACACTAACCCGTACCCTAACACGTACGCTCACCCTAAACCGTTGTCGTACACTAACCTGTACCCTAAATCGTCGCCGTCCCCGTCCCCGTCCCCTAACCCTAACCCTAACCCTAACCCTTACCCGAAGCCTTACCCTCACCCGTCCCCTAATCCTAACCCGTACGCTAACACTAACCCGTACCCTAACACGTACGCTCACCCTAAACCGTTGTCGTACCCTAACCTGTACCCTAAAGCGTCCCCGTCCCCTAACGCTAACCCTAACCCTAACCCTAACCCTTACCCGAAGACTTACCCTCACCCGTCCCATAATCCTAACCCTTACGCTAACACTAACCCGTACCCTAACACGTAAGCTCAGCCTAAACCGTTGTCGTACCCTAACCTGTACCCTAAACCGTCCCCGTCCCGATCCCCAAACCCTAACCCTAACCCTAACCCTTACCCGAAGCCTTACCCTCACCCGTCCCCTAATCCTAACCCGTACGCTAACACTAACCCGTACCCTAACACGTACGCTCACCCTAAACCGTTGTCATACCCTAAACTGTACCCTACACCGTCTCCGTCCCCTAAACCTAACCCTAACCCTAACCCTAATCCTAACCCTTACCTGAAGCCTTACCCTCACCCGTCCCCTAATCCTAACCCGTACGCTAACACTAACCCGTACCCTAACACGTACGCTCACCCTAAACCGTTGTCGTACCCTAACCTGTACCCTAAACCGTCCCCGTCCCCTAACCCTAACCCTAACCCTAACCCTAACCCTAACCCTTACCAGAAGCCTTACCCTCACCCGTCCCCTAATCCTAACCCGTACGCTAACACTGACCCGTACCCTAACACGTACGCTCACCCTAAACCGTTGTCGTACCGTAACCTGTACCCTAAACCGTCCCCGTCCCCTAACCCTAACCCTAACCCTAACCCTTACCCTTACCCGAAGCCTTACACTCACCCGACAGCTAATCCTCACCCGTACGCTAACACTAACCCGTACCCTAACACGTACGCTCACCCTAAACCGTTGTCGTACCCTAACCTGTACCCTAAACTGTCCCCGTCCCCTAACCCTAACCCTAACCCTAACCCTTACCCGAAGCCTAACACTCACCCGTCCCCTAATCCTAACCCGTACGCTAACACTAACCCATACCCTAACACGTACGCTCACCCTAAACCGTTGTCGTACCCTAACTTGTACCCTAAATCGTCCCCGTCCCCTAACCCTAACCCTAACCCTTACCCGAAGCCTTACCCTCACCCGTCACCTAATCCTAAACCGTACGCTAACACTAACACGTACCCTAACACGTACGCTCACCCTAAACCGTTGTCGTACCCTAACCTGTACCCTAAACCGTCCCCGTCCCCTAACCCTAACCCTAACCCTAACCCTTACCCGAAGCCTTACCCTCACCCGTCCCCTAATACTAAACCGTACGCTAACACTAACCCGTACCCTAACACGTACGCTCACCCTAAACCGCTGTCGTACCCGAACCTGTAACCTAAACCGTCCCCGTCCCCAACCCTAACCCTAACCCTAACCCTAACCCTTACCCGAAGCCTTACCCTCACCCGTCCCATAATCCTAACCCGTACGCTAACACTAAACCATACACTAACATGTACGCTCACCCTAAACCGTTGTCCTACCCTAACCTGTACCCTAAACCGTCCCTGTCCCCGTCCCCTAACCCTAACCCTAACCCTAACCCTAACCCTAAACCTTACCCAGAGCCTTACACTCACGCGTCCCCTAATACTAACCCGTACGCTAACACTAACCCGTACCCTAACACGTACGCTCACCCCAAACCTTTGTCGTACCCTAACCTGTACCCTAAACGGTCCCCGTCCCCTAAACCTAACCCTAACCCTTACCCGAAGCCTTACCCTCACCCGTCCCCTAATCCTAATCCGTACGCTAACACGAACCCATACCCTAACACGTACGCTCACCCTAAACCGTTGTCGTACCCTAACCTGTACCCTAAACCGTCCCCGTCCACTAACCCTAACCCTAAACCTAACCCTAACGCTTACCCGAAGCCTTAGCCTCACCCGTCCCCTAATCCTAACCCGTACGCTAACACTAACCCGTACCCTAACACGTACGCTCACCCTAAACCGTTGTCGTACACTAACCTGTACCCTAAATCGTCGCCGTCCCCGTCCCCGTCCCCTAACCCTAACCCTAACCCTAACCCTTACCCGAAGCCTTACCCTCACCCGTCCCCTAATCCTAACCCGTACGCTAACACTAACCCGTACCCTAACACGTACGCTCACCCTAAACCGTTGTCGTACCCTAACCTGTACCCTAAAGCGTCCCCGTCCCCTAACGCTAACCCTAACCCTAACCCTAACCCTTACCCGAAGACTTACCCTCACCCGTCCCATAATCCTAACCCTTACGCTAACACTAACCCGTACCCTAACACGTAAGCTCAGCCTAAACCGTTGTCGTACCCTAACCTGTACCCTAAACCGTCCCCGTCCCGATCCCCAAACCCTAACCCTAACCCTAACCCTTACCCGAAGCCTTACCCTCACCCGTCCCCTAATCCTAACCCGTACGCCAACACTAACCCGTACCCTAACACGTACGCTCACCCTAAACCGTTGTCGTACACTAACCTGTACCCTAAACCGTCCCCATCCCCTAACCGTAACCCTAACCCTAACACTAACCCTTACCCGAAGCCTTACCTCACCCGTCCCCGAATCCTAAACCGTACGCTAACACTAACCCGTACCCTAACAGGTACGCTCACCCTAAACCGTTGTCGTACCCTAACCTGTACCCTAAACCGTCCCCGTCCCCTAACCCTAACCCTAACCCTAACCCTAACCCTTACCCGAAGCCTTACCCTCACCCGTCCCCTTATCCTAAACCGTGTGCTAACACTAACCCGTACCCTAACTCGTACGCTCACCCTAAACCGTTGTCGTACCCTAACCTGTACCCTAAACCGTCCCCGTCCCCTAACCCTAACCCTAACCCTTACCCGAAGCCTTACCCTCACCCGTCCCCTAATCCTCACCCGTACGCTAACACTAACCCGTACCCTAACACGTACGCTCACCCTAAAATATTGTCGTACCCTAACCTGTACCCTAAACCGTCCCCGTCCCCTAACCCTAACCCTAACCCTAACCCTAACCCTAACCCTTACCCGAAGCCTTACCTCACCCGTCCCCTAATCCTAACCCGTACGCTAACACTAACCCGTACCCTAACACGTACGCTCACCCTAAACCGTTGTCGTACACTAACTTGTACCCTAAACCGTCCCCGTCCCCTAACCCTAACCCTAACCCTAACCCTTACCCGAAGCCTTACACTCACCCGTCCCCTAATCCTAACCCGTACGCTAACACTAACCCGTACCGTAAAACGTACGCTCACCCTAAACCGTTGTCGTACCCTAACCTGTACCCTAAACCGTCCCCGTCCCCTAACCCTAACCCTAACCCTAACCTTAACCCTAACGCTTACCCGAAGCCTTACCCTCACCCGTACCCTAATCCTAACCCGTACGCTAACACTAACCCGTACCCTAACACGTACGCTCACCCTAAACTGTTGTCGTACCCTAACCTCTACCCTAAACCGTCCCTGTCCCCGTCCCGTAACCCTAACCCTAACCCTAACACTATCCCTAACCTTTACCCGAAGCCTTACCCTCACCCGTCCCCTAATCCTAACCCGTACGCTAACACTATCTCGTACCCTAACACGTACGCTCACCCTAAACCGTTGTCGTACCCTAACCTGTACCCTAAAGCGTCCCCGTCCCCTAACGCTAACCCTAACCCTAACCCTAACCCTAACCCTTACCCGAAGCCTTACCCTCACCCGTCCCCTAATCCTAACCCGTACGCCAACACTAACCCGTACCCTAACACGTACGTTCACCCTAAACCGTTGTCGTACACTAACCTGTACCCTAAACCGTCCCCATCCCCTAACCGTAACCCTAACCCTAACCCTTACCCGAAGCCTTACCCTCACCCGTCCCCGAATCCTAAACCGTACGCTAACACTAACCCGTACCCTAACACGTACGCTCACCCTAAACCGTTGTCGTACCCTAACCTGTACCCTAAACCGTCCCCGTCCCCGTCCCCTAACCCTAACCTTAACCCTAACACTAACCCTTACCCGAAGCCTTACCCTCACCCGTCCCCTAATCCTAATCCGTACGCTAACATTAACCCGTACCCTAACACGTACGCTCACCCTAAACCGTTGTCATACCCTAATCTGTACCCTAAACCGTCCCCGTCCCCTAACCCTAACCCTACCCCTAACCCTAACCCTTACCCGAAGCCTTACCCTCACCCGTCCCCTAATCCTAACCTGTACGCTAACACTAACCCGTACCCTAACACGTACGCTCACCCTAAATCGTTGTCGTACCCTAACCTGTACCGTAAACCGTCCCCGTACCCTAACCCTAACCCTAACCCTAACCCTAACACTTACCCGAAGCCTTACCCTCACCCGTCCCCTAATCCTAAGCCGTACGCTAACACTAACCCGTACCCTAACACGTACGCTCACCCTAAACCGTTGTCGTATCCTAACCTGTACCCTAAACCATCCCCGTCCCCTAACCCTAACCCTAACCCTAACCCTAACCCTTACCCGAAGCCTTACCCTCACCCGTCCCCTTATCCTAACCCGTGCGCTAACACTAACCCGTACCCTAACTCGTACGCTCACCCTAAACCGTTGTCGTACCCTAACGTGTACCCTAAACCGTCCCCGTCCCCTAACCCTAACCCTAACCCTTACCCGAAGCCTTACCCTCACCCGTCCCCTAATCCTCACCCGTACGCTAACACTAACCCGTACCCTAACACGTACGCTCACCCTAAAACATTGTCGTACCCTAACCTGTACCCTAAACCGTCCCCGTCCCCTAACCCTAACCCTAACCCTAACCCTAACCCTAACCCTTTCCCGAAGCCTTACGCTCACCCGTCCCCTAATCCTAACCCGTACGCTAACACTAACCCGTACCCTAACACGTACGCTCACCCTAAACCGTTGTTGTACCCTAACCTGTACCCTAAACCGTCCCCGTCCCCTAACCCTAAACCTAACCCTAGTCCTAACCCTAACCCTTACCCGAAGCCTTACCCTCACCCGTCCCTAATCCTCACCCGTACGCTAACACTAACCCGTACCCTAACACGTACGCTCACCCTAAACCGTTGTCGTACCCTAACCTGTACCCTAAACCGACGCGTCCCCGTCCCCTAACCCTAACCCTAACACTAACCCTTACCCGAAGCCTTACCCTCACCCGTCCCCGAATCCTAACCCGTACGCTAACACTAACCCGTACCCTAACACGTACGCTCCCCCTAAACGGTTGTCGTACCCTAACCTGTACCCTAAACCGTCCACGTCCCCTAACCTTAACCCTAACCCTAACCCTAACACTTACCCGAAGCCTTACCCTCACCCGTCCCCTAATCCTAACCCGTACGCTAACACTAACCCATACCCTAACACGTACGCTCACCCTAAACCGTTGTCGTACCCTAACTTGTACCCTAAACCGTCCCCGTGCCCGTCCCCTAACCGTAACTCTAACCCTAACCCTAACCCTTTCCCGAAACCTTACCCTCACCCGTCCCCTAATCCTAACCCGTACGCTAACACTAACCCATACCCTAACACGTACGCTCACCCTAAACGGTTGTCGTACCCTAACTTGTACCCTAAACCGTCCCCGTCCCCTAACCCTAACCCTAACCCTAACCCTAACCCTAACGTTTACCCGAAGCCTTACCCTCACCCGTGCCCTAATCCTAACCCGTACACTAACACTAAACCGTACCCTAACACGTACGCTCACCCTAAACCGTTGACGTACCCTAACCTGTACCCTAAACCGTCCCCGTCCCCGTCCCCTAACCCTAACCCTAACACTAACACTAACCCTTACCCGAAGCCTTACCCTCACCCGTCCCCTAATCCTAATCCGTACGCTAACACTAACCCGTACCCTAACACGTACGCTCACCCTCAACCGTTGTCATACCCTAATCTGTACCCTAAACCGTCCCCGTCCCCTAACCCTAACCCTAACCCTAACCCTAACCCTTACCCGAAGCCTTACCCGCACCCGTCCCCAATCCTAACCTGTACGCTAACACTAACCCGTACCCTAAAACGTACGCTCACCCTAAATCGTTGTCGTACCCTAACCTGTACCCTAAACCGTCCCCGTACCTTAACCCTAACCCTAACCCTAACCCTAACCCTAACACTTACCCGAAGCCTTACCCTCACCCGTCCCCTAATCCTAAGCCGTACGCTAACACTAACCCGTACCCTAACACCTACGCTCACCCTAAACCGTTGTCGTAACCTAACCTGTACCCTAAACCGTCCCCGTCCCCTAACCCTAACCCTAACCCTAACCCTAACCCTAACCCTTACCCGAAGCCTTACCCTCACCCGTCCCCTTATCCTAAACCGTGTGCTAACACTAACCCGTACCCTAACTCGTACGCTCACCCTAAACCGTTGTCGTACCCTAACACGTACCCTAAACCATCCCCGTCCCCTAACCCTAACCCTAACCCTTACCCGAAGCCTTACCCTCACCCGTCCCCTAATCCTCACCCGTACGCTAACACTAACCCGTACCCTAACACGTACGCTCACCCTAAAACATTGTCGTACCCTAACCTGTACCCTAAACCGTCCCCGTCCCCTAACCCTAACCCTAACCCTAACCCTAACCCTAACCCTTACCCGAAGCCTTACGCTCACCCGCCCCTAATCCTAACCCGTACGCTAACACTAACCCGTACCCTAACACGTACGCTCACCCTAAACCGTTGTTGTACCCTAACCTGTACCCTAAACCGTCCCCGTCCCCTAACCCTAAACCTAACCCTAGTCCTAACCCTAACCCTTACCCGAAGCCTTACCCTCACCCGTCCCCTAATCCTAAACCGTACGCTAACACTAACCTATACCCTAACACGTACGCTCCCCCTAAACGGTTGTCGTACCCTAACCTGTACCCTAAACCGTCCACGTCCCCTAACCTTAACCCTAAACCTAACCCTAACACTTACCCGAAGCCTTACCCTCACCCGTCCCCTAATCCTAACCCGTACGTTAACACTAACCCGTACCCTAACACGTACGCTCACCCTAAACCGTTGTCGTACCCTAACTTGTACCCTAAACCGTCCCCGTGCCCGTCCCCTAACCGTAACTCTAACCCTAACCCTAACCCTTTCCCGAAGCCTTACACTCACCCGTCCCCTAATCCTAACCCGTACGCTAACACTAACCCATACCCTAACACGTACGCTCACCCTAAACCGTTGTCGTACCCTAACTTGTACCCTAAACCGTCCCCGTCCCCTAACGCTAACCCTAACCCTAACCCTAACCCTTACCCGAAGCCTTACCCTCACCCGTGCCCTAATCCTAACCCGTACACTAACACTAACCCGTACCCTAACACGTACGCTCACCCTAAACCGTTGACGTACCCTAACCTGTACCCTAAACCGTCCCCGTCCCCGTCCCCTAACCCTAACCCTAACCCTAACCCTAACCTTTACCCGAAGCCTTACCCTCAGCCGTCCTCTAATCCTAACCCGTACGCTAACACTAACCCTTACCCTAACACGTACGCTCACCCTAAATCTTTGTCGTACCCTAACCTGTAGCCTAAACCATCCCCGTCCCCGTCCCCGTCCCCGTACCCTAACCCTAATCCTAACCCTTACCCGAAGCCTTAACATCACCTGTCCCCTAATCCTAACCCATACGCTAACACTAACCCATACCCTAACATGTACGCTCACCCTAAACCGTTGTCGTACCCTAACCTGTACCCTAAACCGTCCCTGTCCCCGTCCCCTAACCCTAACCCTAGCCCTAACCCTAACCCTAACCCTTACCCGAAGCCTTACCCTCACCCGTCCGCTAATACTAACCCGTAAGCTAACACTAACCCATAAGCTAACACTAACCCGTACCCTAACACGTACGCTCACCCTAAACCTTTGTCGTACCCTAACCTGTACCCTAAACCGTCCGGGTCCCCTAACCCTAACCCTAACCCTAACCCTAACCCTAACCCTTACCCGAAGCCTTACACTCACCCGTCACCTAATCCTCACCCGTACGCTAACACTAACCCGTACCCTAACACGTACGCTCACCCTAAACCGTTGTCGTACCCTAACCTGTACCCTAAACCGTCCCCTAACCCTAACCCTAAACCTAACCCTATCCCTAACCCGAACCCTTACCCTTACCCGAAGCCTTACCCTCACCCGTCCCCTAATCCTAACCCGTACGCTAACACTAACCCGTACCCTAACACGTACGCTCACCCTAAACCGTTGTCGTACCCTAACCTGTACCCTAAACCGTCCCCGTCCCCTAACCCTAACCCTAACCCTAACCCTTACGCGAAGCCTTACCCACACCCGTCCCCTAATCCTAACCCGTACGCTAACACTAACACGTACCCTAACACCTACGCTCACCCTAAACCTTTGTCGTACCCTAACCTGTACCCTAAACCGTCCCCGTCCCCTAACCCTAACCCTAACCCTTACCCGAAGCCTTACCCTCACCCGTTCCCTAATCCTAACCCGTACGCTAACACTAACCAGTACCCTAACACGTACGCTCACCCTAAACCGTTGTCGTACCCTAACTTGTACCCTAAACCGTCCCTGTCCCCTAACCCTAACCCTAACCCTAACCCTTACCCGAAGCCTTACCCTCACCCGTCCCCTAATCCTAACCCGTACGCTAACACTAACCCGTACCCTAAAACTTACGCTCACCCTAAACCGTTGTCGTACCCTAACCTGTACCCTAAACCGTCCCCGTCCCCTAACCCTAACCCTAACCCTAACCCTTACCCGAAGCCTTACCCTCACCCGTCCCCTAATACTAAACCGTACGCTAACACTAACCCGTACCCTAACACGTACGCTCACCCTAAACCGCTGTCGTACCCTAACCTGTAACCTAAACCGTCCCCGTCCCCAACCCTAACCCTAACCCTAACCCTAACCCTTACCCGAAGCCTTACCCTCACCCGTCCCATAATCCTAACCCGTACGCTAACACTAAACCATACACTAACATGTACGCTCACCCTAAACCGTTGTCCTACCCTAACCTGTACCCTAAACCGTCCCTGTCCCCGTCCCCTAACCCTAACCCTAACCCTAACCCTAACCCTAAACCTTACCCAGAGCCTTACACTCACGCGTCCCCTAATACTAACCCGTACGCTAACACTAACCCGTACCCTAACACGTACGCTCACCCCAAACCTTTGTCGTACCCTAACCTGTACCCTAAACGGTCCCCGTCCCCTAAACCTAACCCTAACCCTTACCCGAAGCCTTACCCTCACCCGTCCCCTAATCCTAATCCGTACGCTAACACGAACCCATACCCTAACACGTACGCTCACCCTAAACCGTTGTCGTACCCTAACCTGTACCCTAAACCGTCCCCGTCCACTAACCCTAATCCTAACCCTAACCCTAACGCTTACCCGAAGCCTTAGCCTCACCCGTCCCCTAATCCTAACCCGTACGCTAACACTAACCCGTACCCTAACACGTACGCTCACCCTAAACCGTTGTCGTACACTAACCTGTACCCTAAATCGTCGCCGTCCCCGTCCCCGTCCCCTAACCCTAACCCTAACCCTAACCCTTACCCGAAGCCTTACCCTCACCCGTCCCCTAATCCTAACCCGTACGCTAACACTAACCCGTACCCTAACACGTACGCTCACCCTAAACCGTTGTCGTACCCTAACCTGTACCCTAAAGCGTCCCCGTCCCCTAACGCTAACCCTAACCCTAACCCTAACCCTAACCCTTACCCGAAGACTTACCCTCACCCGTCCCATAATCCTAACCCTTACGCTAACACTAACCCGTACCCTAACACGTAAGCTCAGCCTAAACCGTTGTCGTACCCTAACCTGTACCCTAAACCGTCCCCGTCCCGATCCCCAAACCCTAACCCTAACCCTAACCCTTACCCGAAGCCTTACCCTCACCCGTCCCCTAATCCTAACCCGTACGCCAACACTAACCCGTACCCTAACACGTACGCTCACCCTAAACCGTTGTCGTACACTAACCTGTACCCTAAACAGTCCCCATCCCCTAACCGTAACCCTAACCCTAACACTAACCCTTACCCGAAGCCTTACCTCACCCGTCCCCGAATCCTAAACCGTACGCTAACACTAACCCGTACCCTAACACGTACGCTCACCCTAAACCGTTGTCGTACCCTAACCTGTACCCTAAACCGTCCCCGTCCCCGTCCCCTAACCCTAACCCTAACCCTAACACTAACCCTTACCCGAAGCCTTACCTTCACCCGTCCCCTAATCCAACTCCGTACGCTAACACTAACCCGTACCCTAAAACGTACGCTCACCCTAAACCGTTGTCATACCCTAATCTGTACCTTAAACCGTCCCCGTCCCCTAACCCTATCCCTAAGCCTAACCCTAACCCTTACCCGAAGCCTTACCCTCACCCGTCCCCTAATCCTAACCTGTACGCTAACACTAACCCGTACCCTAACAGGTACGCTCACCCTAAATCCTTGTCGTACCATAACCTGTACCCTAAACCGTCCCCGTCCCCTAACCCTAACCCTAACCCTAACCCTAACCCTTACCCGAAGCCTTACCCTCACCCGTCCCCTTATCCTAAACCGTGTGCTAACACTAACCCGTACCCTAACTCGTACGCTCACCCTAAACCGTTGTCGTACCCTAACCTGTACCCTAAACCGTCCCCGTCCCCTAACCCTAACCCTAACCCTTACCCGAAGCCTTACCCTCACCCGTCCCCTAATCCTCACCCGTACGCTAACACTAACCCGTACCCTAACACGTACGCTCACCCTAAAACATTGTCGTACCCTAACCTGTACCCTAAACCATCCCCGTCCCCTAACCCTAACCCTAACCCTAACCCTAACCCTAACCCTTACCCGAAGCCTTACGCTCACCCGTCCCCTAATCCTAACCCGTACGCTAACACTAACCCGTACCCTAACACGTACGCTCACCCTAAACCGTTGTCGTACACTAACTTGTACCCTAAACCGTCCCCGTCCCCTAACCCTAACCCTAACCCTAACCCTTACCCGAAGCCTTACACTCACCCGTCCCCTAATCCTAACCCGTACGCTAACACTAACCCGTACCGTAAAACGTACGCTCACCCTAAACCGTTGTCGTACCCTAACCTGTACCCTAAACCGTCCCCGTCCCCTAACCCTAACCCTAACCCTAACCTTAACCCTAACGCTTACCCGAAGCCTTACCCTCACCCGTACCCTAATCCTAACCCGTACGCTAACACTAACCCGTACCCTAACACGTACGCTCACCCTAAACTGTTGTCGTACCCTAACCTCTACCCTAAACCGTCCCTGTCCCCGTCCCGTAACCCTAACCCTAACCCTAACACTATCCCTAACCTTTACCCGAAGCCTTACCCTCACCCGTCCCCTAATCCTAACCCGTACGCTAACACTATCTCGTACCCTAACACGTACGCTCACCCTAAACCGTTGTCGTACCCTAACCTGTACCCTAAAGCGTCCCCGTCCCCTAACGCTAACCCTAACCCTAACCCTAACCCTAACCCTTACCCGAAGACTTACCCTCACCCGTCCCCTAATCCTAACCCTTACGCTAACACTAACCCGTACCCTAACACGTAAGCTCACCCTAAACCGTTGTCGTACCCTAACCTGTACCCTAAACCGTCCCCGTCCCGATCCCCTAACCCTAACCCTAACCCTAACCCTTACCCGAAGCCTTACCCTCACCCGTCCCCTAATCCTAACCCGTACGCCAACACTAACCCGTACCCTAACACGTACGTTCACCCTAAACCGTTGTCATACACTAACCTGTACCCTAAACCGTCCCCATCCCCTAAGCGTAACCCTAACCCTAACCCTTACCCGAAGCCTTACCCTCACCCGTCCCCGAATCCTAAACCGTACGCTAACACTAACCCGTACCCTAACACGTACGCTCACCCTAAACCGTTGTCGTACCCTAACCTGTACCCTAAACCGTCCCCGTCCCCGTCCCCTAACCCTAACCTTAACCCTAACACTAACCCTTACCCGAAGCCTTACCCTCACCCGTCCCCTAATCCTAATCCGTACGCTAACATTAACCCGTACCCTAACACGTACGCTCACCCTAAACCGTTGTCATACCCTAATCTGTACCCTAAACCGTCCCCGTCCCCTAACCCTAACCCTACCCCTAACCCTAACCCTTACCCGAAGCCTTACCCTCACCCGTCCCCTAATCCTAACCTGTACGCTAACACTAACCCGTACCCTAACACGTACGCTCACCCTAAATCGTTGTCGTACCCTAACCTGTACCGTAAACCGTCCCCGTACCCTAACCCTAACCCTAACCCTAACCCTAACACTTACCCGAAGCCTTACCCTCACCCGTCCCCTAATCCTAAGCCGTACGCTAACACTAACCCGTACCCTAACACGTACGCTCACCCTAAACCGTTGTCGTATCCTAACCTGTACCCTAAACCATCCCCGTCCCCTAACCCTAACCCTAACCCTAACCCTAACCCTTACCCGAAGCCTTACCCTCACCCGTCCCCTTATCCTAACCCGTGCGCTAACACTAACCCGTACCCTAACTCGTACGCTCACCCTAAACCGTTGTCGTACCCTAACGTGTACCCTAAACCGTCCCCGTCCCCTAACCCTAAGCCTAACCCTTACCCGAAGCCTTACCCTCACCCGTCCCCTAATCCTCACCCGTACGCTAACACTAACCCGTACCCTAACACGTACGCTCACCCTAAAACATTGTCGTACCCTAACCTGTACCCTAAACCGTCCCCGTCCCCTAACCCTAACCCTAACCCTAACCCTAACCCTAACCCTTTCCCGAAGCCTTACGCTCACCCGTCCCCTAATCCTAACCCGTACGCTAACACTAACCCGTACCCTAACACGTACGCTCACCCTAAACCGTTGTTGTACCCTAACCTGTACCCTAAACCGTCCCCGTCCCCTAACCCTAAACCTAACCCTAGTCCTAACCCTAACCCTTACCCGAAGCCTTACCCTCACCCGTCCCTAATCCTCACCCGTACGCTAACACTAACCCGTACCCTAACACGTACGCTCACCCTAAACCGTTGTCGTACCCTAACCTGTACCCTAAACCGACCCGTCCCCGTCCCCTAACCCTAACCCTAACACTAACCCTTACCCGAAGCCTTACCCTCACCCGTCCCCGAATCCTAACCCGTACGCTAACACTAACCCGTACCCTAACACGTACGCTCCCCCTAAACGGTTGTCGTACCCTAACCTGTACCCTAAACCATCCACGTCCCCTAACCTTAACCCTAACCCTAACCCTAACACTTACCCGAAGCCTTACCCTCACCCGTCCCCTAATCCTAACCCGTACGTTAACACTAACCCGTACCCTAACACGTACGCTCACCCTAAACCGTTGTCGTACCCTAACTTGTACCCTAAACCGTCCCCGTGCCCGTCCCCTAACCGTAACTCTAACCCTAACCCTAACCCTTTCCCGAAACCTTACCCTCACCCGTCCCCTAATCCTAACCCGTACGCTAACACTAACCCATACCCTAACACGTACGCTCACCCTAAACGGTTGTCGTACCCTAACTTGTACCCTAAACCGTCCCCGTCCCCTAACCCTAACCCTAACCCTAACCCTAACCCTAACGTTTACCCGAAGCCTTACCCTCACCCGTGCCCTAATCCTAACCCGTACACTAACACTAACCCGTACCCTAACACGTACGCTCACCCTAAACCGTTGACGTACCCTAACCTGTACCCTAAACCGTCCCCGTCCCCGTCCCCTAACCCTAACCCTAACACTAACACTAACCCTTACCCGAAGCCTTACCCTCACCCGTCCCCTAATCCTAATCCGTACGCTAACACTAACCCGTACCCTAACACGTACGCTCACCCTCAACCGTTGTCATACCCTAATCTGTACCCTAAACCGTCCCCGTCCCCTAACCCTAACCCTAACCCTAACCCTAACCCTTACCCGAAGCCTTACCCGCACCCGTCCCCAATCCTAACCTATACGCTAACACTAACCCGTACCCTAAAACGTACGCTCACCCTAAATCGTTGTCGTACCCTAACCTGTACCCTAAACCGTCCCCGTACCTTAACCCTAACCCTAACCCTAACCCTAACCCTAACACTTACCCGAAGCCTTACCCTCACCCGTCCCCTAATCCTAAGCCGTACGCTAACACTAACCCGTACCCTAACACCTACGCTCACCCTAAACCGTTGTCGTAACCTATCCTGTACCCTAAACCGTCCCCGTCCCCTAACCCTAACCCTAACCCTAACCCTAACCCTTACCCGAAGCCTTACCCTCACCCGTCCCCTTATCCTAAACCGTGTGCTAACACTAACCCGTACCCTAACTCGTACGCTCACCCTAAACCGTTGTCGTACCCTAACACGTACCCTAAACCATCCCCGTCCCCTAACCCTAACCCTAACCCTTACCCGAAGCCTTACCCTCACCCGTCCCCTAATCCTCACCCGTACGCTAACACTAACCCGTACCCTAACACGTACGCTCACCCTAAAACATTGTCGTACCCTAACCTGTACCTTAAACCGTCCCCGTCCCCTAACCCTAACCCTAACCCTAACCCTAACCCTAACCCTTACCCGAAGCCTTACGCTCACCCGCCCCTAATCCTAACCCGTACGCTAACACTAACCCGTACCCTAACACGTACGCTCACCCTAAACCGTTGTTGTACCCTAACCTGTACCCTAAACCGTCCCCGTCCCCTAACCCTAAACCTAACCCTAGTCCTAACCCTAACCCTTACCCGAAGCCTTACCCTCACCCGTCCCCTAATCCTAACCCGTACGCTAACACTAACCTATACCCTAACACGTACGCTCCCCCTAAACGGTTGTCGTACCCTAACCTGTACCCTAAACCGTCCACGTCCCCTAACCTTAACCCTAAACCTAACCCTAACACTTACCCGAAGCCTTACCCTCACCCGTCCCCTAATCCTAACCCGTACGTTAACACTAACCCGTACCCTAACACGTACGCTCACCCTAAACCGTTGTCGTACCCTAACTTGTACCCTAAACCGTCCCCGTGCCCGTCCCCTAACCGTAACTCTAACCCTAACCCTAACCCTTTCCCGAAGCCTTACACTCACCCTTCCCCTAATCCTAACCCGTACGCTAACACTAACCCATACCCTAACACGTACGCTCACCCTAAACCGTTGTCGTACCCTAACTTGTACCCTAAACCGTCCCCGTCCCCTAACGCTAACCCTAACCCTAACCCTAACCCTAACCCTTACCCGAAGCCTTACCCTCACCCGTGCCCTAATCCTAACCCGTACACTAACACTAACCCGTACCCTAACACGTACGCTCACCCTAAACCGTTGACGTACCCTAACCTGTACCCTAAACCGTCCCCGTCCCCGTCCCCTAACCCTAACCCTAACCCGAACCCTAACCTTTACCCGAAGCCTTACCCTCAGCCGTCCTCTAATCCTAACCCGTACGCTAACACTAACCCTTACCCTAACACGTACGCTCACCCTAAATCTTTGTCGTACCCTAACCTGTAGCCTAAACCATCCCCGTCCCCGTCCCCGTCCCCGTACCCTAACCCTAATCCTAACCCTTACCCGAAGCCTTAACATCACCTGTCCCCTAATCCTAACCCATACGCTAACACTAACCCATACCCTAACATGTACGCTCACCCTAAACCGTTGTCGTACCCTAACCTGTACCCTAAACCGTCCCTGTCCCCGTCCCCTAACCCTAACCCTAGCCCTAACCCTAACCCTAACCCTTACCCGAAGCCTTACCCTCACCCGTCCGCTAATACTAACCCGTAAGCTAACACTAACCCGTAAGCTAACACTAACCCGTACCCTAACACGTACGCTCACCCTAAACCTTTGTCGTACCCTAACATGTACCCTAAACCGTCCGGGTCCCCTAACCCTAACCCTAACCCTAACCCTAACCCTAACCCTTACCCGAAGCCTTACACTCACCCGTCACCTAATCCTCACCCGTACGCTAACACTAACCCGTACCCTAACACGTACGCTCACCCTAAACCGTTGTCGTACCCTAACCTGTACCCTAAACCGTCCCCTAACCCTAACCCTAAACCTAACCCTATCCCTAACCCGAACCCTTACCCTTACCCGAAGCCTTACCCTCACCAGTCCCCTAATCCTAACCCGTACGCTAACACTAACCCGTACCCTAACACGTACGCTCACCCTAAACCGTTGTCGTACCCTAACCTGTACCCTAAACCGTCCCCGTCCCCTAACCCTAACCCTAACCCTAACCCTTACGCGAAGCCTTACCCACACCCGTCCCCTAATCCTAACCCGTACGCTAACACTAACACGTACCCTAACACCTACGCTCACCCTAAACCTTTGTCGTACCCTAACCTGTACCCTAAACCGTCCCCGTCCCCTAACCCTAACCCTAACCCTTACCCGAAGCCTTACCCTCACCCGTTCCCTAATCCTAACCCGTACGCTAACACTAACCAGTACCCTAACACGTACGCTCACCCTAAACCGTTGTCGTACCCTAACTTGTACCCTAAACCGTCCCCGTCCCCTAACCCTAACCCTAACCCTAACCCTTACCCGAAGCCTTACCCTCACCCGTCCCCTAATCCTAACCCGTACGCTAACACTAACCCGTACCCTAAAACTTACGCTCACCCTAAACCGTTGTCGTACCCTAACCTGTACCCTAAACCGTCCCCGTCCCCTAACCCTAACCCTAACCCTTACCCGAAGCCTTACCCTCACCCGTCCCCTAATCCTCACCCGTACGCTAACACTAACCCGTACCCTAACATGTACGCTCACCCTAAACCGTTGTCGTACCCTAACCTGTACCCTAAACCGTCCCTGTCCCCGTCCCCTAACCCTAATCCTAGCCCTAACCCTAACCCTAACCCTTACCCGAAGCCTTACCCTCACCCGTCCCCGAATCCTAAACCGTACGCTAACACTAACCCGTACCCTAACACGTACACTCACCCTAAACCGTTGTCGTACACTAACCTGTACCCTAAACCGTCCCCATCCCCTAACCGTAACCCTAACCCTAACCCTAACCCTTACCCGAAGCCTTACCCTCATCCGTCCCCGAATCCTAAACCGTACGCTAACACTAACCCGTACCCTAACACGTACGCTCATCCTAAACCGTTGTCGTACCCTAACCTGTACCCTAAACCGTCCCCGTCCCCGTCCCCTAACCCTAACCCTAACCCTAACACTAAACCTTACCCGAAGCCTTACCCTCACCCGTCCCCTAATCCTAATCCGTACGCTAACACTAACCCGTACCCTAACACGTACGCTCACCCTAAACCGTTGTCATACCCTAATCTGTACCCTAAACCGTCCCCGTCCCCTAACCCTAACCCTAACCCTAACCCTAACCCTTACCCGAAGCCTTACCCTCACCCGTCCCCTAATCCTAACCTGTACGCTAACACTAACCCGTACCCTAACACGTACGCTCACCCTAAATCGTTGTCGTACCCTAACCTGTACCCTAAACCGTCCCCGTACCCTAACCTTAACCCTAACCCTAACCCTAACCCTAACACTTACCCGAAGCCTTACCCTCACCCGTCCCCTAATCCTAAGCCGTACGCTAACACTAACCCGTACCCTAACACGTACGCTCACCCTAAAACATTGTCGTACCCTAACCTGTACCCTAAACCGTCCCCGTCCCCTAACCCTAACCCTAACCCTAACCCTAACCCTAACCCTTACCCGAAGCCTTACGCTCACCCGTCCCCTAATCCTAACCCGTACGCTAACACTAACCCATACCCTAACACGTACGCTCACCCTAAACCGTTGTTGTACCCTAACCTGTACCCTAAACCGTCCCCGTCCCCTAACCCTAAACGTAACCCTAGTCCTAACCCTAACCCTTACCCGAAGCCTTCCCCTCACCCGTCCCTAATCCTCACCCGTACGCTAACACTAACCCGTACCCTAACACGTACGCTCACCCTAAACCGTTGTCGTACCCTAACCTGTACCCTAAACCGTCCCCGTCCCCGTCCCCTAACCCTAACCCTAACCCTAACCCTAACCCTTACCGAAGCCTTACCCTCACCCGTCCCCTAAACCTAAACCGTACGCAAACACTAACCCGTACCCTAACACGTACGCTCCCCCTAAACGGTTGTCGTACCCTAACCTGTACCCTAAACCGTCCACGTCCCCTAACCATAACCCTAACCCTAACCCTAACACTTACCCGAAGCCTTACCCTAACCCGTCCCCTAATCCTAACCCGTACGTTAACACTAACCCGTACCCTAACACGTACCCTCACCCTAAAACGTTGTCGTACCC
This sequence comes from Delphinapterus leucas, assembly GCF_059928025.1. NCBI lineage: Eukaryota > Metazoa > Chordata > Mammalia > Artiodactyla > Monodontidae > Delphinapterus > Delphinapterus leucas. Next base: position 7,028,557 of record NW_028322236.1, on the reverse strand, counting down.
TAACTTGTACCCTAAACCGTCCCCGTGCCCGTCCCCTAACCCTAACTCTAACCCTAACCCTAACCCTTTCCCGAAGCCTTACCCTCACCCGTCCCCTAATCCTAACCCGTACGCTAACACTAACCCATACCCTAACACGTACGCTCACCCTAAACCGTTGTCGTACACTAACCTGTACCCTAAACCGTCCCAGTCCCCTAACCCTAACCCTAACCCTAACCCTAACCCTAACCCTTACCCGAAGCCTTACACTCACCCGTCCCCTAATCCTCACTCGTACGCTAACACTAACCCGTACCCTAACACGTACGCTCACCTAAACTTTTGTCGTACACTAACCTGTACGATAAACCGTCCCCGTCCCCTAACCCTAACCCTAACCCTAACCCTAAACCTTACCCGAAGCCTTACCGTCACCCGTCCCCTAATCCTAACCCGTACGCTAACACTAACCCATACCCTAACACGTACGCTCACCCTAAACCGTTGTCGTACACTAACTTGTACCCTAAACCGTCCCCGTCCCCTAACCCTAAGCCTAACCCTAACCCTAACCCTAACCCTTACCCGAAGCCTTACCCTCACCCGTCCCCTAATCCTAACCCGTACACTAACACTAACCAGTACCCTAACACGTACCCTCACCCTAAACCGTTGACGTACCCTAACCTGTACCCTATACCGTCCCCGTCCCCTAACCCTAACCCTAACCCTAACCCTAACCCTAACCCTAACCCTTACCCGAAGCCTTACACTCACCCGTCCCCTAATCCTAACCCGTACGCTAACACTAACCTGTACCCTAACACGTACGCTCACCCTAAACCGTTGTCGTACCCTAACCTGTACCCTAAACCGTCCCCGTCCCCGTCCCCTAACCCTAACCCTAACCCTAACCTTTACCCGAAGCCTTACCCTCAGCCGTCCTCTAATCCTAACCCGTACGCTAACACTAACCCGTACCCTAAAACGTACGCTCACCCTAAATCTTTGTCGTACCCTAAACTGTACCCTAAACCATCCCCGTCCCCGTTCCCGTCCCCGTACCCTAACCCTAATCCTAACCCTTACCCGAAGCCTTACCCTCACCCGTCCCCTAATCCTAACCCATACGCTAACACTAACCCATACCCTAACATGCACGCTCACCCTAAACCGTTGCCGTACCCTAACCTGTACCCTAAACCGTCCCTGTCCCCGTCCCCTAACCCTAACCCCAGCCCTAACCCTAACCCTAACCCTTACCCGAAGCCTTACCCTCACCCGTCCGCTAAACCTAAACCGTACGCTAACACTAACCCGTACCCTAACACGTACGCTCACCCTAAACCATTGTCGCAGCCGAACCTGTACCTTAAACCGTCCCCGTCACCTAACCCTAACCCTAACCGTAACCCTAACCCTTACCCGAAGCCTTACCATCACCCGTCCCCTAATCCTAACCCGTACGCTAACACTAACCCGTACCTTAACACGTACGCTCACCCTAAACTTTTGTCGTACCCTAACCTGTACCCTAAACCGTCCGGGTCCCCTAACCCTAACCCTAACCCTAACCCTAACCCTAACCCTTACCCGAAGCCTTACACTCACCCGTCACCTAATCCTCACCCGTACGCTAACACTAACCCGTACCCTAACACGTACGCTCACCCTAAACCGTTGTCGTACCCTAACCTGTACCCTAAACCGTCCCCTAACCCTAATCCTAAGCCTAACCCTAACCCTAACCCTAACCCTTACCCGAAGCCTTACCCTCACCCGTCCCCTAATCCTAACTCGTACGCTAACAGTAACCCGTACCCTAACACGTACGCTCACCCTAAACCGTTGTCGTACCCTAACCTGTACCCTAAACCGTCCCCGTCCCCTAACCCTAACCCTAACCCTAACCCTAACCCTTACGCGAAGCCTTACCCTCACCCGTCCCCTAATCCTAACCCGTACGCTAACACTAACCCGTACCCTAACACGTACGCTCACCCTAAACTTTGTCGTACCCTAACCTGTACCGTACACCGTCCCCGTCCCCTAACCCTAACCCTAACCCTTACCCGAAGCCTTACCCTCACCCGTTCCCTAATCCTAACCCGTACGCTAACACTAACCAGTACCCTAACACGTACGCTCTACCTAAACCGTTGTCGTACCCTAACTTGTACCCTAAACCGTCCCCGTTCCCTAACCCTAACCCTAACCCTTACCCGAAGCCTTACCCTCACCCGTCCCCTAATCCTAACCCGTATGCTAACACTAACCCGTACCCTAAAACGTACGCTCACCCTAAAGCGTTGTCGTACCCTAACCTGTACCCTAAACCGTCCCCGTCCCCTAACCCTAACCCTAACCCTAACCCTTAACTGAAGCCTTACCCTCACCCGTCCCCTAATCCTAACCCGTACGCTAACACTATCCCGTACCCTAACACGTACGCTCACCCTAAACTGCTGTTGTACCCTAACCTGTACCCTAAACCGTCCCTGTCCCCGTCCCGTAACCCTAACCCTAACCCTAACCCTAACCCTTACCCGAAGACTTACCCTCACCCGTCCCCTAATCCTAACCCTTACGCTAACACTAACCCATACCCAAACACGTAAGCTCACCCTAAACGGTTTTCGTACCCTAACCTGTACCCTAAACCGTCCCCGTCCCCGTCCCCTAACCCTAACCCTAACCCTAACCCTTACCCGAAGCCTTACACTCACCCGTCCCCTAATCCTAACCCGTACGCCAACACTAACCCGTACCGTAACACGTACGCTCACCCTAAACCGTTGTCGTACACTAACCTGTACCCTAAACCGTCCCCATCCCCTAACCCTAACCCTAACCCTAACCCTATCCCTTACCCGAAGCCTTACCCTCACCCGTCCCCTAATCCTAACCCGTACGCTAACACTAACCCGTACCCTAACACGTACGCTCACCCTAAACCGTTGTCGTACCCTAACCTGTACCCTAAACCATCCCCGTCCCCTAACCCTAACCCTAACCCTTACCCGAAGCCTTACCCTAACCCGTCCCCTAATCCTCACCCGTACGCTAACACTAACCCGTACCCTAACACGTACGCTCACCCTAAAACGTTGTCGTACACTAACCTGTACCCTAAACCATCCCCGTCCCCTAACCCTAACCCTAACCCTAACCCTAACCCTAACCCTTACTCGAAGCCTTACCCTCACCCGTCCCCTAATCCTAACCCGTACGCTAACACTAACCCATACCCTAACACGTACGCTCACCCTAAACCGTTGTCGTACCCTAACCTGTACCCTAAACCGTCCCCGTCCCTGTCCCCTAACCCTAGCCCTAACCCTAACCCTAACACTTACCCGAAGCCTTACCCTCACCCGTCCGCTAATCCTAACCCGTACGCTAACACTAACCCGTACCCTAACACGTACGCTCACCCTAAACCATTGTCGCAGCCGAACCTGTACCCTAAACCGTCCCCGTCCCCTAACCCTAACCCTAACCCTAACCCTAACCCTTACCCGAAGCCTTACCCTCACCCGTTCCCTAATCCTAACCCGTACGCTAACACTAACCCGTACCTTAACACGTACACTCACCCTAAACCGTTGTCGTACCCTAACCTGTACCCTAAACCGTCCGCGTCCCCTAACCCTAACCCTAACCCTAACCCTAACCCTAACCCTTACCTGAAGCCTTACACTCACCCGTCACCTAATCCTCACCCGTACGCTAACACTAACCCGTACCCTAACACGTACGCTCACCCTAAACCGTTGTCGTACCCTAACCTGTACCCTAAACCGTCCCCTAACCCTAACCCTAAACCTAACCCTAACCCTAACCCTTACCCGAAGCCTTACCCTCACCCGTCCCCTAATCTTAACCCGTACACAAACACTAACCCGTACCCTAACACGTACGCTGACCCTAAACCGTTGTCGTACCCTAACCTGTACCCTAAACCGTCCCCGTCCCCTAACCCTAACCCTAACCCTAACCCTAACCCTAACCCTTACGCGAAGCCTTACCCTCACCCGTCCCCTAATCCTAACCCGTACGCTAACACTAACCCGTACCCTAACACGTACGCTCAACCTAAACCGTTGTCGTACCGTAACCTGTACCCTAAACCGTCCCCGTCCCCTAACCCTAACCCTAACCCTTACACGAAGCCCTACCCTCACCCGTTCCCTAATCCTAAGCCGTACGCTAACACTAACCAGTACCCTAACACGTACGCTCACCCTAAACCGTTGTCGTACCCTAACTTGTACCCTAAACCGTCCCCGTCCCCTAACCCTAACACTAACCCTAAACCTTACCCGAAGCCTTACCCTCACCCGTCCCCTAATCCTAACCCATACGCTAACACTAACCCGTACCCTACCACGTACGCTCACCCTAAACCGTTGTCGTACCCTAACCTGTACCCTAAACTGTCCCCGTCACGTAACCCTAACCCTAAACCTAACCCTAACCCTAACCCTTACCCGAAGACTTACCCTCACCCGTCCCCTAATCCTAACCCTTACGCTAACACTAACCCATACCCAAACACGTAAGCTCACCCTAAACGGTTTTCGTACCCTAACCTGTACCCTAAACCGTCCCCGTCCCCGTCCCCTAACCCTAACCCTAACCCTAACCCTTACCCGAAGCCTTACACTCACCCGTCCCCTAATCCTAACCCGTACGCCAACACTAACCCGTACCGTAACACGTACGCTCACCCTAAACCGTTGTCGTACACTAACCTGTACCCTAAACCGTCCCCATCCCCTAACCCTAACCCTAACCCTAACCCTATCCCTTACCCGAAGCCTTACCCTCACCCGTCCCCTAATCCTAACCCGTACGCTAACACTAACCCGTACCCTAACACGTACGCTCACCCTAAACCGTTGTCGTACCCTAACCTGTACCCTAAACCATCCCCGTCCCCTAACCCTAACCCTAACCCTTACCCGAAGCCTTACCCTCACCCGTCCCCTAATCCTCACCCGTACGCTAACACTAACCCGTACCCTAACACGTACGCTCACCCTAAAACGTTGTCGTACACTAACCTGTACCCTAAACCGTCCCCGTCCCCGTCCACTAACCCTAACCCTAACCCTAACCCTAACCCTTACCCGAAGCCTTACCCTCACCCGTCCCCTAATCCTAACCCGTACGCTAACATTAACACGTACCCTAACACGTACGCTCACCCTAAATCGTTGTCGTACCCTAACCTGTACCCTAAACCGTCCCCGTCCCATAAACCTAAACCTAACCCTAACCCTTACCCGAAGCCTTAACCTCACCCGTCCCCTAATCCTCACCCGTACGCTAACACTAACCCGTACCCTAACACGTACGCTCACCCTAAACCGTTGTCGTACCCTAACCTGTACCCTAAACCGTCCCCGTCCCCTAAACCTAACCCTAACCCTAACCCTAACCCTAACCCTTACCCGAAGCCTTACCCTCACCCGTCCCCTAATCCTAACCCGTACGCTAACACTAACCCGTACCCTAACACGTACGCTCACCCTAAACGGTTGTCGTACCCTAAACTGTACCCTAAACCGTCCACGTCCCCTTACCCTAACCCTAACCCTAAACCTAACCCTTACCCGAAGCCTTACCCTAACCCGTCCCCTAATCCTAACCCGTACGTTAACACTAACCGGTACCCTAACACGTACCCTCACCCTAAACCGTTGTCCTATGCTAACTTGTACCCTAAACCGTCCCTGTGCCCGTCCCCTAACCCTAACCCTAACCCTAACCCTAACCCTTTCCCGAAGCCTTAACCTCACCCGTCCCCTAATCCTCACCCGTACGCTAACACTAACCCGTACCCTAACACGTACGCTCACCCTAAAACGTTGTCGTACACTAACCTGTACCCTAAACCGTCCCCGTCCCCTACCCTAACCCTAAACCTAACCCTAACCCTAACCCTTACCCGAAGCCTTACCCTCACCCGTCCCCTAATACTAACCCGTTCGCTAACACTAACCCGTACCCTAAAACGTACGCTCACCCTAAACCGTTGTCGTACCCTAACCTGTACCCTAAACCGTCCCCTTCCCCTAACCCTAAACCTAACTCTAACCCTAACCCTAACCCTTACCCGAAGCCTTACCCTCACCCGTCCCCTAATCCTCACCCGTACGCTAACACTAACACATACCCTAACACGTACGCTCACCCTAAACAGTTGTCGTACCCTAACCTGTACCCTAAACCGTCCACGTCCCCTAACCCTAACCCTAACCCTAACCCTAACCCTTACCCGAAGCCTTACCCTCACCCATCCCCTAATCCTAACCCGTACGCTAACACTAACCCATACCCTAACACGTACGCTCACCCTAAACCGTTGTCGTACCCTAACTTGTACCCTAAACCGTCCCCGTCCCCTAACCCTAACCCTAACCCTAACCCTAACCCTAAACCTTACCAGAAGCCTTACCCTCACCCGTCCCCTATTCCCAACCCGTACACAAACACTAACCCGTACCCTAACACGTACGCTCACCCTAAACGGTTGACGTACCCTAACCTGTACCCTAAACCGTCCCCGTCCCCTAACACTAAACCTAACCATAACCCTATCCCTAACCCTTACCCGAAGCCTTACATTCACCCGTCCCCTAATCCTAACCCGTACGCTAACACTAACCATTACCCTAACACGTACGCTCAGCCTAAACCGTTGTCGTACCCTAACCTGTACCCTAAACCGTCCCCGTCCCCTAACCCTAACCCTAACCCTAACCCTAACACTTACCCGAAGCCATATCCTCACCCGTCCCCTAATCCTAACCCGTACGCTAACACTAACCCGTACCCTAACATGTACGCTCACCCTAAACCGTTGTCGTACCCTAACCTGTACCCTAAATCGTCCCTGTCCCCTAACGCTAACCCTAACGCTTACCCGAAGCCTTACCCTCACCCGTTCCCTAATCCTAACCCGTACGCTAACACTAACCAGTACCCTAACACGTACGCTCACCCTAAACCGTTGTCGTACCCTAACTTGTACCCTAAACCGTCTCCGTCCCCTAACCCTAACACTAACCCTAACCCTTACCCGAAGCCTTACCCTCACCCGTCCCCTAATCCTAACCCGTACGCTAACACTAACCCGTACCCTAACACGTACGCTCACCCTAAACCGTTGTCGTACAGTAACCTGTACCCTAAACCGTCGCCGTCCCCGTCCCCGTCCCCTAACCCTAACACTAACCCTTACCCGAAGCCTTACCCTCACCCGTCCCCTAATCCTAACCCGTACGCTAACACTAACCCGTACCCTAACACGTACGCTCACCCTAAACTGTTGTCGTACCCTAACCTGTACCCTAAACCATCCCTGTCCCCGTCCCGTAACCCTAACCCTAACCCTAACACTAACCCTAACCCTTACCCGAAGCCTTACCCTCACCCGTCCCCTAATCCTAACCCGTACGCTAACACTAACCCGTACCCTAACACGTACGCTCACCCTAAACCGTTGTCGTACTCTAACCTGTACCCTAAACCGTCCCCGTCCCCTAACCCTGACCCTAACCCTAACCCTAACTCTAACCCTTACCCGAAGACTTTCCCTCACCCGTCCCCTAATCCTAACCCTTACGCTAACACTAACCCGTACCCTAACACGTAAGCTCACCCTAAACGGTTTTCGTACCCTAACCTGTACCCTAAACCGTCCCCGTCCCCGTCCCCTAACCGTAACCCTAACCCTAACCCTTACCCTAAGGCTTACCCTCACCCATCCCCTAATCCTAACCGGTACGCCAACACTAACCCGTACCCTAACACGTACGCTCACCCTAAACCGTTGTCGTACCGTAAACTGTACCCTAAACCGTCCCCATCCCCTAACCCTAACCCTAACCCTAACCCTTACCCGAAGCCTTACCCTTACCCGTCCCCTAATCCTAAACCGTACGCTAACACTAACCCGTACCCTAACACGTACGCTCACCATAAACCGTTGTCGTACCCTAACCTGTACCCTAAACCGTCCCCGTCCCCTTCCCCTAACCCTAACCCTAACCCTAACCCTAACCCTTACCCGAAGCCTTACCCTCACCCGTCCCCTAATCCTAACCCGTACGCTAACACTAATCCGTACCCTAACACGTACGCTCACCCTAAACCGTTGTCATACCATAACCTGTACCCTAAACCGTCCCCGTCCCCGTCCCCGTCCCCTTACCCTAACCCTATCCCTTACCCGAAGCCTTACCCTCACCCGTCCCCTAATCCTACCCGTACGCTAACACTAACCCGTACCCTAACACGTACGCTCACCCTAAACCGTTGTCGCAGCCTAACCTGTACCCTAAACCGTCCCCGTCCCTTAACCCTAACCCTAACCCTAACCCTAACCCTAACCCTTATCCGAAGCCTTACCCTCACCCGTCCCCTAATCCTAACTCGTACGCTAACACTAACCCGTACCCTAACACGTACGCTCACCCTAAATCGTTGTCGTACCCTAACCTGTACCCTAAACCGTCCCCGAACACTAACCCTTACCCTAACCCTAACCCTAACCCTAACACTTACCCGAAGCCTTACCCTCACCCGTCCCCTAATCCTAACCCGTACGCTAACACTAACCCGTACCCTAACACGTACGCTCACCCTAAACCGTTGTCGTACCCTAACCTGTACCCTAAACCGTCCCCGTCCCCTAACCCTAAGCCTAACCCTAACCCTCACCCTTACCCGAAGCCTTACCCTCACCCGTCCCCTAATCCTAACCCGTACGATAACACTTACCCGTACCCTAACACGTACGCTCACCCTAAACCGTTGTCGTACCCTAACCTGTACCCTAAACCGTCCCCGTCCCCTAACCCTATCCCTAACCCTAACCCTAACCCTAACCCTTACCCGAAGCCTTATCCTCCCCCTTCCCCTAATCCTAACCCGTACGCTAACACTAACCCGTACCCTAACACGTACGCTCACCCTAAACCGTTGTCGTACCCTAACCTGTACCCTAAACCGTCCCCGTCCCCGTCCCCGTCCCCGTCCCCTAAACCTAACCCTAACCCTTACCCGAAGCCTTACCCTCACCCGTCCCCTAATCCTAACCCGTACGCTAACACTAACCCATACCCTAACATGTACGCTCACCCTAAACCGTTGTCGTACCCTAAAATGTACCCTAAACCGTCCCTGTCCCCGTCCCCTAACCCTAACCCTAACCCTAACCCTAACCCTAACCCTTACCCGAAGCCTTACACTCACCCGTCCCCTAATCCTAACCCGTACGCTAACACTAACCCGTACCCTAACACGTACGCTCACCCTAATCCGTTGAGGCAGCCTAACCTGTACCCTAAACCATCCCCGTCCCATAACCCTAACCCTAACCCTAACCCTAACCCTAACCCTTACCCGAAGCCTTACCCTCACCCGTCCCCTAATCCTAACCCGTATGCTAACACTAACCCGTACCCTAACACGTACGCTCACCCTAAACCGTTGTCGTACCCTAACCTGTACCCTAAACCGTCCCCGTCCCCTAACCCTAACCCTAACCCTAACACTTACCCGAAGCCTTACCCTCACCCGTCCCATAATCCTCACCCGTACGATAACACTAACCCGTACCCTAACACGTACGCTCACCCTAAACCGTTGTCGTACCCTAACCTGTACCCTAAACCGTCCCCGTCCCCGTCCCCGTCCCCTAACCCTAACCCTAACCCTTACCCGAAGCCTTACCCTCACCCGTCCCCTAATCCTAACCCGTACGCAACACTAACCCATACCCTAACATGTACGCTCACACTAAAACGTTGTCGTACCATAAGCTGTACCCTAAACCGTCCCTGTCGCCGTCCCCTAACCCTAATCCTAACCCTAACCCTAACCCTTACCCGAAGCCTTACCCTCACTCGTCCCCTAATCCTAACCCGTACGCTAACACTATCCCGTACCCTAACACGTACGCTCACCCTAAACCGTTGTCGCAGCCTAACCTGTACCCTAAACCGTCCCCGTCCCCTAACCCTAACCCTAAACCTAACCCTTACCCGAAGCCTTACCCTCACCCGTCCCCTAATCCTAACTCGTGCGCTAACACTAACCCGTACCCTAACACGTACGCTCACCCTAAATCGTTGTCGTACCCTAACCTGTACCCTAAACCGTACCCGAAACCTAACCCTAACCCTAACCCTAACCCTAACCCTAACACTTACCCGAAGCCTTACCCTCACCCGTCCCCTAATCCTAACCCGTACTCTAACACTAACCCATACCTTAACACGTACGCTCACCATAAACCGTTGTCGTACCCTAACCTGTACCCTAAACCGTCCCCGTCCCCTAACCCTTACCCTAACCCTAACCCTAACCCTTACCCGAAGCCTTACCCTCACCCGTCCCCTAATCCTAACCCGTATGCTAACACTAACCCATACCTTAACATGTACGCTCACCCTAAACCGTTGTCGTACACTAACCTGTACCCTAAACCGTCCCTGTCCCCGTCCCCTAACCCTAACCCTAACCCTAAGCCTAACCCTAACCCTTACCCAAAGCCTTACCCTCACCCGTGCCCTAATCCTAACCCGTAGGCTAACACTAACCCGTACCCTAACACGTACGCTCACCCTAAACCGTTGTCGTACCCTAACCTGTACCCTAAACCGTCACCGTCCCCTACCCTAACCCTAACCCTAACCCTTACCCGAAGCCTTACCCTCACCCGTCCCCTAATCCTAACCCGTACGCTAACACTAACCCGTACCCTAACACGTACGCTCACCCTAAATCGTTGTCGTACCCTAACCTGTACCCTAAACCGTCCCCGTACCCTATCCCTAACCCTAACCCTAACCCTAACACTTACCCGAAGCCTTACCCTCACCCGTCCCCTAATCCGAACCCTTACGCTAACACTAACCCGTACCCTAACACGTACGCTCACCCTAAACCGTTTTCGTACCCTAACCTGTACCCTAAACCGTCCCCGTCCCCTAACACTAACCCTAACCCTAACCCTAACCCTTACCCGAAGCCTTACACTCACCCATCCCCTTATCCTAACCCGTACGCTAACACTAACCCATACCCTAACACGTACGCTCACCCTAAACCGCTGTCGTACCCTAACCTGTACCCTAAACCGTCCCCGTCCCCTAACACTAAACCTAACCCTAACCCTAACCCTTACCCGAAGCCTTACACTGACCCGTCCCCTAATTCTAACCCGTACGCTAACACTCACCCGTACCCTAACACGTACGCTCACACTAAACCGTTGTCGTACCCTAACCTGTACCCTAAACCGTCCCCGTCACCGTCCCCTAACCCTAACACTAACCCTAACCTTTACCCGAAGCCTTACCCTGACCCGTCCCCTAATCCTAACCCGTACGCTAACACTAACCCGTACCCTAACACGTACGCTTACCCTAAATCGTTGTCGTACCCTCACATGTACCCTAAACCGTCCCCGTCCCCTTCCCCATCCCCGTCCACTAACCCTAACCCTAACCCTTACCTGAAGCCTTACCCTCACCCGTCCCCTAATCCTAACCCGTACGCTAACACTAACCCGTACCCTAACACGTACGCTCACCCTAAACCGTTGTTGTAGCCTAACCTGTACCCTAAACCATCCCCGTCCCCTAACCCTAACCCTAACACTAACCCTAACCCTTACCCGAAGCCTTACCCTCACCCGTCCCCTAATCCTAACCCGTACGCTAACACTAACCCGTACCCTAACACGTACGCTCACCCTAAATCGTTGTTGTACCCTAACCTGTACCCTAAACCGTCCCCGTACCCTAACCCTAACCCTAACCCTAACCCTAACGCTTTCCCGAAGCCTTACCCTCACCCGTCCCCTAATCCTGACCCGTACGCTAACACTAACCCGTACCCTAACACGTACGCTCACCCTAAACCGTTGACGTACACTAACCTGTACCCTAAACCGTCCCCGTCCCCTAACCCTAACCCAACCCTAACCCTAACCCTAACCCTTACCCGAAGTCTTACACTCACCCGTCCCCTAATCCTAACCCGTAAGCTAACACTAACACGTACCCTAACACGTACGCTCACCCTAAACTGTTGTCGTACCCTAACCTGTATCCTAAACCGTCCACGTCCCCGTCCCCAACCCTAACCCTAACCCTAACCCTAACCTTTACCCGAAGCCTTACCCTCACCCGTCCCCTAATCCTAACCCGTACGCTAACACTAACCCGTTCCCTAACATGTACGCTCACCCTAAACCGTTGTCGTACCCTAACCTGTACCCTAAACCGTCCCCGTCCCCGTCCCCGTCCCCGTCCCCTAACCCTAACCCTAACCCTTATCCGAAGCCTTACCCTCACACGTCCCCTAATACTAACCCGTACGCTAACACTAACCCATACCCTAACATGTACGCTCACGCTAAACCGTTGTCCTACCCTAACCTGTACCCTAAACCGTCCCTGTCCCCATCCCCTAACCCTAACCCTAACCCTAACCCTAACCCTAACCCTTACCCGAAGCCTTACCCTCACCCGTCCCCTAATCCTAACCCGTACGCTAACACTAACCCCTACCCTAACACGTACGCTCACCCTAAAACGTTGTCGTAGCCTAACCTGTACCCTAAACCGTCCCCGTCCCCTAACCCTAACCCTAACCCTAACCCTAACCCTTACCCGAAGCCTTACCCTCACCCGTCCCCTAATCCTAACCCGTACGCTAACACTAACCCGTACCCTAACACGTACGCTCACCCTAAATCATTGTCGTACCCTAACCTGTACCCTAAACCGTCCCCGTACCCTAACCCTAACCCTAACCGTAACCCTAACCCTAACACTTACCCGAAGCCTTACCCTCACCCGTCCCCTAATCCTAACCCGTACGCTAACACTAACCCGTACCCTAACACGTACGCTCACCCTAAACCGTTGTCGTACCCTAACCTGTACCCTAAACCGTCCCCGTCCCTAACCCTAACCCTAACCCTAAACCTAAGCCTTACCCGAAGCCTTACCCTCACCCGTCCCCAATCCTAACCCATACGCTAACACTAACCCGTACCCTAACACGTACGCTCACCCTAAACCGTTGTCGTACCCTAACCTGTACCCTAAAGAGTCCCCGTCCCCTAACCCTAACCCTAACCCTAACCCTTACCCGAAGCCTTACCCTCACACGTCCCCTAATCCTAACCCGTACACTAACACTAATCCGTACCCTAACACGTACGCTCACCCTAAACTGTTGACGTACCCTAACCTGTACCCTAAACCGTCCCCGTCCCCTAACCCTAATTCTGACCCTAACCCTAACCCTAACCCTTACCCGAAGCCTTACACTCACCCGTCCCCTAAACCTAACCCGTACCCTAACACTAACCCGTATCCTAACACGTACGCTCACCCTAAACCGCTGTCGTACCCTAACCTGTACCCTAAACCGTCCCCGTCCCCGTCCCCTAACCCAAGCCCTAACCCTAACCTTTACCCGAAGCCTTACCCTCACCCGTCCCCTAATCCTAACCCGTACGCTAACACTAACCCGTACCCTTACACGTACGCTCACCCTAAACCCTTGTCGTACCCTAACCTGGACCCTAAACCGTCCCCGTCCCCGTCCCCGTCCCTTTCCCCGTCCCCTAACTCTAACCCTAACCCTAACCCTAACCCTAACCCTTACCCGAAGCCTTACCCTCACCCGTCCCCTAATCCTAACCCGTACGCTAACACTAACCCGTACCCTAACACGTACGCTCACCCTGAACCACTGTCGTAGCCTAACCTGTACCCTAAACCATCCCCGTCCCCTAACCCTAACCCTAACCCTAAACCTAACCCTTACCCGAAGCCTTACCCTCACCCGTCCCCTAATCCTAACCCGTACGCTAACACTAACCCGTACCCTAACACGTACACTCACCCTAAATCATTGTCGTACTCTAAACTGTACCCTAAACCGTCCCCGTACCCTAACCTTAACCCTAACCCTAACCCTAACACTTACCCGAAGCCTTACCCTCACCCGTCCCCTAATCCTAACCCGTACGCTAACACTAACCCGTACCCTAACACGTACGCTCACCCTAAACCGTTGTCATACCCTAACCTGTACCCTAAACCGTCCCCATCCCCTAACCCTAACCCTAACCCTAACCCTTACCCGAAGCCTTAGCCTCACCCGTCCCCTTATCCTAACCCGTACGCTAACACTAACCCGTACCCTAACACGTACGCTCACCCTAAACCGTTGTCGTACCCTAACCTGTACCCTAAACCGTCCCCGTCCCCTAACCCTAACCCTAACCCTAACCCTTACCCGAAGCCTTACCCTCACCCGTCCCCTAATCCTAACCCGTACGCTAACACTAACCCGTACCCTAACACGTACGCTCACCCTAAACCGTTGTCGTACCCTAACCTGTACCCTAAACCGTCCCCGTCCCCGTCCACGTCCCCTAACCCTAAACCTAACCCTTACCCGAAGCCTTACCCTCACCCGTCCTCTAATCCTAACCCGTACGCTAACACTAACCCATACCCTAACATGTACGGTCACCCTAAACCGTTGTCGTACCTTAACCTGTACCCTAAACCGTCCCTGTCCCCGTCCCCTAACCCTAACCCTAACCCTAACCCTAACCTTAAACCTTACCCGAAGCCTTACCCTCACCCGTCCCCTAATCCTAACCCGTACGCTAACACTAACCCGTACCCTAACACGTACGCTCACCCTAAACCGTTGTCGTAGCCTAACCTGTACCCTAAACCATCCCCGTCCCCTAACCCTAACCCTAACCCTAACCCTTACCCGAAGCCTTACCCTCACCCGTCCCCTAATCCTAACCCGTACGCTAACACTAACCCGTACCCTAACACGTACGCTCACCCTAAACCGTTGTCGTACACTAACCTGTACCCTAAACCGTCCCCGTCCCCTTCCCCGTCCCCTAAACCTAACCCTAACCCTTACCCGAAGCCTTACCCTCACCCGTCCCCTAATCCTAACCCTTACGCTAACACTAACCCGTACCCTAACAAGTACGCTCATCCTAAACCGTTGTCGTACCCTAACCTGTACCCTAAACTGTCCCCGTCCCCTAACCCTAACCCTAAACCTAACCCTAACCCTTACCCTCACCCGTCCCCTAATCCTAACCTGTACGCAAACACTAACCCGTACCCTAACACGTAAGCTCACCCTAAACCGTTGTTGTACCCTAACCTGTACCCTAAACCGTCCCCGTCCCCGTCCCCGTCCCCTAACCCTAACCCTAACCCTTACCCGAAGCCTTACCCTCACCCGTCCCCTAATCCTAACCCGTTCCCCAACACTAAACCGTACCCTAACATGTACGCTCACCCTAAACCGTTGTCGTACCCTAATCTGTACCCTAAACCGTCCCCGTCCCCTAACCCTAACCCTAACCCTAATCTTTACCCGAAGCCTTACCCTCACCCGTCCCCAATCCTAACCCGTACGCTAACACTAACCCATACCCTAACACGTACGCTCACCCTAAACCGTTGTCGTACCCTAACCTGAACCCTAAACCGTCCCCGTCCCCTAACCCTAACCCTAACCCTAACCCTAACCCTTACCCGAAGCCTTACACTCACCCGTCCCATAATCCTCACGCGTACGCTAACACTAACCCGTACCCTAACACGTACGCTCACCCTAAACCGTTGTCGTACCATAACCTGTACCCTAAACCGTCCCCGTCCCCTAACCCTAACCCTAAACCTAACCCTAACCCTAACCCTTACCCTCACCCGTCCCCTAATCCTAACCCGTAAGGTAACACTAACCCGTACCCTAACACGTACGCTCACCCTAAACCGTTGTCGTACCCTAACCTGTACCCTAAACCGTCCCCGTACCCGTCCCCTGACCCTAACCCTAACCGTAACCCTAACCCTAACCCTTACCCAAAGCCTTACCCTAACCCTTCCCCTAATCCTAAACTGCACGCTAACACGAACCCTTACCCTAACACGTACGTTCACCCTAAACCGTTGTCGTACCTAACATGTACCCTAAACAGTCCCCGTCCCCGTGCCCGTCCCCTAACCCTAACCCTAACCCTTACTCGAAGCCTTACCCTAACCTGTCCCCTAATCCTAACCCGTACGCTAACATTAACCTGTACTCTAACACGTACACTCACCCTAAACCGTTGTCATACACTTACCTGTACACTCAAACGTCCCCTAACCCTAACCCTAACCCTAACCCTTACCCGAAGCCTTACCTTAACCCGTCCCCTAATCCTAACCCGTACACTAACACTAACCTGTACCCTAACACGTACGCTCACCCTAAACCGTTCTTGTACACTTACCTGTAACCTAAACCGTCCCCGTCCCCTTCCCCATCCCCTAACCCTAACCCTAACCCTAACCCTTATCCGAAGCCTTACCCTCACCCCTCCCCTATTCCTAAACCGTACGCAAACACTAACCCACACCCTAAAACGTACGCTCACCCTAAACCGTTGTCGTACCCTAACCTGTACCCTAAACCGTCCCCATCCCCTAACCCTAACCCTAACCCTAAAACTAACCCTAGCCCTTACCCGAAGCCTTACCCTCACCCGACCCCTATTCCTAACCTGTACGCTAACACTAACCCTTACCCTAACACGTACGCTAACCCTAAACCGTTGTCGTACACTAACCTGTACCCTAAACCGTCCCCGTACCCTAAACCTAACCCTAACCCTAACCCTAACCCTAACCCTTACCAAAGCCTTACACTCACCCGTCCCCTAATCCTAACCCGTACGCTAACACTAACCCGTACCCTAACAGGTACGCTCACCCTAAACCGTTGTCGTACCCTAAACTGTACCCTAAACCGTCCCTGTCCCCTAACCCTAAACCTAACCCTAACCCTAACCCTAACCCTTACCCGAAGCCTTACCCTCACCCGTCCCCTAATCCTAACCCGTACGCTAACACTAACCCGTACCCTAACACGTACGCTCACCCTAAACCGTTGTCGTACCCTAACCTGTACCCTAAACTGCCCCCGCCCCTAACCCTAACCCTAACCCTAACCCTCACCCGTCCCCTAATCCTAACCCGTACGCTAACACTAACCCGTAACCTAACACGTACGCTCACCCTAAATCGTTGTCGTACCCTAACCTGTACCCTAAACCGTCCCCGTCCCCGTCCCCTAACCCTAACCCTAACCCTAACCCTTACCTGTAGCCTTACCCTCACCCGTCCCTTATTCCTAACCCGTACGCTAACACTAACCCGTACCCTAACACGTACGCTCACTCTAAACCGTTGTCGTACCCTAACCTGTACCCTAAACCGTCCCCGTCCCCGAACCCTAACCCTAACCCTAACCCTAACCATTAGCCGAAGCCTTACACTCACCCGTCCCCTAATCCTAACCCGTACGCTAACACTAATCCGTACCCTAACACTTACGCTCACTCTAAACCGTTGTCGTACCCTAACCTGTACCCTAAGCCGTCCCCGTCCCCGTCCCCTAACCCTAACCCTAACCCTAACCCTTACCCGAAGCCTTACCCTCACACGTCCCCTAATCCTAACCCGTACGCTAACACTAACCCGTACCCTAACACGTACCCTCACCCTAAACGGTTGTCGTACACTAACCTGTACCCTAAACCGTCCCCGTGCCCGTCCCCTAACCCTAAACCTAACCATAACCCTAACCCTTTCCCGAAGCCTTACCCTCACCCGTCCCCTAATCCTAACCCGTACACTAACACTAACCCGTACCCAAAACATACGCTCACACTAAACCGTTGTCGTACCCTAACCTGTACCCTAAACCGTCCCCGTCCCCGTCCCCTAACCCTAACCCTAACCCTAACCCTTACCCGAAGCCTTACCCTCACCCGTCCCCTAATCCTAAACCGTACGCTAACACTAAACCGTACCCTAACACGTACGCTCACACTAAACCGTTTTCGTACCCTAACCTGTACCCTAAACCGTCCCCGTCCCCGTCCCCTAACCCTAACACTAACCCTAACCCTTACCCGAAGCCGTACCCTCACCCGTCCCCTAATCCTAACCCGTGCGCTAACACTAACCCGCACCCTAACACGTACGCTCACCCTAAACTGTTGTCGTACCGTAAACTGTACCCTAAACCGTCCCTGCCCGTAACCCTAACCCTAACGCTTACCTGAAGCCTTACCCTCACCCGTCCCCTAATCCTAACCCGTACGCTAACACTAACCCGTACCCTAGCACGTACGCTCACCCTAAACCGTTGTCATACACTAACCTGTACCCTAAACCGTCCCCGTCCCCGTCCCCGTCCCCTAAACCTAACCCTAACCCTAACCCTTACCCGAAGCCTTACCCTCACCCGTCCCCTAATCCTAACCCGTACGCTAACACTAACCCGTACCCTAACACGTACGCTCACCCTAAACCGTAGTCCTACACTAACCTGTACCCAAAACCGTCCCTGTCCCCGTCCCCGTCCCCTAAACCTAACCCTAACCCTAACCCTACCCCTTACCCGAAGCCTTACCCTCACCCGTCCCCTAATCCTAACCCGTACGCTAACACTAACCCGTACCCTAACACGTACGCTCACCCTAAACCGTTGTCGTACCCTAACCTGGACCCTAAACCGTCCCCGTCCCCGTCCCCTAACCCTAACCCTAACCCTAACCCGTCCCCGTCCCCGTCCCCTAACCCTAACCCTAACCCTTACCCGAAGCCTTACCGTCACCCGTCCCCTAATCCTAACCCGTACGCTAACACTAACCCATACCCTAACCTGTACCCTAAACCGTCCCTGTCCCCGTCCCCTAACCCTAACCCTAGCCCTAACCCTAACCCTAACCCTTACCCGAAGCCTTACCCTCACCTGTCCCCTAATCCTAAACCGTACGCTAACACTAACCCGTACCCTAACACGTACGCTCACCCTAAACCGTTGTCGTACCCTAACCTGTACCCTAAACCGTCCCCGTCCCCGTCCACGTCCCCTAACCCTAAACCTAACCCTTACCCGAAGCCTTACCCTCACCCGTCCTCTAATCCTAACCCGTACGCTAACACTAACCCATACCCTAACATGTAGGGTCACCCTAAACCGTTGTCGTACCTTAACCTGTACCCTAAACCGTCCCTGTCCCCGTCCCCTAACCCTAACCCTAACCCTAAGCCTAACCTTAACCCTTACCCGAAGCCTTACCCTCACCCGTCCCCTAATCCTAACCCGTACGCTAACACTAACCCGTACCCTAACACGTACGCTCACCCTAAACCGTTGTCGTAGCCTAACCTGTACCCTAAACCATCCCCGTCCCCTAACCCTAACCCTAACCCTAACCCTTACCCGAAGCCTTACCCTCACCCGTCCCCTAATCCTAACCCGTACGCTAACACTAACCCGTACCCTAACACGTACGCTCACCCTAAACCGTTGTCGTACACTAACCTGTACCCTAAACCGTCCCCGTCCCCTTCCCTGTCCCCTAAACCTAACCCTAACCCTTACCCGAAGCCTTACCCTCACCCGTCCCCTAATCCTAACCCTTACGCTAACACTAACCCGTACCCTAACAAGTACGCTCATCCTAAACCGTTGTCGTACCCTAACCTGTACCCTAAACTGTCCCCGTCCCCTAACCCTAACCCTAAACCTAACCCTAACCCTTACCCTCACCCGTCCCCTAATCCTAACCTGTACGCAAACACTAACCCGTACCCTAACACGTAAGCTCACCCTAAACCGTTGTTGTACCCTAACCTGTACCCTAAACCGTCCCCGTCCCCGTCCCCGTCCCCGTCCCCTAACCCTAACCCTTACCCGAAGCCTTACCCTCACCCGTCCCCTAATCCTAACCCGTTCCCCAACACTAAACCGTACCCTAACATGTACGCTCACCCTAAACCGTTGTCGTACCCTAATCTGTACCCTAAACCGTCCCCGTCCCCTAACCCTAACCCTAACCCTAATCTTTACCCGAAGCCTTACCCTCACCCGTCCCCTAATCCTAACCCGTACGCTAACACTAACCCATACCCTAACACGTACGCTCACCCTAAACCGTTGTCGTACCCTAACCTGAACCCTAAACCGTCCCCGTCCCCTAACCCTAACCCTAACCCTAACCCTAACACTTACCCGAAGCCTTACACTCACCCGTCCCATAATCCTCACGCGTACGCTAACACTAACCCGTACCCTAACACGTACGCTCACCCTAAACCGTTGTCGTACCATAACCTGTACCCTAAACCGTCCCCGTCCCCTAATCCTAACCCTAAACCTAACCCTAACCCTAACCCTTACCCTCACCCGTCCCCTAATCCTAACCCGTAAGGTAACACTAACCCGTACCCTAACACGTACGCTCACCCTAAACCGTTGTCGTACCCTAACCTGTACCCTAAACCGTCCCCGTACCCGTCCCCTGACCCTAACCCTAACCGTAACCCTAACCCTAACCCTTACCCAAAGCCTTACCCTAACCCTTCCCCTAATCCTAAACTGCACGCTAACACGAACCCTTACCCTAACACGTACGTTCACCCTAAACCGTTGTCGTACCTAACATGTACCCTAAACAGTCCCCGTCCCCGTGCCCGTCCCCTAACCCTAACCCTAACCCTTACTCGAAGCCTTACCCTAACCTGTCCCCTAATCCTAACCCGTACGCTAACATTAACCTGTACTCTAACACGTACACTCACCCTAAACCGTTGTCATACACTTACCTGTACACTCAAACGTCCCCTAACCCTAACCCTAACCCTAACCCTTACCCGAAGCCTTACCTTAACCCGTCCCCTAATCCTAACCCGTACACTAACACTAACCTGTACCCTAACACGTACGCTCACCCTAAACCGTTCTTGTACACTTACCTGTAACCTAAACCGTCCCCGTCCCCTTCCCCATCCCCTAACCCTAACCCTAACCCTAACCCTAACCCTTATCCGAAGCCTTACCCTCACCCCTCCCCTATTCCTAAACCGTACGCAAACACTAACCCACACCCTAAAACGTACGCTCACCCTAAACCGTTGTCGTACCCTAACCTGTACCCTAAACCGTCCCCATCCCCTAACCCTAACCCTAACCCTAAAACTAACCCTAGCCCTTACCCGAAGCCTTACCCTCACCCGACCCCTATTCCTAACCTGTACGCTAACACTAACCCTTACCCTAACACGTACGCTAACCCTAAACCGTTGTCGTACACTAACCTGTACCCTAAACCGTCCCCGTACCCTAAACCTAACCCTAACCCTAACCCTAACCCTAACCCTTACCCGAAGCCTTACACTCACCCGTGCCCTAATCCTAACCCGTACGCTAACACTAACCCGTACCCTAACAGGTACGCTCACCCTAAACCGTTGTCGTACCCTAAACTGTACCCTAAACCGTCCCTGTCCCCTAACCCTAAACCTAACCCTAACCCTAACCCTAACCCTTACCCGAAGCCTTACCCTCACCCGTCCCCTAATCCTAACCCGTACGCTAACACTAACCCGTACCCTAACACGTACGCTCACCCTAAACCGTTGTCGTACCCTAACCTGTACCCTAAACTGCCCCCGCCCCTAACCCTAACCCTAACCCTAACCCTAACACTTACCCGAAGACTTACCCTCACCCGTTCCCTAATCCTAACCCGTACGCTAACACTAACCCGTAACCTAACACGTACGCTCACCCTAAATCGTTGTCGTACCCTAACCTGTACCCTAAACCGTCCCCGTCCCCTAACCCTAACCCTAACCCTAACCCTAACCCTTACCTGTAGCCTTACCCTCACCCGTCCCTTATTCCTAACCCGTACGCTAACACTAACCCGTACCCTAACACGTACGCTCACTCTAAACCGTTGTCGTACCCTAACCTGTACCCTAAACCGTCCCCGTCCCCTAACCCTAACCCTAACCCTAACCCTAACCATTAGCCGAAGCCTTACACTCACCCGTCCCCTAATCCTAACCCGTACGCTAACACTAATCCGTACCCTAACACTTACGCTCACTCTAAACCGTTGTCGTACCCTAACCTGTACCCTAAGCCGTCCCCGTCCCCGTCCCCTAACCCTAACCCTAACCCTAACCCTTACCCGAAGCCTTACCCTCACACGTCCCCTAATCCTAACCCGTACGCTAACACTAACCCGTACCCTAACACGTACCCTCACCCTAAACGGTTGTCGTACACTAACCTGTACCCTAAACCGTCCCCGTGCCCGTCCCCTAACCCTAAACCTAACCATAACCCTAACCCTTTCCCGAAGCCTTACCCTCACCCGTCCCCTAATCCTAACCCGTGCGCTAACACTAACCCGCACCCTAACACGTACGCTCACCCTAAACTGTTGTCGTACCGTAAACTGTACCCTAAACCGTCCCTGCCCCTAACCCTAACCCTAACGCTTACCCGAAGCCTTACCCTCACCCGTCCCCTAATCCTAACCCGTACGCTAACACTAACCCGTACCCTAGCACGTACGCTCACCCTAAACCGTTGTCATACACTAACCTGTACCCTAAACCGTCCCCGTCCCCGTCCCCGTCCCCTAAACCTAACCCTAACCCTAACCCTTACCCGAAGCCTTACCCTCACCCGTCCCCTAATCCTAACCCGTACGCTAACACTAACCCGTACCCTAACACGTACGCTCACCCTAAACCGTAGTCCTACACTAACCTGTACCCAAAACCGTCCCTGTCCCCGTCCCCGTCCCCTAAACCTAACCCTAACCCTAACCCTACCCCTTACCCGAAGCCTTACCCTCACCCGTCCCCTAATCCTAACCCGTACGCTAACACTAACCCATACCCTAACACGTACGCTCACCCTAAACCGTTGTCGTACCCTAACCTGGACCCTAAACCGTCCCCGTCCCCGTCCCCTAACCCTAACCCTAACCCTAACCCGTCCCCGTCCCCGTCCCCTAACCCTAACCCTAACCCTTACCCGAAGCCTTACCGTCACCCGTCCCCTAATCCTAACCCGTACGCTAACACTAACCCATACCCTAACCTGTACCCTAAACCGTCCCTGTCCCCGTCCCCTAACCCTAACCCTAGCCCTAACCCTAACCCTAACCCTTACCCGAAGCCTTACCCTCACCCGTCCCCTAATCCTAAACCGTACGCTAACACTAACCCGTACCCTAACACGTACGCTCACCCTAAAACGTTGTCGCAGCCTAACCTGTACCCTAAACCGTACCCGTCCCCTAACCCTAACCCTAACCCTATCCCTAACCCTTACCCGAAGCCTTACCCTCACCCGTCCCCTAATCCTAACTCGTACGCTAACACTAACCCGTACCCTAACACGTACGCTCACCCTAAATCGTTGTCGTACCCTAACCTGTACCCTAAACCGTCCCCGAACACTAACCCTAACCCTAACCCTAACACTTACCCGAAGACTTACACTCACCCATCCCCTAATCCTAACCCGTACGCTAACACTAACCCGTACCCTAACACGTACGCTCACCCTAAACCGTTGTCGTACCCTAACGTGTACCCTAAACCGTCCCCGTCCCCTAAACCTAACCCTAATCCTAACCCTAACCCTTACCCGAAGTCTTAACCTCACCCGTCCCCTAATCCTAACCCTTACGCTAACACTAACCCGTACCCTAACACGTACGCTCACCCTAAATCGTTGTCGTACACTAACCTGTACCCTAAACCGTCCCCGTCCCCTAACCCTAACCCTAACCCTAACCCTTACCAGAAGCCTTACCCTCACCCGTCCCCTAATCCTAACCCGTACGCTAACACTAACCCGTACACTAACACGTACGCTCACCCTAAACTGTTGTCGTACCCTAACCTGTACCCTAAACCGTCCCTTTCCCCGTCCCGTAACCCTAACCCTAGCCCTAACGCTAACCCTAACCCTTACCCGAAGCCTTACCCTCACCCGTCCCCTAATCCTAATCCGTACGCTAACACTAACCCCTACCCTAACACGTACGCTCACCCTAAACTGTTGTCGTACCCTAACCTGTACCCTAAACCGTCCCCGTCCCCTAACCCTAACCCTAACCCTAACACTAACCCTAACCCTTACCCGAAGACTTACCCTCACCCGTCCCCTAATCCTAAACCTTACGCTAACACTAACCCGTACCCTAACACGTAAGCTCACCCTAAACCGTTTTCGTACCCTAACCTGTACCCTAAACCGTCCCCGTCCCCGTCCCCGTCCCCTAACCCTAACCCTAACCCTTACCCGAAGCCTTACTCTTACCCGTCCCCTAATCCTAAACCGTACGCTAACACTAACCCGTACCCTAACACGTACGCTCACCCTAAACCGTTGTCATACCCTAACCTGTACCCTAAACCGTCCCCGTCCCCTAACCCTAACCCTAACCCTATCCCTTACCCGAAGCCTTACCCTCACCCGTCCCCTAATCCTAACCCGTACGCTAACACTAACCCGTATCCTAACACGTACTCTCACCCTAAATCGTTGTCGTACACTAACCTGTACCCTAAACCGTCCCCGTACCCTAACCCTAACCCTAACCCTAACCCTAACCCTAACACTTACCCGAAGCCTTACCGTCACCTGTCCCCTAATCCTAACCCGTACTCTAACACTAACCCGTACCCTAACACGTACGCTCACCCTAAACCGTTGTCGTACCCTAACCTGTACCCTAAACCGTCCCCGTCCCCTAACCCTAACCCTAACCCTAACACTTACCCGAAGCCTTACCCTCACCCGTCCCATAATCCTCACCCGTACGATAACACTAACCCGTACCCTAACACGTACGCTCAACCTAAACCGTTGTCGTACCCTAACCTGTACCCTAAACCGTCCCCGTCCCCTAACCCTAACCCTTACCCGAAGCCTTACCCTCACCCGTCCCCTAATCCTAAACCGTACGCTAACACTAAACCGTAACCTAACACGTACGCTCACCCTAAACCGTTGTCGTACCCTAACCTGTACCCTAAACCGTCCCTGTCCCCGTCCCCTAACCCTAACACTAACCCTAACCCTTACCCGAAGCCGTACCCTCACCCGTCCCCTAATCCTAACCCGTGCGCTAACACTAACCCGCACCCTAACACGTACGCTCACCCTAAACTGTTGTCGTACCGTAAACTGTACCCTAAACCGTCCCTGCCCCTAACCCTAACCCTAACGCTTACCCGAAGCCTTACCCTCACCCGTCCCCTAATCCTAACCCGTACGCTAACACTAACCCGTACCCTAGCACGTACGCTCACCCTAAACCGTTGTCATACACTAACCTGTACCCTAAACCGTCCCTGTCCCCGTCCCCGTCCCCGAAACCTAACCCTAACCCTAACCCTTACCCGAAGCCTTACCCTCACCCGTCCCCTAATCCTAACCCGTACGCTAACACTAACCCGTACCCTAACACGTACGCTCACCGTAAACCGTAGTCCTACACTAACCTGTACCCAAAACCGTCCCCGTCCCCGTCCCCGTCCCCTAAACCTAACCCTAACCCTAACCCTACCCCTTACCCGAAGCCTTACCCTCACCCGTCCCCTAATCCTAACCCGTACGCTAACACTAACCCCTACCCTAACACGTACGCTCACCCTAAACCATTGTCGTACACTAACCTGGACCCTAAACCGTCCCCGTCCCCGTCCCCTAACCCTAACCCTAACCCTAACCCGTCCCCGTCCCCGTCCCCGTCCCCTAACCCTAACCCTAACCCTTACCCGAATCCTTACCGTCACCCGTCCCCTAATCCTAACCCGTACGCTAACACTAACCCATACCCTAACCTGTACCCTAAACCGTCCCTGTCCCCGTCCCCTAACCCTAACCCTAGCCCTAACCCTAACCCTAACCCTTACCCGAAGCCTTACCCTCACCCGTCCCCTAATCCTAAACCGTACGCTAACACTAACCCGTATCCTAACACGTACGCTCACCCTAAAACGTTGTCGCAGCCTAACCTGTACCCTAAACCGTACCCGTCCCCTAACCCTAACCCTAACCCTATCCCTAACCCTTACCCGAAGCCTTACCCTCACCCGTCCCCTAATCCTAACTCGTACGCTAACACTAACCCATACCCTAACACGTACGCTCACCCTAAATCGTTGTCGTACCCTAACCTGTACCCTAAACCGTCCCTGAACACTAAACCTAACCCTAACCCTAACACTTACCCGAAGACTTACCCTCACCCATCCCCTAATCCTAACCCGTACGCTAACACTAACCCGTACCCTAACACGTACGCTCACCCTAAACCGTTGTCGTACCCTAACGTGTACCCTAAACCGTCCCCGTCCCCTAAACCTAACCCTAATCCTAACCCTAACCCTTACCCGAAGCCTTACCCTCACCCGTCTCCTAATCCTAACCCGTACGCTAACACTAACCCGTAACCTAACACATACGCTCACCCTAAACCGTTGTCGTAGCCTAACCTGTACCCTAAACCGTCCCGTCCCCTAACCGTAACCCTAACCCTAACCCTTACCCGAAGTCTTAACCTCACCCGTCCCCTAATCCTAACCCTTACGCTAACACTAACCCGTACCCTAACACGTACGCTCACCCTAAATCGTTGTCGTACACTAACCTGTACCCTAAACCGTCCCTGTACCCTAACCCTAACCCTAACCCTAACCCTAACCCTAACACTTACCTGAAGCCTTACCCTCACCCGTCCCCTAATCCTAACCCGTACGCTAACACTAACTCGTACCCTAACACGTACGCTCACCCTGAACCGTTTTCGTACCCTAACCTGTACCCTAAACCGTCCCCGTCCCCTAACCCTAACCCTAACCTTAAACCTAACCCTTACCCGAAGCCTTACCCTCACCCGTCCCCTAATCCTAACCCGTACGCTAACACTAACCTGTACCCTAACACGTACGCTCACCCTAAACCTTTGTCGTACCCTAACCTGTACCCTAAACCGTCCGCGTCCCCTAACCCTAACCCTAACCCTAACCCTTACCCGAAGCCTTACCCTCACCCGTCCCATAATTCTAACCCGTACGCTAACACTAAACCGTACCCTAACACGTACGCTCACCCTAAACCGTTGTCGTACCCTAGCCTGTACCCTAAACCGTCCCCGTCCCCTAACCCTAACCCTAACCCTTACCCGAAGCCTTACCCTCACCCGTTCCCTAATCCTAACCCATACGCTAACACTAAACCGTAACCTAACACGTACGCTCACCCTAAACCGTTGTCGTACCCTAACTTGTACCCTAAACCGTCCCCGTCCCCTAACCCTAACCCTAACCCTAACCCTTACCAGAAGCCTTACCCTCACCCGTCCCCTAATCCTAACCCGTACGCTAACACTAACCCGTACACTAACACGTACGCTCACCCTAAACTGTTGTCGTACCCTAACCTGTACCCTAAACCGTCCCTTTCCCCGTCCCGTAACCCTAACCCTAACCCTAACGCTAACCCTAACCCTTACCCGAAGCCTTACCCTCACCCGTCCCCTAATCCTAATCCGTACGCTAACACTAACCCCTACCCTAACACGTACGCTCACCCTAAACCGTTGTCGTACCCTAACCTGTACCCTAAACCGTCCCCGTCCCCTAACCCTAACCCTAACCCTAACCCTAACCCTAACCCTTACCCGAAGACTTACCCTCACCCGTCCCCTAATCCTAAACCTTACGCTAACACTAACCCGTACCCTAACACGTAAGCTCACCCTAAACCGTTTTCGTACCCTAACCTGTACCCTAAACCGTCCCCGTCCCCGTCCCCGTCCCCTAACCCTAACCCTAACCCTTACCAGAAGCCTTACCCTCACCCGTCCCATAATCCAAACCCGTACGCCAACACTAACCCATACCCTAACACGTACGCTCACCCTAAACCGTTGTCGTACACTAACCTGTACCCTAAACCGTCCCCATCCCCTAACCCTAACCCTAACCCTAACCCTTACCCGAAGCCTTACTCTTACCCGTCCCCTAATCCTAAACCGTACGCTAACACTAAACCGTACCCTAACACGTACGCTCACCCTAAACCGTTGTCATACCCTAACCTGTACCCTAAACCGTCCCCGTCCCCTAACCCTAACCCTAACCCTATCCCTTACCCGAAGCCTTACCCTCACCCGTCCCCTAATCCTAACCCGTACGCTAACACTAACCCGTATCCTAACACGTACTCTCACCCTAAATCGTTGTCGTACACTAACCTGTACCCTAAACCGTCCCCGTACCCTAACCCTAACCCTAACCCTAACCCTAACCCTAACACTTACCCGAAGCCTTACCCTCACCCGTCCCCTAATCCTAACCCGTACGCTAACACTAACCCGTACCCTAACACGTACGCTCACCCTAAACCGTTGTCGTACCCTAACCTGTACCCTAAACCGTCCCCGTCCCCTAACCCTAACCCTAACCCTAACACTTACCCGAAGCCTTACCCTCACCCGTCCCATAATCCTCACCCGTACGATAACACTAACCCGTACCCTAACACGTACGCTCACCCTAAACCGTTGTCGTACCCTAACCTGTACCCTAAACCGTCCCCGTCCCCTAACCCTAACCCTAACCCTAACCCTTACCCGAAGCCTTACGCTCACCCGTCCCCTAATCCTAACCCGTACGCTAACACTAACACGTACCCTAACACGTACGCTCACCCTAAACTGTTGTCGTACCCTAACCTGTACCCTAAACCGTCCCCGTCCCCGTCCCCGTCCCCTAACCCTAACCCTAACCCTTACCCGAAGCCTTACCCTCACCCGTCCCCTAATCCTAACCCGTACGCAACACTAACCCATACCCTAACATGTACGCTCACCATAAAACGTTGTCGTACCCTAAGCTGTACCCTAAACCGTCCCTGTCGCCGTCCCCTAACCCTAATCCTAACCCTAACCCTAACCCTTACCCGAAGCCTTACCCTCACTCGTCCCCTAATCCTAACCCGTACGCTAACACTATCCCGTACCCTAACACGTACGCTCACCCTAAACGGTTGTCGCAGCCTAACCTGTACCCTAAACCGTCCCCGTCCCCGTCCCCTAACCCTAACCCTAACCCTTACCCGAAGCCTTACCCTCACCCGTCCCCTAATCCTAACTCGTGCGCTAACACTAACCCGTACCCTAACACGTACGCTCACCCTAAATCGTTGTCGTACCCTAACCTGTACCCTAAACCGTACCCGAACCCTAACCCTAAACCTAACCCTAACCCTAACCGTAACACTTACCCGAAGCCTTACCCTGACCCGTCCCCTACTTCTAACCCGTACGCTAACACTAACCCGTACCCTAACACGTACGCTCACACTAAACCGTTGTCGTACCCTAACCTGTACCCTAAACCGTCCCCGTCACCATCCCCTAACCCTAACCCTAACCCTAACCTTTACCCGAAGCCTTACCCTGACCCGTCCCCTAATCCTAACCCGTACGCTAACACTAACCCGTACCCTAACACGTACGCTTACCCTAAATCGTTGTCGTACCCTCACCTGTTCCCTAAACCGTCCCCGTCCCCTTCCCCATCCCCGTCCACTAACCCTAACCCTAACCCTTACCTGAAGCCTTACCCTCACCCGTCCCCTAATCCTAACCCGTACGCTAACACTAACCCGTACCCTAACACGTACGCTCACCCTAAACCGTTGTCGTAGCCTAACCTGTACCCTAAACCATCCCCGTCCCCTAACCCTAACCCTAGCACTAACCCTAACCCTTACCCGAAGCCTTACCCTCACCCGTCCCCTAATCCTAACCCGTACGCTAACACTAACCCGTACCCTAACACGTACGCTCACCCTAAATCGTTGTTGTACCCTAACCTGTACCTTAAACCGTCCCCGTACCCTAACCCTAACCCTAACCCTAACCCTAACCCTTTCCCGAAGCCTTACCCTCACCCGTCCCCTAATCCTGACCCGTACGCTAACACTAACCCGTACCCTAACACGTACGCTCACCCTAAACCGTTGACGTACACTAACCTGTACCCTAAACCGTCCCCGTCCCCTAACCCTAACCCAACCCTAACTCTAACCCTAACCCTTACCCGAAGTCTTACACTCACCCGTCCCCTAATCCTAACCCGTAAGCTAACACTAACACGTACCCTAACACGTACGCTCACCCTAAACTGTTGTCGTACCCTAACCTGTATCCTAAACCGTCCACGTCCCCGTCCCCAAACCTAACCCTAACCCTAACCCTAACCTTTACCCGAAGCCTTACCCTCACCCGTCCCCTAATCCTAACCCGTACGCTAACACTAACCCGTTCCCTAACATGTACGCTCACCCTAAACCGTTGTCGTACCCTAACCTGTACCCTAAACCGTCCCCGTCCCCGTCCCCGTCCCCGTCCCCTAACCCTAACCCTAACCTTTATCCGAAGCCTTACCCTCACACGTCCCCTAATACTAACGCGTACGCTAACACTAACCCATACCCTAACATGTACGCTCACGCTAAACCGTTGTCCTACCCTAACCTGTACCCTAAACCGTCCCTGTCCCCGTCCCCTAACCCTAACCCTAACCCTAACCCTAACCCTAACCCTTACCCGAAGCCTTACCCTCACCCGTCCCCTAATCCTAAGCCGTACGCTAACACTAACCCCTACCCTAACACGTACGCTCACCCTAAAACGTTGTCGTAGCCTAACCTGTACCCTAAACCGTCCCCGTCCCCTAACCCTAACCCTAACCCTAACCCTAACCCTTACCCGAAGCCTTACCCTCACCCGTCCCCTAATCCTAACCCGTACGCTAACACTAACCCGTACCCTAACACGTACGCTCACCCTAAATCATTGTCGTACCCTAACCTGTACCCTAAACCGTCCCCGTACCCTAACCCTAACCCTAACCGTAACCCTAACCCTAACACTTACCCGAAGCCTTACCCTCACCCGTCCCCTAATCCTAACCCGTACGCTAACACTAACCCGTACCCTAACACGTACGCTCACCCTAAACCGTTGTCGTACCCTAACCTGTACCCTAAACCGTCCCCGTCCCTAACCCTAACCCTAACCCTAAACCTAACCCTTACCCGAAGCCTTACCCTCACCCGTCCCCAATCCTAACCCATACGCTAACACTAACCCGTACCCTAACACGTACGCTCACCCTAAACCGTTGTCGTACCCTAACCTGTACCCTAAACAGTCCCCGTCCCCTAACCCTAACCCTAACCCTAACCCTAACCCTTACCCAAAGCCTTACCCTCACACGTCCCCTAATCCTAACCCGTACACTAACACTAATCCGTACCCTAACACGTACGCTCACCCTAAACTGTTGACGTACCCTAACCTGTACCCTAAACCGTCCCCGTCCCCTAACCCTAATTCTGACCCTAACCCTAACCCTAACCCTTACCCGAAGCCTTACACTCACCCGTCCCCTAAACCTAACCCGTACCCTAACACTAACCCGTATCCTAACACGTACGCTCACCATATACCGTTGTCGTACCCTAACCTGTACCCTAAACCGTCCCCGTCCCCGTCCCCTAACCCAAGCCCTAACCCTAACCTTTACCCGAAGCCTTACCCTCACCCGTCCCCTAATCCTAACCCGTACGCTAACACTAACCCGTACCCTTAAACGTACGCTCACCCTAAACCCTTGTCGTACCCTAACCTGGACCCTAAACCGTCCCCGTCCCCGTCCCCGTCCCTGTCCCCGTCCCCTAACCCTAACCCTAACCCTAACCCTAACCCTAACCCTAACCCTTACCCGAAGCCTTACCCTCACCCGTCCCCTAATCCTAACCCGTACGCTAACACTAACCCGTACCCTAACACGTACGCTCACCCTGAACCACTGTCGTAGCCTAACCTGTACCCTAAACCATCCCCGTCCCCTAACCCTAACCCTAACCCTAAACCTAACCCTTACCCGAAGCCTTACCCTCACCCGTCCCCTAATCCTAACCCGTACGCTAACACTAACCCGTACCCTAACACGTACGCTCACCCTAAACCGTTGTCGTACCCTAACCTGTACCCTAAACCGTCCCCGTCCCCGTCCACGTCCCCTAACCCTAAACCTAACCCTTACCCGAAGCCTTACCCTCACCCGTCCTCTAATCCTAACCCGTACGCTAACACTAACCCAAACCCTAACATGTACGGTCACCCTAAACCGTTGTCGTACCATAACCTGTACCCTAAACCGTCCCTGTCCCCGTCCCCTAACCCTAACCCTAACCCTAACCCTAACCTTAACCCTTACCCGAAGCCTTACTCTCACCCGTCCCCTAATCCTAACCCGTACGCTAACACTAACCCGT
Source organism: Delphinapterus leucas (assembly GCF_059928025.1). NCBI lineage: Eukaryota > Metazoa > Chordata > Mammalia > Artiodactyla > Monodontidae > Delphinapterus > Delphinapterus leucas. Next base: position 6,996,259 of record NW_028322236.1, on the reverse strand, counting down.
ACCCTAACACGTACGCTCACCCTAAACCGTTGTCGTAGCCTAACCTGTACCCTAAACCATCCCCGTCCCCTAACCCTAACCCTAACCCTAACCCTTACCCGAAGCCTTACCCTCACCCGTCCCCTAATCCTAACCCGTACGCTAACACTAACCCGTACCCTAACACGTACGCTCACCCTAAACCGTTGTCGTACACTAACCTGTACCCTAAACCGTCCCCGTCCCCTTCCCCGTCCCCTAAACCTAACCCTAACCCTTACCCGAGGCCTTACCTTCACCCGTCCCCTAATCCTAACCCTTACGCTAACACTAACCCGTACCCTAACAAGTACGCTCACCCTAAACCGTTGTCGTACCCTAACCTGTACCCTAAACTGGCCCCGTCCCCTAACCCTAACCCTAAACCTAAACCTAACCCTTACCCTCACCCGTCCCCTAATCCTAACCTGTACGCAAACACTAACCCGTACCCTAACACGTAAGCTCACCCTAAACCGTTGTTGTACCCTAACCTGTACCTTAAACCGTCCCCGTCCCCGTCCCCGTCCCCTAACCCTAACCCTAACCCTTACCCGAAGCCTTACCCTCACCCGTCCCCTAATCCTAACCCGTTCCCCAACACTAAACCGTACCCTAACATGTACGCTCAACCTAAACCGTTGTCGTACCCTAATCTGTACCCTAAACCGTCCCCGTCCCCTAACCCTAACCCTAACCCTAATCTTTACCCGAAGCCTTACCCTCACCCGTCCCCTAATCCTAACCCGTACGCTAACACTAACCCATACCCTAACACGTACGCTCACCCTAAACCGTTGTCGTACCCTAACCTGAACCCTAAACCGTCCCCGTCCCCTAACCCTAACCCTAACCCTAACCCTAACCCTTACCCGAAGCCTTACAATCACCCGTCCCATAATCCTCACGCGTACGCTAACACTAACCCGTACCCTAACACGTACGCTCACCCTAAACCGTTGTCGTACCATAACCTGTACCCTAAACCGTCCCCGTCCCCTAACCCTAACCCTAAACCTAACCCTAACCCTAACCCTTACCCTCACCCGTCCCCTAATCCTAACCCGTAAGGTAACACTAACCCGTACCCTAACACGTACGCTCACCCTAAACCGTTGTCGTACCCTAACCTGTACCCTAAACCGTCCCCGTACCCGTCCCCTGACCCTAACCCTAACCGTAACCCTAACCCTAACCCTTACCCAAAGCCTTACCCTAACCCTTCCCCTAATCCTAAACTGCACGCTAACACGAACCCTTACCCTAACACGTACGTTCACCCTAAACCGTTGTCGTACCTAACATGTACCCTAAACAGTCCCCGTCCCCGTGCCCGTCCCCTAACCCTAACCCTAACCCTTACTCGAAGCCTTACCCTAACCTGTCCCCTAATCCTAACCCGTACGCTAACATTAACCTGTACTCTAACACGTACACTCACCCTAAACCGTTGTCATACACTTACCTGTACACTCAAACGTCCCCTAACCCTAACCCTAACCCTAACCCTTACCCGAAGCCTTACCTTAACCCGTCCCCTAATCCTAACCCGTACACTAACACTAACCTGTACCCTAACACGTACGCTCACCCTAAACCGTTCTTGTACACTTACCTGTAACCTAAACCGTCCCCGTCCCCTTCCCCATCCCCTAACCCTAACCCTAACCCTAACCCTAACCCTTATCCGAAGCCTTACCCTCACACCTCCCCTATTCCTAAACCGTACGCAAACACTAACCCACACCCTAAAACGTACGCTCACCCTAAACCGTTGTCGTACCCTAACCTGTACCCTAAACCGTCCCCATCCCCTAACCCTAACCCTAACCCTAAAACTAACCCTAGCCCTTACCCGAAGCCTTACCCTCACCCGACCCCTATTCCTAACCTGTACGCTAACACTAACCCTTACCCTAACACGTACGCTAACCCTAAACCGTTGTCGTACACTAAACTGTACCCTAAACCGTCCCCGTACCCTAAACCTAACCCTAACCCTAACCCTAACACTTACCCGAAGCCTTACACTCACCCGTCCCCTAATCCTAACCCGTACGCTAACACTAACCCGTACCCTAACAGGTACGCTCACCCTAAACCGTTGTCGTACCCTAAACTGTACCCTAAACCGTCCCTGTCCCCTAACCCTAAACCTAACCCTAACCCTAACCCTAACCCTTACCCGAAGCCTTACCCTCACCCGTCCCCTAATCCTAACCCGTACGCTAACACTAACCCGTACCCTAACACGTACGCTCACCCTAAACCATTGTCGTACCCTAACCTGTACCCTAAAGTGTCCCCGTCCCCTAACCCTAACCCTAACCCTAACCCTAACCCTTACCCGAAGCCATACCCTCAACCATCCCCTAATCCTAACCCGTACGCTAACACTAACACGTACCCTAACACGTACGCTCACCCTAAACCGTTGTCGTACCCTAACCTGTACCCTAAACTGCCCCCGCCCTTAACCCTAACCCTAACCCTAACCCTAACCCTTACCCGAAGACTTACCCTCACCCGTTCCCTAATCCTAACCCGTACGCTAACACTAACCCGTAACCTAACACGTACGCTCACCCTAAATCGTTGGCGTACCCTAACCTGTACCCTAAACCGTCCCCGTCCCCTAACCCTAACCCTAACCCTAACCCTAACCCTTACCTGTAGCCTTACCCTCACCCGTCCCTTATTCCTAAGCCGTACGCTAACACTAACCCGTACCCTAACACGTACGCTCAATCTAAACCGTTGTCGTACCCTAACCTGTACCCTAAACCGTCCCCGTCCCCTAACCCTAACCCTAACCCTAACCCTAACCATTAGCCGAAGCCTTACACTCACCCGTCCCCTAATCCTAACCCGTACGCTAACACTAATCCGTACCCTAACACTTACGCTCACTCTAAACCGTTGTCGTACCCTAACCTGTACCCTAAGCCGTCCCCGTCCCCTAACCCTAACCCTAACCCTAACCCTTACCCGAAGCCTTACCCTCACACGTCCCCTAATCCTAACCCGTACGCTAACACTAACCCGTACCCTAACACGTACCCTCACCCTAAACGGTTGTCGTATACTAACCTGTACCCTAAACCGTCCCCGTGCCCGTCCCCTAACCCTAAACCTAACCCTAACCCTAACCCTTTCCCGAAGCCTTACCCTCACCCGTCCCCTAATCCTAACCCGTACGCTAACACTAACCCGTACCCAAAACATACGCTCACCCTAAACCGTTGTCGTACCCTAACCTGTACCCTAAACCGTCCCCGTCCCCAACCCTAACCCTAACCCTAACCCTAACCCTAACCCTTACCTGTAGCCTTACCCTCACCCGTTCCCTAATCCTAACCCGTACGCTAACACTAACCCGTACCCTAACACGTACGCTCACCCTAAACCGTTGTCGTACCCTTACCTGTACCCTAAACCGTCCCCGTCCCCTAACCCTAAGCCTAACCCTAACCCTAACCCTTACCCGAAGCCTTACATTCACCCGTCCCCTAATCCTAACTCGTACGCTAACACTAATCCGTACCCTAACACTTACGCTCACTCTAAACCATTGTCGTACCCTAACCTGTACCCTAAGCCGTCCCCGTCCCCTAACCCTAACCCTAACCCTAACCTTAACCCTTACCGTTACCCGAAGCCTTACTGTCACCCGTCCCCTAATCCTAACCTGTACGGTAACACTAACCCGTACCCTAACACGTACCCTCACCCTTAACCGTTGTCGTACCATAACCTGTACCCTAAACCGTCCCCGTGCCCGTCCCCTAACCCTAAACCTAACCCTAACCCTAACCCTTTCCCGAAGCCTTACCCTCACCCGTCCCCTAATCCTAACCCGTACGCTAACACTAACCCGTACCCTAACACGTACGCTCACCCTAAACCGTTGTCGTACCCTAACCTGTACCCTAAACCGTCCCCGTCCCCTAACCCTAACCCTAACCCTAACCCTAACCCTTACCCGAAGCCTTACCCTCACCCGTCCCCTAATCCTAACCCGTACACTAACACTAACCCGTACCCTAAGACGTACGCTCACCCTAAACCGTTGACGTACCCTAAACTGTACCCTAAACCGTCCCTGTCCCTTAACCCTAACCCTAACCCTAACCCTAACCCTTACCCGAAGCCTTACCCTCAACCGTCCCCTATTCCTAACCCGTACGCTAACACTAATCCGTACCCTAACACGTACGCTCACCCTAAACAGTTGTCGTACCCTAACCTGTACCCTAAACCGTCCCCGTCCCCTAACCCAAACCCTAACCCTAACCCTAACCCTAACCCTTACACGAAGCCTTACCCTCACCCGTCCCCTAATCCTAACCCGTACGCTAACACTAACCCATACCCTAACACGTACGCTCACCCTAAACCGTTGTCGTACCCTTACCTGTACCCTAAACCGTTCCCGTCCCCTAATCCTAACCCTAACCCTAACCCTAACCTTACCCGAAGCCTTACCCTCACCCGTAACCTAATCCTAACCCGTACGCTAACACTAACCCGTACCCTAACACGTACGCTCACCCTAAACCGTTGTCGTACACTAACCTGTACCCTAAACCGTCCCCGTCCCCTAACCCTAACCCTAACCCTAACCCTTACCCGAAGCCTTAACCTCACCCGTCCCCTAATCCTAAACCGTATGCTAACACTAACCCGTACGCTCACCCTAAACCGTTGTCGTACCCTAACCTGTACCCTAAACCGTCCCCGTCCCCGTCCCCTAACCCTAACCCTAACCCTAACCCTAACCCTTACCCGAAGCCTTACCCTCACCCGTCCCTTAATCCTAACCCGTACGCTAACACTAACCCGTACTCTAACACGTACGCTCACCCTAAACCGTTGTCGTACCCTAACCTTTACCCTAAACCATCCCCGTCCCCGTCCCCTAACCCTAACCCTAACCCTAACCCTAACCCTTACCCGAAGCCTTACCCTCACCCGTCCCCTAATCCTAACCCGTATGCAAACACTAACCCGTACCCTAACACGTACGCTCACACTAAACCGTTGTCGTACCCTAACCTGTACCCTAAACCGTCCCCGTCCCCTAACCCTAACCATAACCCTAACCCTAACTATTACCCGAAGCCTTACCCTCACCCGTCCCCTAATCCTAACCCGTACGCTAACACTAACCCGTACCCTAACACGTACGCTCACCCTAAACCGTTGTCGTACCCTAACCTGTACGCTAAACCGTCCCCGTCCCCTAACCCTAACCCTAACACTAACCCTAACCCTAATCCTTACCCGAAGCCTTACACTCACCCGTCCCCTAATCCTAACCCGTACGCTAACACTAACCCGTACCCTAACACGTACGCTCACCCTAAACCGTTTTTGTACCCTAACCTGTACCCTAAACCGTCCCCGTCCCCGTCCCCTAACCCTAAACCTAACCCTAACCCTTACCCGAAGCCTTACCCTCAACCGTCCCCTAATCCAAACCCGTACGCTAACACTAACCCGTACCCTAACACGTACGCTCAACCTAAACCGTTGTCGTACACTAACCTGTACCCTAAACCGTCCCCGTGCCCGTCCCCTAACCCTAAACCTAACCCTAACCCTAACCGTTACCCGAAGCCTTACCCTCACCCTTCCCGTAATCCTAACCCATACGCTAACACTAACCCGTACCCTAAAACGTACGCTCACCCTAAACCGTTGTCGTACCCTAACCTGTACCCTAAACCGTCCCCGTCCCGTAACCCTAACCCTAACTCTAACCCTAACACTAACCCTTACCCGAAGCATTACCTTCCCCCGTCCCCTAATCCTAACCCGTACGCTAACACTAAACCGTACCCTAACACTTACGCTCATCCTAAATCGTTGTCGTACCCTAACCTGTACCCTAAACCGTCCCCGACCCCTAACCCTAACCCTAACCCTAAGCCTAAGCCTAACACTTACCCGAAGCCTTACCCTCACCCGTCCCCTAATCCTAACCCGTACGCTAACACTAACCCGTACCCTAACACGTACGCTCACCCTAAACCGTTGTCGAACCCTAACCTGTACCCTAAACCGTCCCCGTCCCCTAACCCTAACCCTAACCCTAACCCTAACCCTTACCCGAAGCCTTACCCTCACCCGTCCCCTAATCCTAACCCGTACGCTAACACTAACCCGTACCCTAACACGTACGCTCACCCTAAACCGTTGTCGTACCCTAACCTGTACCCTAAACCGTCCCCGTCCCCTAACCCTAACCCTAACCCTAACCCTAACCCTTACCCGAAGCCTTACCCTCACCCGTCCCCTAATCCTAACCCGTACGCTAACACTAACCCGTACTCTAACACGTACGCTGACCCTAAACCGTTGTCGTACCCTAAACTTTACCCTAAACCATCCCCGTCCCCTAACCCTAACCCTAACCCTAACCCTAACCCTAACCCTTACCCGAAGCCTTACCCTCACCCGTCCCCTAATCCTAACCCGTATGCTAACACTAACCCGTACCCTAACACGTACGCTCACCCTAAACCGTTGTCGTACCCTAACCTGTACCCTAAACCGTCCCCGTCCCCTAACCCCAACCCTAACCCTAAACCTAACCCTAACCCTTACCCGAAGCCTTACCTTCACCCGTCCCCTAATCCTAACCCGTACGCTAACACTAACCCGTACTCTAACACGTACGCTCACCCTAAACCGTTGTCGTACCCTAACCTTTACCCTAAACCATCCCCGTCCCCTAACCCTAACCCTAACCCTAACCCTAACCCTAACCCTTACCCGAAGCCTTACCCTCACCCGTCCCCTAATCCTAACCCGTATGCTAACACTAACCCGTACCCTAACACGTACGCTCACCCTAAACCGTTGTCGTACCCTAACCTGTACCCTAAACCGTCCCCGTCCCCTAACCCTAACCATAACCCTAACCCTAACTATTACCCGAAGCCTTACCCTCACCCGTCCCCTAATCCTAACCCGAACGCTAACACTAACCCGTACCCTAACACGTACGCTCACCCTAAACCGTTGTCGTACCCTAACCTGTACGCTAAACCGTCCCCGTCCCCTAACCCTAACCCTAACACTAACCCTAACCCTAATCCTTACCCGAAGCCTTACACTCACCCGTCCCCTAATCCTAACCCGTACGCTAACACTAACCCGTACCCTAACACGTACGCTCACCCTAAACCGTTTTTGTACCCTAACCTGTACCCTAAACCGTCCCCGTCCCCGTCCCCTAACCCTAAACCTAACCCTAACCCTTACCCGAAGCCTTACCCTCAACCGTCCCCTAATCCTAACCCGTACGCTAACACTAACCCGTACCCTAACACGTACGCTCAACCTAAACCGTTGTCGTACACTAACCTGTACCCTAAACCGTCCCCGTGCCCGTCCCCTAACCCTAACCCTAACCCTAACCCTAACCGTTACCCGAAGCCTTACCCTCACCCTTCCCGTAATCCTAACCCGTACGCTAACACTAACCCGTACCCTAAAACGTACGCTCACCCTAAACCGTTGTCGTACCCTAACCTGTACCCTAAACCGTCCCCGTCCCGTAACCCTAACCCTAACTCTAACCCTAACACTAACCCTTACCCGAAGCATTACCCTCCCCCGTCCCCTAATCCTAACCCATACGCTAACACTAAACCGTACCCTAATACTTACGCTCATCCTAAACCGTTGTCGTACCCTAACCTGTACCCTAAACCGTCCCCGTCCCCTAACCCTAACCCTAACCCTAAGCCTAAGCCTAACCCTTACCCGAAGCCTTACCCTCACCCGTCCCCGAATCCTAACCCGTACGCTAACACTAACCCGTACCCTAACACGTACGCTCATCCTAAACCGTTGTCGTACCCTAACCTGTACCCTAAACCGTCCCCGTCCCCTAACCCTAACCCTAACCCTAACCCTAACCCTAACCCTTACCCGAAGCCTTACCCTAACCCGTCCCCTAATCCTAACTCGTACGCTAACACTAACACGTACCCTAACACGTACCCTCACCCTAAACCGGTGTCGTACCCTAATTTGTACCCTAAACCGTCCCCGTGCCCGTCCCCTAACCATAACCCTAACCCTAACCCTAACCCTTTCCCGAAGCCTTACCCTCACCCGTCCCCTAATCCTAACCCGTACGCTAACACTATCCCGTACCCTAACACGTACGCTCACCCTAAACCATTGTCGTACCCTAACCTGTACCCTAAACCGTCCCCGTCCCCTAACCCGAACCCTAACCCTAACCCTAACCCTTACCCGAAGCCTTACACTCACCCGTCCCCTAATCCTTACCCGTATGCTAACACTAACGCGAACCCTAACACGTACCCTCACCCTAAACCGTTGTCGTAACCTAACCTGTACCCTAAACCGTCCCCGTCCCCGTCCCCTAACCCTAACACTAACCCTAACCCTAACCCTTACCCGAAGCCTTACCCCACCCGTCCCCTAATCCTAACCCGTACGCTAACAATAACCCGTACCCTAACACGTACGCTCACCCTAAACCGTTGTCGTACCCTAACATGTACCCTAAACCGTCCCCGTCCCCTAACACTAACCCTAATACTAACCTTAACCCTAACCCTTACCCGAAGCCTTACCCTCACCCGTCCCTTAATCCTAACCCGTACGCGAACACTAACCCGTACCCTAACACGTACGCTCACCCTAAACCGTTGTCGTACTCTAACGTGTACCCTAAACCATCCCCGTCCCCTAACCCTATCACTAACCCTAACCCTTACCCGAAGTCTTACCCTCACTCGTCCCCTAATCCTAACCCGTACGCTAACACTAACCCGTACCCTAACACGTACGCTCACCCTAAACCGTTGTCGTACCCTAACTTGTACCCTAAACCGTCCCCGTCCCCGTCCCTTAACCCTAACCCTAACCCTAACCCTAACCCTTACCCGAAGCCTTACCCTCACCCGTCCCCTAATCCTAACCCGTACGCTAACACTAACCCGTACCCTAACACGTACGCTCACCCTAAACCGTTGTCGTACCCTAACCTGTACCCTAAAGCGTCCCCGTCCCCTAACCCTAACCCTAACCCTAACCCTAACCCTAAACCTTACCCGAAGCCTTACCCTCACCCGTCCGCTATTCCTAACCCGTACGCAAACACTACCCCACACCATAACACTTACGCTCACCCTAAACCGTTGTCGTACCCTAACCTTTACCCTAAACCGTCCCCGTCCCCTACCCCTAACCCTAACCCTAACCCTAACCCTAACCCTAACCCTTACCCGAAGCCTTACCCTCAAACGTCCCCTAATCCTAACCCGTACGCTAACACTAACCCGTACCCTAACACGTACGCTCACCCTAAATAGTGGTCGTACCCTAACCTGTACCCTAAATCATAACTGTCCCCGGCCCCTAACCCTAACCCTAACCCTAAACCTTACGCGAAGTCTTACCCTCACCCGTCCCCTAATACTAACCCGTACGCTAACACTAACCCGTACCCTAACACGTACGCTCACACTAAACCGTTGTCGTACCCAAACCTGTACCCTAAACCGTCCCCGTCCCCGTCCCCTAACCCTAACCCTAACCCTAACCCTAACCCTTACCTGTAGCCTTACCCTCACCCGTCCCCTAATCCTAATCCGTACGCTAACACTAACCCGTACCCTAACACGTACGCTCAACCTAAACCGTTGTCGTACACTAACCTGTACCCTAAACCGTCCCTGTCCCCTAACCCTAACCCTAACCCTAACCCTAACCCTAACCCTTACCCGAAGACTTACACTCACCCGTCCCCTAATCCTAACCCGTACGCTAACACTAATCCGTACCCTAACACTTACGCTCACTCTAAACCGTTGTCGTACCCTAACCTGTACCCTAAGCCATCCCCGTCCCCTAACCCTAACCCTAACCCTAACCCTAACCCTAACCCTTACCCGAAGCCTTACCCTCACCCTTCCCCTAATCCTAACCCGTACGCTAACACTAACCCGTACCCTAACACGTACCCTCACCCTAAACCGTTGTCGTACCCTAACCTGTACCCTAAACCGTCCCCATGCCCGTCCCCTAACCCTAAACCTAACCCTAACCCTAACCCTTTCCCGAAGCCTTACCCTCACCCGTCCCCTAATCCTAACCCGTACGCTAACACTAACCCGTACCCTAACACGTACGCTCACCATAAACCGTTGTCGTACCCTAACCTGTACCCTAAACCGTCCCCGTCCACTAACCCTAACCCTAACCCTAATCCTAACCGTAACCCTTACCCGAAGCCTTACACTCACCCGTCCCCTAATCCTCACCCGTACGCTAACACTAACCCGTACCCTAACACGTACGCTCACCCTAAACCGTCGTCGTACCCTAACCTGTACCCTAAACCGTCCCCGTCCCCGTCCCCTAACCCTAACCCTAACCCTAACCCTAACCCTTACCCGAAGCCTTACCCTCACCCGTCCCCTAATCCTAACCCGTACACTAACACTAACCCGTACCCTAACACGTAGGCTCACCCTAAACCGTTGACGTACAGTAACCTGTACCCTAAAACGTCCCTGTCCCCTAACCCTAACCCTAACCCTAACCCTAACCCTTACCCGAAGCCTTACCCTCACCCGTCCCCTAATCCTAACCCGTACGCAAACACTAATCCATACCCTAACACGTACGCTCACCCTAAACCGTTGTCGTACACTAACCTGTACCCTAAACCGTCCCCGTCCCCTAACCCTAACCCTAACCCTAACCCTAACCCTAACCCTAACCTTTACCCGAAGCCTTACCCTCACCCATCCCCTAATCCTAACCCGTACGCTAACACTAAACCGTACCCTAACACTTACGCTCATCCTAAACCGTTGTCGTACCCTAACCTGTACCCTAAACCGTCCCCGTCCCCTAACCCTAACCCTAACCCTAAGCCTAAGCCTAACCCTTACCCGAAGCCTTACCCTCACCCGTCCCCTAATCCTAACCCGTACGCTAACAGTAACCCGTACCCTAACACGTACGCTCACCCTAAACCGTTGTTGTACCCTAACCTGTACCCTAAACCGTCCCCGTCCCCTAACCCTAACCCTAACCCTAACCCTAACCCTAACCCTTACCCGAAGCCTTACCCTAACCCGTCCCCTAATCCTAAATCGTACGCTAACACTAACCCGTACCCTAACACGTACCCTCACCCTAAACCGGTGTCGTACCCTAACCTGTAGCCTAAACCGTCCCCGTGCCCGTCCCTTAACCCTAACCCTAACCCTAACCCTAACCCTTTCCCGAAGCCTTACCCTCACCCGTCCCCTAATCCTAACCCGTACGCTAACACTAACCCGTACCCTAACATGTACGCTCACCCTAAACCGTTGTCGTACCCTAACCTGTACCCTAAACCGTCCCCGTCCCCTAACGCTAACCCTAACCCTAACCCTAACCCTAAACCTTACCCGAAGCCTTACACTCACCCGTCCCCTAATCCTCACCCGTATGCTAACACTAACCCGTACCCTAACACGTACCCTCACCTTAAACCGTTGTCGTACCCTAACCTGTACCCTAAACCGTCCCCGTCCCCGTCCCCTAACCCTAACCCTAACCCTAACCCTAACCCTTACCCGAAGCCTTACCCCACCCGTCCCCTAATCCTAACCCGTACGCTAACAATAACCCGTACCCTAACACGTACGCTCACCCTAAACCGTTGTCGTACCCTAACATGTACCCTAAACCGTCCCCTAACCCTAACCCTAACCCTAACCCTAACCTTAACCCTAACCCTTACCCGAAGCCTTACCCTCACCCGTCCCGAATCCTAACCCGTACGCGAACACTAACCCGTACCCTAACACGTAAGCTCACCCTAAACCGTTGTCGTACCCTAACCTGTACCCTAAACCGTCCCCGTCCCCTAACCCTAACCCTAACCCTAACCGTAAACCTAACCCTTACCAGAAGCCTTACCCTCACCCGTCCCCTAAACCTAACCCGTACGCTAACACTAATCCGTAACCTAACACGTACGCTCACCCTAAACCATTGTCGTACCCTAACCTGTACCCTAAACCGTCCCCGTCCCCTAACCCTAACCCTAACCCTAACCCTAACCCTTACCCGAAGCCTTACCCTCACCCGTCCCCTAATCCTAACCCGTACGCTAACACTAACCCGTACCCTACCACGTACGCTCACCCTAAACCGTTGTCGTACCCTAACCTGTACCCTAAACCGTCCCCGTCCCCATCCCCTAACCCTAACCCTAACCCTAACCCTAACTCTTACCCGAAGCCTTAACCTCACCCGTCCCCTAATCCTAAACCGTACGCTAACACTAACTCGTACCCAAAACGTACGCTCACCCTAATCCGTTGTCGCACCCTAACCTGTACCCTAAACCGTCCCCGCCCCCTAACCCTAACCCTAAACCTAACCCTAACCCTTACCCGAAGCCTTACCCTCACCCGTCCCCTAATCCTAACCCGTACGCTAACACTAAGCCGTACCCTAACACGTACGCTCACGCTAAACCGTTGTCGTACCCTCACCTGTACCCTAAACCGTCACCATCCCCTAACCCTAATCCTAACCCTAACCCTAACCGTAACACTTACCCGAAGCCTTACCCTCACCCGTCCCCTAATCCTAACCCGTACTCTAACACTAACCCATGCCCTAACACGTACGCTCACCCTAAACCGTTGTCGTACCCTAACCTGTATCCTAAACCGTCTCCATCCCTTAAACCTAACCCTAAGCCTAACCCTAACCCTTACCCGAATCCTTACCCACACACGTCCCCTAATCCTAACCCGTACGCAAACACTAACCCGTACCCTAACACGTACGCTCACCCTAAACCGTTGTCGTACCCTAAACTGTACCCTAAATCGTCCCCGTCGCCGTCACCTAACCCTAACCCTAACCCTAACCCTAACCCTAACCCTTACCCGAAGCCGTACCCTCACCCGTCCCCTATTCCTAACCCGTACGCTAACACTAACCCGTACCCTAACACGTACGCTCACCCTAAACCGTTGTCGTACCCTAACCTGTACCCTAAACCGTCCCCGTCCCCTAACCCTATTCCTAACCCTAACCCTTACCCGAAGTCTTACCCTCACCCGTCCCCTAATCCTAACCGTACGCTAACACTAACCCGTACCCTAACACGTACGCTCACCCTAAACCGTTGTCGTACCCTAACCTGTACCCTAAACCGTCCCCATCCCCGTCCCTTAACCCTAACCCTAACCCTAACCCTAACACTTACCCGAAGCCTTACCCTCACCCGTCCCCTAATCCTAACCCGTACGCTAACACTAACCCATACCCTAACACGTACGTTCACCCTAAACCGTTGTCGTACCCTAACCTGTACCCTAAACCGTCCCCGTCCCCTAACCCTAACCCTAACCCTAAGCCTAAGCCTAACCCGAAGCCTTACCCTCACCCGTCCCCTATTCCTAACCCGTACGCTAACACTAACACGTACCCTAACACGTACGCTCACCCTAAACCATTGTCGTACCCTAACCTGTACCCTAAACCGTCCACATCCCCTAACCCTAACCCTAACCCTAACCCTAACCCTAACCCTTACCCGAAGCCTTACCCTCACCCGTCCCCTAATCCTAACCCGTACGCTAACACTAACATGTACCCTAACACGTACGCTCAGCCTAAACCATTGTCATACCCTAACCTGTAACCTAAATCGTCCCCGTCCCCTAACCCTAACCCTAAACCTAACTCTAACCCAAACCCTAACCCTTACCCGAAGCCTTAACCTCACCCGTCCCCTAATCCTAACCCGTACGCTAACACTAACCCATACCCTAACACGTACGCTCACCCTAAACCGTTGTCGTACCCTTACCTGTACCCTAAACCGTCCCCGTCCCCTAATCCTAACCCTAACCCTAACCCTAACCTTACCCGAAGCCTTACTCTCACCCGTAACCTAATCCTAACCCGTACGCTAACACTAACCCGTACCCTAACACGTACGCTCACGCTAAACCGTTGTCGTACACTAACCTGTACCCTAAACCGTCCCCGTCCCCTAACCCTAACCCTAACTCTAACCCTAACACTTACCCGAAGCCTTAACCTCACCCGTCCCCTAATCCTAAACCGTACGCTAACACTAACCCGTACCCTAACATGTACTCTCACACTAAAGCGTTGTCGTACCCTAACCTGTACCCTAAACCGTCCCCGTCCCCTAACCCTAACCCTAACCCTAACCCTAACCCTTACCCGAAGCCTTACCCTCACCCGTCCCCTAATCCTAACCCGTACGCTAACACTAACCCGTAGTCTACCACGTACGCTCACCCTAAACCGTTGTCGAACCCTAACCTTTACCCTAAACCATCCCCGTCCCCTAACCCTAACCCTAACCCTAACCCTAACCCTTACCCGAAGCCTTACCCTCACCCGTCCCCTAATCCTAACCCGTATGCTAACACTAACCCGTACCCTAACACGTACGCTCACCCTAAACCGTTGTCGTACCCTAACCTGTACCCTAAACCGTCCCCGTCCCCTAACCCTAACCATAACCCTAACCCTAACTATTACCCAAAGCCTTACCCTCACCCGTCCCCTAATCCTAACCCGTACGCTAACGCTAACCGTACCCTAACACGTACGCTCACCTTAAACCGTTGTCGTACCCTAACCTGTACGCTAAACCGTCCCCGTCCCCTAACCCTAACCCTAACACTAACCCTAACCCTAATCCTTACCCGAAGCCTTACACTCACCCGTCCCCTAATCCTAACCCGTACGCTAACACTAACCCGTACCCTAACACGTACGCTCACCCTAAACCGTTTTTGTACCCTAACCTGTACCCTAAACCGTCCCCGTCCCCGTCCCCTAACCCTAATCCTAACCCTAACCCTTACCCGAAGCCTTACCCTCAACCGTCCCGTAATCCTAACCCGTACGCTAACACTAACCCGTACCCTAACACGTACGCTCAACCTAAACCGTTGTCGTACACTAACCTGTACCCTAAACCGTCCCCGTGCCCGTCCCCTAACCCTAACCCTAACCCTAACCCTAACCGTTACCCGAAGCCTTACCCTCACCCTTCCCGTAATCCTAACCCGTACGCTAACACTAACCAGTACCCCAAAACGTACGCTCACCCTAAACCGTTGTCGTACCCTAACCTGTACCCTAAACCGTCCCCGTCCTGTAACCCTAACCCTAACTCTAACCCTAACACTAACCATTACCCGAAGCATTACCCTCACCCGTCCCCTAATCCTAACCCGTACGCTAACACTAAACCGTACCCTAACACTTACGCTCATCCTAAACCGTTGTCGTACACTAACCTGTACCCTAAACCGTCCCCGTCCCCTAACCCTAACCCTAACCCTAAGCCTAAGCCTAACCCTTACCCGAAGCCTTACCTTCACCCGTCCCCTAATCCTAACCCGTACGCTAACACTCACCCGTACCCTAACACGTACGCTCACCCTAAACCGTTGTCGTACCCTAACCTGTACCCTAAACCGTCCCCGTCCCCTAACCCTAACCCTAACCCTAACCCTAACCCTAACCTTTACCCGAAGCCTTACCCTCACCCGTCCCCTAATCCTAACCCGTACGCTAACACTAACCCGTACCCTAACACGTACGCTCACCCTAAACCGTTGTCGTACCCTAACCTGTACCCTAAACCGTCCCCGTCCCCGTCCCCTAACCCTAACCCTAACCCTAACCCTTACCCGAAGCCTTACCCTCACCCGTCCCCTAATCCTAACCCGTACGCTAACACTAACCCGTACTCTAACACGTACGCTCACCCTAAACCGTTGTCGTACCCTAACCTTTACCCTAAACCATACCCGTCCCCTAACCCTAACCCTAACCCTAACCCTTACCCGAAGCCTTACCCTCACCCGTCCCCTAATCCTAAACCGTATGCTAACACTAACCCGTACCCTAACACGTACGCTCACCCTAAACCGTTGTGGTACCCTAACCTGTACCCTAAACCGTCCCCGTCCCCTAACCCTAACCCTAACCCTAACCCTAACCCTAACCCTTACCCGAAGCCTTACCCTCACCCGTCCCCTAATCCTAACCCGTACGCTAACACTAACCCGTACTCTAACACGTACGCTCACCCTAAACCGTTGTCGTACCCTAACCTTTACCCTAAACCATCCCCGTCCCCTAACCCTAACCCTAACCCTAACCCTAATCCTAACCCTTACCCGAAGCCTTAACCTCACCCGTCCCCTAATCCTAAACCGTACGCTAACACTAACCCGTACCCTAACACGTACGCTCACACTAAACCGTTTTCGTACCCTAACCTGTACCCTAAACCGTCCCCGTCCCCTAAACCTAACCCTAACCCTAACCCTAACCCTAACCCTTACCCGAAGCCTTACCCTCACCCGTCCCCTAATCCTAACCCGTACGCTAACACTAACCCGTACTCTAACACGTACGCTCACCCTAAACCGTTGTCGTACCCTAACCTTTACCCTAAACCATCCCCGTCCCCTAACCCTAATCCTAACCCTAACCCTAACCCTTACCCGAAGCCTTACCCTCACCCGTCCCCTAATCCTAACCCGTATGCTAACACTAACCCGTACCCTAACACGTACGCTCACCCTAAACCGTTGTCGTACCCTAACCTGTACCCTAAACCGTCCCCGTCCCGTAACCCTAACCCTAACTCTAACCCTAACACTAACCATTACCCGAAGCATTACCCTCACCAGTCCCCTAATCCTAACCCGTACGCTAACACTAAACCGTACCCTAACACTTACGCTCATCCTAAACCGTTGTCGTACCCTAACCTGTACCCTAAACCGTCCCCGTCCCCTAACCCTAAACCTAACCCTAAGCCTAAGCCTAACCCTTACCCGAAGCCTTACCCTCACCCGTCCCCTAATCCTAACCCGTACGCTAACACTAACCCGTACCCTAACACGTACGCTCACCCTAAACCGTTGTCGTACCCTAAACTGTACCCTAAACCGTCCCCGTCCCCTAACCCTAACCCTAACCCTAACCCTAACCCTAACCCTAACCCTTACCCGAAGCCTTACCCTCACCCGTCACCTAATCCTAACCCGTACTCTAACACTAACCCGTACCCTAACACGTACGCTCACCCTAAACCGTTGTCGTACCCTAACCTGTACCCTAAACCGTCCCCGTCCCCTAACCCTAACCCTAACCCTAACCCTAACCCTAACCCTTACCCGAAGCCTTTCCCTCACCCGTCCCCTAATCCTAACCCGTACGCTAACACTAACCCGTACTCTAACACGTACGCTCACCCTAAACCGTTGTCGTACCCTAAGCTTTACCCTTAACCATCCCCGTCCCCTAACCCTAACCCTAACCCTAACCCTAACCCTAACCCTTACCCGAAGCCTTACCCTCACCCGTCCCCTAATCCTAACCCGTATGCTAACACTAACCCGTACCCTAACACGTACGCTCACCCTAAACCGTTGTCGTACCCTAACCTGTACCCTAAACCGTCCCCGTCCCCTAACCCTAACCCTAACCCTAACCCTAACCCTAACCCTTACCCGAAGCCTTACCCTCACCCGTCCCCTAATCCTAACCCGTACGCTAACACTAACCCGTACTCTAACACGTACGCTCACCCTAAACCGTTGTCGTACCCTAACCTTTACCCTAAACCATCCCCGTCCCCTAACCCTAACCCTAACCCTAACCCTATCCCTAACCCTTACCCGAAGCCTTACCCTCACCCGTCCCCTAATCCTAACCCGTATGCTAACACTAACCCGTACCCTAACACGTACGCTCACCCTAAACCGTTGTCGTACCCTAACCTGGACCCTAAACCGTCCCCGTCCCCTAACCCTAACCATAACCCTAACCCTAACTATTACCCGAAGCCTTACCCTCACCCGTCCCCTAATCCTAACCCGTACGCTAACACTAACCCGTACCCTAACACGTACGCTCACCCTAAACCGTTGTCGTACGCTAACCTGTACGCTAAACCGTCCCCGTCCCCTAACCCTAACCCTAACACTAACCCTAACCCTAATCCTTACCCGAAGCCTTAAACTCACCCGTCCCCTAGTCCTAACCCGTACGCTAACACTAACACGTACCCTAACACGTACGCTCACCCTAAACCGTTTTTGTACCCTAACCTGTACCCTAAACCGTCCCCGTCCCCGTCCCCTAACCCTAAACCTACCCCTAACCCTTACCCGAAGCCTTACCCTCAACCGTCCCCTAATCCTAAACCGTACGCTAACACTAACCGGTTCCCTAACACGTACGCTCAACCTAAACCGTTGTCGTACACTAACCTGTACCCTAAACCGTCCCCGTGCCCGTCCCCTAACCCTAACCCTAACCCTAACCCTAACCGTTACCCGAAGCCTTACCCTCACCCTTCCCGTAATCCTAACCCGTACGCTAACACTAACCCGTACCCTAAAACGTACGCTCACCCTAAACCGTTGTCGTACCCTAACCTGTACCCTAAACCGTCCCCGTCCCGTACCCCTAACCCTAACTCTAACCCTAACACTAACCCTTACCCGAAGCATTACCCTCACCCGTCCCCTAATCCTAACCCGTACGCTAACACTAAACCGTACCCTAACACTTACGCTCATCCTAAACCGTTGTCGTACCCTAACCTGTACCCTAAACCGTCCCCGTCCCCTAACCCTAACCCTAACCCTAAGCCTAAACCTAACCCTTACCCGAAGCCTTACCCTCACCCGTCCCCTAATCCTAACCCGTACGCTAACACTAACCCGTACCCTAACACGTACGCTCACCCTAAACCGTTGTCGTACCCTAACCTGTACCCTAAACCGTCCCCGTCCCCTAACCCTAACCCTAACCCTAATCCTAACCCTAACCCTTACACGAAGCCTTACCCTCACCCGTCCCCTAATCCTAACCCGTACGCTAACACTAACCCATACCCTAACACGTACGCTCACCCTAAACCGTTGTCGTACCCTTACCTGTACCCTAAACCGTTCCCGTCCCCTAATCCTAACCCTAACCCTAACCCTAACCTTACCCGAAGCCTTACCCTCACCCGTAACCTAATCCTAACCCGTACGCTAACACTAACCCGTACCCTAACACGTACGCTCACCCTAAACCGTTGTCGTACACTAACCTGTACCCTAAACCGTCCCCGTCCCCTAACCCTAACCCTAACCCTAACCCTTACCCGAAGCCTTAACCTCACCCGTCCCCTAATCCTAAACCGTATGCTAACACTAACCCGTACACTCACCCTAAACCGTTGTCGTACCCTAACCTGTACCCTAAACCGTCCCCGTCCCCTAACCCTAACCCTAACCCTAACCCTAACCCTTACCCGAAGCCTTACCCTCACCCGTCCCCTAATCCTAACCCGTACGCTAACACTAACCCGTACTCTAACACGTACGCTCACCCTAAACCGTTGTCGTACCCTAACCTTTACCCTAAACCATCCCCGTCCCCGTCCCCTAACCCTAACCCTAACCCTAACCCTAACCCTAACCCTTACCCGAAGCCTTACCCTCACCTGTCCCCTAATCCTAACCCGTATGCTAACACTAACCCGTACCCTAACACGTACGCTCACACTAAACCGTTGTCGTACCCTAACCTGTACCCTAAACCGTCCCCGTCACCTAACCCTAACCATAACCCTAACCCTAACTATTACCCGAAGCCTTACCCTCACCCGTCCCCTAATCCTAACCCGTACGCTAACACTAAACCGTACCCTAACACGTACGCTCACCCTAAACCGTTGTCGTACCCTAACCTGTACGCTAAACCGTCCCCGTCCCCTAACCCTAACCCTAACACTAACCCTAACCCTAATCCTTACCCGAAGCCTTACACTCACCCGTCCCCTAATCCTAACCCGTACGCTAACACTAACCCGTACCCTAACACGTACGCTCACCCTAAACCGTTTTTGTACCCTAACCTGTACCCTAAACCGTCCCCGTCCCCGTCCCCTAACCCTAAACCTAACCCTAACCCTTACCCGAAGCCTTACCCTCAACCGTCCCCTAATCCAAACCCGTACGCTAACACTAACCCGTACCCTAACACGTACGCTCACCCTAAACCGTTGTCGTACCCTAACCTGTACCCTAAACCGTCCCCGTCCCCGTCCCCTAACCCTAAACCTAACCCTAACCCTAACCGTTACCCGAAGCCTTACCCTCACCCTTCCCGTAATCCTAACCCGTACGGTAACACTAACCCGTACCCTAAAACGTACGCTCACCCTAAACCGTTGTCATACCCTAACCTGTACCCTAAACCGTCCCCGTCCCGTAACCCTAACCCTAACTCTAACCCTAACACTAACCCTTACCCGAAGCATTACCTTCCCCCGTCCCCTAATCCTAACCCGTACGCTAACACTAAACCGTACCCTAACTCTTACGCTCATCCTAAATCGTTGTCGTACCCTAACCTGTACCCTAAACCGTCCCCGTCCCCTAACCCTAACCCTAACCCTAAGCCTAAGCCTAACCCTTACCCGAAGCCTTACCCTCACCCGTCCCCTAATCCTAACCCGTACGCTAACACTAACCCGTACCCTAACACGTACGCTCACCCTAAACCGTTGTCGTACCCTAACCTGTACCCTAAACCGTCCCCGTCCCCTAACTCTAACCCTAACCCTAACCCTAACCCTAACCCTTACCCGAAGCCTTACCCTCACCCGTCCCCTAATCCTAACCCGTACGCTAACACTAACCCGTACCCTAACACGTACGCTCACCCTAAACCGTTGTCGTACCCTAACCTGTACCCTAAACCGTCCCCGTCCCCTAACCCTAACCCTAACCCTAACCCTTACCTGAAGCCTTACCCTCACCCGTCCCCTAATCCTAACCCGTACGCTAACACTAACCCGTACTCTAACACGTACGCTCACCCTAAACCGTTGTCGTACCCTAAACTTTACCCTAAACCATCCCCATCCCCTAACCCTAACCCTAACCCTAACCCTAACCCTAACCCTTACCCGAAGCCTTACCCTCACCCGTCCCCTAATCCTAACCCGTATGCTAACACTAACCCGTACCCTAACACGTACGCTCAGCCTAAACCGTTGTCGTACCCTAACCTGTACCCTAAACCGTCCCCGTCCCCTAACCCTAACCCTAACCCTAACCCTAACCCTAACCCTTACCCGAAGCCTTACCCTCACCCGTCCCCTAATCCTAACCCGTACGCTAACACTAACCCGTACCCTAACACGTACGCTCACCCTAAACCGTTGTCGTACCCTAACCTGTACGCTAAACCGTCCCCGTCCCCTAAACCTAACCCTAACACTAACCCTAACCCTAATCCTTACCCGAAGCCTTACACTCACCCGTCCCCTAATCCTAACCCGTACGCTAACACTAACCCGTACCCTAACACGTACGCTCACCCTAAACCGTTTTTGTACCCTAACCTGTACCCTAAACCGTCCCCGTCCACGTCCCCTAACCCTAAACCTAACCCTAACCCTTACCCGAAGCCTTACCCTCAACCGTCCCCTAATCCTAACCCGTACGCTAACACTAACCCGTACCCTAACACGTACGCTCAACCTAAACCGTTGTCGTACACTAACCTGTACCCTAAACCGTCCCCGTGCCCGTCACCTAACCCTAAACCTAACCCTAACCCTAACCGTTACCCGAAGCCTTACCCTCACCCTTCCCGTAATCCTAACCCGTACGCTAACAGTAACCCGTACCCTAAAACGTACGCTCACCCTAAACCGTTGTCGTACCGTAACCTGTACCCTAAACCGTCCTCGTCCCGTAACCCTAACCCTAACTCTAACCCTAACACTAACCCTTACCCGAAGCATTACCCTCCCCCGTCCCCTAATCCTAACCCATACGCTAACACTAAACCGTACCCTAACACTTACGCTCATCCTAAACCGTTGTCGTACCCTAACCTGTACCCTAAACCGTCCCCGTCCCCTAACCCTAACCCTAACCCTAAGCCTAA
This sequence comes from Delphinapterus leucas, assembly GCF_059928025.1. NCBI lineage: Eukaryota > Metazoa > Chordata > Mammalia > Artiodactyla > Monodontidae > Delphinapterus > Delphinapterus leucas. The sequence goes on along the minus strand of NW_028322236.1, from coordinate 6,974,209 downwards.
GCCTAACCCTTACCCGAAGCCTTACCCTCACCCGTCTTCGAATCCTAAACCGTACGCTAACACTAACCCGTACCCTAACACGTACGCTCACCCTAAACCGTTGTCGTACCCTAACCTGTACCCTAAACCGTCCCCGTCCCCTAACCCTAACCCTAACCCTAACCCTAACCCTAACCCTTACCCGAAGCCTTACCCTAACCCGTCCCCTAATCCTAACTCGTACGCTAACACTAACACGTACCCTAACACGTACCCTCACCCTAAACCGGTGTCGTACCCTAATATTTACCCTAAACCGTCCCCGTGCCCGTCCCCTAACCCTAACCCTAACCCTAACCCTAACCCTTTCCCGAAGCCTTACCCTCACCCGTCCCCTAATACTAACCCGTACGCTAACACTAACCCATACCCTAACACGTACGCTCACCCTAAACCATTGTCGTACCCTAACCTGTACCCTAAACCGTCCCCGTCCCCTAACCCGAACCCTAACCCTAACCCTAACCCTTACCCGAAGCCTTACACTCACCCGTCTCCTAATCCTCACCCGTATGCTAACACTAACCCGAACCCTAACACGTACCCTCAACCTAAACCGTTGTCGTAACCTAACCTGTACCCTAAACCGTCCCCGTCCCCGTCCCCTAACCCTAACACTAACCCTAACCCTAACCCTTACCCGAAGCCTTACCCCACCCGTCCCCTAATCCTAACCCGTACGCTAACACTAACCCATAACCTAACACGTACGCTCACCCTAAACCGTTGTCGTACCCTAACCTGTACCCTAAACCGTCCCTGTCCCCTAACCCTAACCCTAACCCTAATCCTAACCGTAACCCTTACCCGAAGCCTTACACTCACCAGTCCCCTAATCCTCACCCGTACGCTAACACTAACCCGTACCCTAACACGTACGCTCACCCTAAATCGTTGTCGTACCCTAACCTGTACCCTAATCCGTCCCCGTCCCCTAACCCTAACCCTAACCCTAACCCTAACCCTAACCCTTACCCGAAGCCTTACCCTCACCCTTCCCCTAATCCTAACCCCTACACTAACACTAACCCATACCCTAACATGTACGCTCACCCTAAACCGTTGACGTACACTAACCTGTACCCTAAAACGTCCCTGTCCCCTAACCCTACCCCTAACCCTAACCCTAACCCTAACCCTTACCCGAAGCCTTCCCCTCACCCGTCCCCTAATCCTAACCTGTACGCTAACACTAACCCGAACCCTAACACGTACGCTCACCCTAAACCGTTGTCGTACCCTAACCTGTACCCTAAACCGTCCCCATCCCCTAACACTAACCCTAACCCTAACCCTAACCCTAACCTTTACCCGAACCCTTACCCTCACCCATCCCCTAATCCTAACCCGTATGCTAACTCTAACCAGTACCCTAACACGTACGCTCACCGTAAACCGTTGTCGTACACTAACCTGTACCCTAAACCGTCCCCGTCCCCTAACCCTAAACCTAAACCCTAACCCTAACCCTTACCCGAAGCCTTACCCTCACCCGTCCCCTAATCCTAACCCGTACGCTAACTCTAACCCATACCCTAATACGTACGCTCACCCTAAACCGTTGTCGTACCCTAACTTGTACCCTAAACCGTCCCCGTCCCCTAACTCTAACCCTAACCCTAACCCTTACCCGAAGCCTTACCCTCACCCGTCACCTAATCCTAAACCGTACGCTAACACTAACCCGTACCCTAACACGTACGCTCACCCGAAACCGTTGTCGTACCCTAACCTGTACCCTAAACCGTCCCCGTCCCCAAACCCTAACCCTCACCTTAACCCTAACCCTTACCCGAAGCCTTACCCTCACCCGTCCCCTAATCCTAACCTGTACGCTAACACTAACACGTACCCTAACACGTACGCTCACCCTATACAGTGGTCGTACCCTAACCTGTGCCCTAAATCATAACTGTCCCCGGCTCCTAACCCTAACCCTAACCCTAACCCTAACCCTAAACCTTACCCGAAGTCTTACCCTCAACCGTCCCCTAATCCTAACCCGTACGCTAACACTAACCCGTACGCTCACCCTAAACCGTTGTCGTACCCTAACCTGTACCCTAAACCGTCCCCTTCCCCTAACCATAACCCTAAACCTAACTCTAACCCAAACCCTAACCCTTACCCGAAGCCTTAACATCACCCGTCCCCTAATCCGAACCCGTACGCTAACACTAACACATACCCTAACACGTACGCTCACCCTAAATCGTTGTCGTACCCTAACCTGTACCCTAAACCGTCCCCGTCCCCTAACCCTAACATTAACCCTAACCCTAACCCTAACCCTTACCCGAAGCCTTACCCTCACCCGTACCCTAATCCTAACCCGTACGCTAACACTAACCCGTACCTTAACACGTACGCTCACCCTAAACCGTTGTCGTACACTAACCTGTACCCTAAACCGTCCCCGTCCTCTAAGCCTAACCCTAACCCTAACCCTAACCCTAACCCTTACTCGAAGCCTTACCTTCACCCGTCCCCTAATCCTAACACGTACGCTAACACTAACCCGTACCCTAACACGTACGCTCACCCTAAACCGTTGTCGTACCCTAAACTGTACCCTAAACCGTCCCCATCCCCTAACCCTAACACTAACCCTAACCCTTACCCGAAGCCTTACCCTCACCCGTCCCCTAATTCTAACCCGTACGCTAACACTAACCCGTACCCTAACACGTACGCTCACCCTAAACCGTTGTCGTAGCTTAACCTGTACCCTAAACTGTCCCCGTCCCCTAACCCTAACCCTAACCCTAAACATAACCCTTACCCGAAGCCTTACCCTCACCCGTTCCCTAATCCTAACCCGTACGCTAACACTAACCCTTAACCTAACACGTACGCTCACCCTAAATCGTTGTCGTACCCTAACCTGTACCCTAAACCATCCCCGTCCCCTAACCCTAACCCTAACCCTAACCCTAACCCTAACCCTAACCCTTACCCGAAGCCTTACCCTCACCCGTCCCCTAATCCTAACCTGTACGCTAACACTAACCCGTACCCTAACACGTACGCTCACCCTAAATCGTTGTCGTACCATAACCTGTACCCTAAACCGTCCCCGTCCCCTAACCCTAACCCTAACCCTAACCCTAACCCTTACCCGAAGCCTTACCCTCACCCGTCCCCTTATCCTAAACCGTGTGCTAACACTAACCCGTACCCTAACTCGTACGCTCACCCTAAACCGTTGTCGTACCCTAACCTGTACCCTAAACCGTCCCCGTCCCCTAACCCTAACCCTAACCCTTACCCGAAGCCTTACCCTCACCCGTCCCCTAATCCTCACCCGTACGCTAACACTAACCCGTACCCTAACACGTACGCTCACCCTAAAACATTGTCGTACCCTAACCTGTACCCTAAACCGTCCCCGTCCCCTAACCCTAACCCTAACCCTAACCCTAACCCTAACCCTTACCCGAAGCCTTACGCTCACCCGTCCCCTAATCCTAACCCGTACGCTAACACTAACCCGTACCCTAACACGTACGCTCACCCTAAACCGTTGTTGTACCCTAACCTGTACCCTAAACCGTCCCCGTCCCCTAACCCTAAACCTAACCCTAGTCCTAACCCTAACCCTTACCCGAAGCCTTACCCTCACCCGTCCCCTAATCCTCACCCGTACGCTAACACTAACCCGTACCCTAACACGTAGGCTCACCCTAAACCGTTGTCGTACCCTAACCTGTACCCTAAACCGTCCCCGTCCCCGTCCCCTAACCCTAACCCTAACACTAACCCTTACCCGAAGCCTTACCCTCACCCGTCCCCTAATCCTAACCCGTACGCTAACACTAACCCGTACCCTAACACGTACGCTCCCCCTAAACGGTTGTCATACCCTAACCTGTACCCTAAACCGTCCACGTCCCCTAACCTTAAACCTAACCCTAACCCTAACACTTACCCGAAGCCTTACCCTCACCCGTCCCCTAATCCTAACCCGTACGTTAACACTAACACCTACCCTAACACGTACGCTCACCCTAAACCGTTGTCGTACCCTAACTTGTACCCTAAACCGTCCCCGTGCCCGTCCCCTAACCGTAACTCTAACCCTAACCCTAACACTTTCCCGAAGCCTTACCCTCACCCGTCCCCTAATCCTAACCCGTACGCTTACACTAACCCATACCCTAACACGTACGCTCACCCTAAACCGTTGTCGTACCCTAACTTGTACCCTAAACCGTCCCCGTCCCCTAACCCTAACCCTAACCCTAACCCTAACCCTAACCCTTACCCGAAGCCTTACCCTCACCCGTGCCCTAATCCTAACCCGTACACTAACACTAACCCGTACCCTAACACGTACGCTCACCCTAAACCGTTGACGTACCCTAATCTGTACCCTAAACCGTCCCCGTCCCCGTCCCCTAACCCTAACCCTAACCATAACCCTAACCTTTACCCGAAGCCTTACCCTCAGCCGTCCTCTAATCCTAACCCGTACGCTAACACTAACCCGTACCCTAACACGTACGCTCACCCTAAATCTTTGTCGTACCCTAAACTGTACCCTAAACCATCCCCGTCCCCGTCCCCGTCCCCGTACCCTAACCCTAATCCTAACCCTTACCCGAAGCCTTAACATCACCCGTCCCCTAATCCTAACCCATACGCTAACACTAACCCATACCCTAACATGTACCCTCACCCTAAACCGTTGTCGTACCCTAACCTGTACCCTAAACCGTCCCTGTCCCCGTCCCCTAACCCTAACCCTAGCCCTAACCCTAACGCTAACCCTTACCCGAAGACTTACCCTCACCCGTCCGCTAATCCTAACCCGTAAGCTAACAATAACCCGTACCCTAACACGTACGCTCACCCTAAACCATTGTCGCAGCCGAACCTGTACCCTAAACCGTCCCCGTCCCCTAACCCTAACCCTAACCGTAACCCTATCCCTTACCCGAAGCCTTACCCTCACCCGTCCCCTAATCCTAACCCGTACGCTAACACTAACCCGTACCTTAACACGTACGCTCACCCTAAACCTTTGTCGTACCCTAACCTGTACCCTAAACCGTCCGCGTCCCCTAACCCTAACCCTAACCCTAACCCTAACCCAAACCCTTACCCGAAGCCTTACACTCACCCGTCACCTAATCCTCACCCGTACGCTAACACTAACCCGTACCCTAACACGTACGCTCACCCTAAACCGTTGTCGTACCCTAACCTGTACCCTAAACCGTCCCCTAGCCCTAACCCTAAACCTAACCCTAACCCTAACCCTAACCCTTACCTTTACCCGAAGCCTTACCCTCACCCGTCCCCTAATCCTAACCCGTACGCTAACACTAACCCGTACCCTAACACATACGCTCACCCTAAACTGTTGTCGTACCCTAAACTGTACCCTAAACCGTCCCCGTCCCCTAACCCTAACCCTAACCCTAACCCTAACCCTAACCCTTACGCGAAGCCTTACCCACACCCGTCCCCTAATCCTAACCCGTACGCTAACACTAACCCGTACCCTAACACGTACGCTCACACTAAACCTTTGTCGTGCCCTAATCTGTACCCTAAACCGTCCCCGTCCCCTAACCCTAACCCTAACCCTTACCCGAAGCCTTACCCTCACCCGTCCCCTAATCCTAACCCGTACGCCAACACTAACCCGTACCCTAACACGTACGTTCACCCTAAACCGTTGTCATACACTAACCTGTACCCTAAACCGTCCCCATCCCCTAACCGTAACCCTAACCCTAACCCTTACCCGAAGCCTTACCCTCACCCGTCCCCGAATCCTAAACCGTACGCTAACACTAACCCGTACCCTAACACGTACGCTCACCCTAAACCGTTGTCGTACCCTAACCTGTACCCTAAACCGTCCCCGTCCCCGTCCCCTAACCCTAACCTTAACCCTAACACTAACCCTTACCCGAAGCCTTACCCTCACCCGTCCCCTAATCCTAATCCGTACGCTAACATTAACCCGTACCCTAACACGTACGCTCACCCTAAACCGTTGTCATACCCTAATCTGTACCCTAAACCGTCCCCGTCCCCTAACCCTAACCCTACCCCTAACCCTAACCCTTACCCGAAGCCTTACCCTCACCCGTCCCCTAATCCTAACCTGTACGCTAACACTAACCCGTACCCTAACACGTACGCTCACCCTAAATCGTTGTCGTACCCTAAGCTGTACCGTAAACCGTCCCCGTACCCTAACCCTAACCCTAACCCTAACCCTAACACTTACCCGAAGCCTTACCCTCACCCGTCCCCTAATCCTAAGCCGTACGCTAACACTAACCCGTACCCTAACACGTACGCTCACCCTAAACCGTTGTCGTATCCTAACCTGTACCCTAAACCATCCCCGTCCCCTAACCCTAACCCTAACCCTAACCCTAACCCTTACCCGAAGCCTTACCCTCACCCGTCCCCTTATCCTAACCCGTGCGCTAACACTAACCCGTACCCTAACTCGTACGCTCACCCTAAACAGTTGTCGTACCCTAACCTGTACCCTAAACCGTCCCCGTCCCCTAACCCTAACCCTAACCCTAACCCTAATCCTAAGCCTTACCCGAAGCCTTACGCTCACCCGTCCCCTAATCCTAACCCGTACGCTAACACTAACCCGTACCCTAACACGTACGCTCACCCTAAACCGTTGTTGTACCCTAACCTGTACCCTAAACCGTCCCCGTCCCCTAACCCTAAACCTAACCCTAGTCCTAACCCTAACCCTTACCCGAAGCCTTACCCTCACCCGTCCCTAATCCTCACCCGTACGCTAACACTAACCCGTACCCTAACACGTACGCTCACCCTAAACCGTTGTCGTACCCTAACCTGTACCCTAAACCGACCCGTCCCCGTCCCCTAACCCTAACCCTAACACTAACCCTTACCCGAAGCCTTACACTCACCCCTCCCCGAATCCTAACCCGTACGCTAACACTAACCCGTACCCTAACACGTACGCTCCCCCTAAACGGCTGTCGAACCCTAACCTGTACCCTAAACCGTCCACGTCCCCTAACCTTAACCCTAACCCTAACCCTAACACTTACCCGAAGCCTTACCCTCACCCGTCCCCTAATCCTAACCCGTACGTTAACACTAACCCGTACCCTAACACGTACGCTCACCCTAAACCGTTGTCGTACCCTAACTTGTACCCTAAACCGTCCCCGTGCCCGTCCCCTAACCGTAACTCTAACCCTAACCCTAACCCTTTCCCGAAGCCTTACCCTCACCCGTCCCCTAATCCTAACCCGTACGCTAACACTAACCCATACCCTAACACGTACGCTCACCCTAAACCGTTGTCGTACCCTAACTTGTACCCTAAACCGTCCCCGTCCCCTAACCCTATCCCTAACCCTAACCCTAACCCTAACCCTTACCCGAAGCCTTACCCTCACCCGTGCCCTAATCCTAACCCGTACACTAACACTAACCCGTACCCTAACACGTACGCTCACCCTAAACCGTTGACGTACCGTAACCTGTACCCTAAACCGTCCCCGTCCCCGTCCCCGTCCCCTAACCCTAACACTAACACTAACCCTTACCCGAAGCCTTACCCTCACCCGTCCCCTAATCCTAATCCGTACGCTAACACTAACCCGTACCCTAACACGTACGCTCACCCTAAACCGTTGTCATACCCTAATCTGTACCCTAAACCGTCCCTGTCCCCTAACCCTAACCCTAACCCTAACCCTAACCCTTACCCGAAGCCTTACCCGCACCCGTCCCCTAATCCTAACCTGTACGCTAACACTAACCCGTACCCTAATACGTACGCTCACCCTAAATCGTTGTCATACCCTAACCTGTACCCTAAACCGTCCCCGTACCTTAACCCTAACCCTAACCCTAACCATAACCGTAACACTTACCCGAAGCCTTACCCTCACCCGTCCCCTAATCCTAAGCCGTACGCTAACACTAACCCGTACCCTAACACCTACGCTCACCCTAAACCGTTGTCGTAACCTAACCTGTACCCTAAACCGTCCCCGTGCCCTAACCCTAACCCTAACCCTAACCCTAACCCTTACCCGAAGCCTTACCCTCACCCGTACCCTTATCCTAAACCGTGTGCTAACACTAACCCGTACCCTAACTCGTACGCTCACCCTAAACCGTTGTCGTACCCTAACATGTACCCTAAACCATCCCCGTCCCCTAACCCTAACCCTAACCCTTACCCGAAGCCTTACCCTCACCCGTCCCCTAATCCTCACCCGTACGCTAACACTAACCCGTACCCTAACACGTACGCTCACCCTAAAACATTGTCGTACCCTAACCTGTACCCTAAACCGTCCCCGTCCCCTAACCCTAACCCTAACCCTAACCCTAACCCTTACCCGAAGCCTTACGCTCACCCGTCCCCTAATCCTAACCCGTACGCTAACACTAACCCGTACCCTAACACGTACGCTCACCCTAAACCGTTGTTGTACCCTAACCTGTACCCTAAACCGTCCCCGTCCCCTAACCCTAAACCTAACCCTAGTCCTAACCCTAACCCTTACCCGAAGCCTTACCCTCACCCGTCCCCTAATCCTAACCCGTACGCTAACACTAACCCATACCCTAACACGTACGCTCCCCCTAAACGGTTGTCGTACCCTAACCTGTACCCTAAACCGTCCACGTCCCCTAACCTTAACCCTAAACCTAACCCTAACACTTACCCGAAGCCTTACCCTCACCCGTCCCCTAATCCTAACCCGTACGTTAACACTAACCCGTACCCTAACACGTACGCTCACCCTAAACCGTTGTCGTACCCTAACTTGTACCCTAAACCGTCCTCGTGCCCGTCCCCTAACCGTAACTCTAACCCTAACCCTAACCCTTTCCCGAAGCCTTACACTCACCCGTCCCCTAATCCTAACCCGTACGCTAACACTAACCCATACCCTAACACGTACACTCACCCTAAACCGTTGTCGTACCCTAACTTGTACCCTAAACCGTCCCCGTCCCCTAACGCTAACCCTAACCCTAACCCTAACCCTAACCCTTACCCGAAGCCTTACCCTCACCCGTGCCCTAATCCTAACCCGTACACTAACACTAACCCGTACCCTAACACGTACGCTCACCCTAAACCGTTGACGTACCCTAACCTGTACCCTAAACCGTCCCCGTCCCCGTCCCCTAACCCTAACCCTAACCCTAACCCTAACCTTTACCCGAAGCCTTACCCTCAGCCGTCCTCTAATCCTAACCCGTACGCTAACACTAACCCTTACCCTAACACGTACGCTCACCCTAAATCTTTGTCGTACCCTAACCTGTAGCCTAAACCATCCCCGTCCCCGTCCCCGTACCCTAACCCTAATCCTAACCCTTACCCGAAGCCTTAACATCACCTGTCCCCTAATCCTAACCCATACGCTAACACTAACACATACCCTAACATGTACGCTCACCCTAAACCGTTGTCGTACCCTAACCTGTACCCTAAACCGTCCCTGTCCCCGTCCCCTAACCCTAACCCTAGCCCTAACCCTAACCCTAACCCTTACCCGAAGCCTTACCCTCACCCGTCCGCTAATACTAACCCGTAAGCTAACACTAACCCGTAAGCTAACACTAACCCGTACCCTAACACGTACGCTCACCCTAAACCTTTGTCGTACCCTAACCTGTACCCAAAACCGTCCGGGTCCCCTAACCCTAACCCTAACCCTAACCCTAACCCTAACCCTTACCCGAAGCCTTACACTCACCCGTCACCTAATCCTCACCCGTACGCTAACACTAACCCGTACCCTAACACGTACGCTCACCCTAAACCATTGTCGTACCCTAACCTGTACCCTAAACCGTCCCCTAACCCTAACCCTAAACCTAACCCTAACCCTAACCCTAACCCTTACCCTTACCCGAAGCCTTACACTCACCCGTCCCCTAATCCTAACCCGTACGCTAACACTAACCCGTACCCTAACACTTACGCTCACCCTAAACCGTTGTCGTACCCTAACCTGTACCCTAAACCGTCCCCGTCCCCTAACCCTAACCCTAACACTAACCCTAACCCTAACCCTTACGCGAAGCCTTACCCACACCCGTCCCCTAATCCTAACCCGTACGCTAACACTAACCCGTACCCTAACACCTACGCTCACCCTAAACCTTTGTCGTACCCTAACCTGTACCCTAAACCGTCCCCGTCCCCTAACCCTAACCCTAACCCTTACCCGAAGCCTTACCCTCACCCGTTCCCTAATCCTAACCCGTACGCTAACACTAACCAGTACCCTAACACGTACGCTCACCCTAAACCGTTGTCGTACCCTAACTTGTACCCTAAACCGTCCCCGTCCCCTAACCCTAACCCTAACCCTAACCCTTACCCGAAGCCTTACCCTCACCCGTCCCCTAATCCTAAACCGTACGCTAACACTAACCCGTACCCTAACACGTACGCTCACCCTAAACCGTTGTCGTACCCTAACCTGTACCCTAAACCGTCCCCGTCCCCTAACCTTAACCCTAACCCTAACCTTAACCCTAACGCTTACCCGAAGCCTTACTCTCACCCGTCCCCTAATCCTAACCCGTACGCTAACACTAACCCGTACCCTAACACGTACGCTCACCCTAAACCGTTGTCGTACCCTAACCTGTACCCTAAACCGTCCCCGTCCCGAACCCTAACCCTAACTCTAACCCTAACACTAACCCTTACCCGAAGCATTGCCTTCACCCGTCCCCTAATCCTAACCCGTACGCTAACACTAAACCGTACCCTAACACTTACGCTCATCCTAAACCGTTGTCGTACCCTAACCTGTACCCTAAACCGTCCCCGTCCCCTAACCCTAACCCTAACCCTAAGCCTAAGCCTAACCCTTACCCGAAGCCTTACCCTCACCCGTCCCCTAATCCTAACCCGTACGCTAACACTAACCCGTACCCTAACACGTACGCTCACCCTAAACCGTTGTCGTACCCTAACCTGTACCCTAAACCGTCCCCGTCCCCTAACCCTAACCCTAACCCTAACCCTAACCCTTACCCGAAGCCTTACCCTCACCCGTCCCCTAATCCTAACCCGTACGCTAACACTAACCCGTACCCTAACACGTACGCTCACCCTAAACCGTTGTCGTACCCTAACCTGTACCCTAAACCGTCCCCGTCCCCTAACCCTAACCCTAACCCTAACCCTAACCCTAACCCTTACCCAAAGCCTTACACTCACCCGTCCCCTAATCCTAACCCGTACGCTAACACTAACCCGTACTCTAAAACGTACGCTCACCCTAAACCATTGTCGTACCCTAACCTTTACCCTAAACCATCCCCGTCCCCTAACCCTAACCCTAACCCTAACCCTAACCCTAACCCTTACCCGAAGCCTTACCCTCACCCGTCCCCTAATCCTAACCCGTATGCTAACACTAACCCGTACCCTAACACGTACGCTCACCCTAAACCGTTGTCGTACCCTAACCTGTACCCTAAACCGTCCCCGTCCCCTAACCCTAACCATAACCCTAACCCTAACTATTACCCGAAGCCTTACCCTCACCCGTCCCCTAATCCTAACCCGTACGCTAACACTAAACCGTACCCTAACACGTACACTCACCCTAAACCGTTGTCGTACCCTAACCTGTACGCTAAACCATCCCCGTCCCCTAACCCTAACCCTAACACTAACCCTAACCCTAATCCTTACCCGAAGCCTTACACTCACCCGTCCCCTAATCCTAACCCGTACGCTAACACTAACCCGTACCCTAACACGTACGCTCACCCTAAACCGTTTTTGTACCCTAACCTGTACCCTAAACCGTCCCCGTCCCCGTCCCCTAACCCTGAACCTAACCCTAACCCTTACCCGAAGCCTTACCCTCAACCGTCCCCTAATCCTAACCCGTACGCTAACACTAACCCGTACCCTAACACGTACGCTCAACCTAAACCGTTGTCGTACACAAACCTGTACCCTAAACCGTCCCCGTGCCCGTCCCCTAACCCTAACCCTAACCCTAACCCTAACCGTTACCCGAAGCCTTACCCTCACCCTTCCCGTAATCCTAACCCGTACGCTAACACTAACCCGTACCCTAAAACGTACGCTCACCCTAAACCGTTGTCGTACCCTAACCGGTACCCTAAACCGTCCCCGTCTCGTAACCCTAACCCTAACTCTAACCCTAACACTAACCCTTACCCGAAGCATTACCCTCACCCGTCCCCTAATCCTAAACCGTACGCTAACACTAAACCGTACCCTAACACTTACGCTCATCCTAAACCGTTGTCGTACCCTAACCTGTACCATAAACCGTCCCCGTCCCCTAACCCTAACCCTAACCCTAAGCCTAAGCCTAACCCTTACCCGAAGCCTTACCCTCACCCGTCCCCTAATCCTAACCCGTACGCTAACACTAACCCTTACCCTAACACGTACGCTCACCCTAAACCGTTGTCGTACCCTAACCTGTACCCTAAACCGTCCCCGTCCCCTAACCCTAACCCTAACCCTAACCCTAACCCTAAACCTTACCCGAAGCCTTACCCTCACCCGTCCCCTAATCCTAACCCGTACGCTAACACTAACCCATACCCTAACACGTACGCTCACCCTAAACCGTTGTCGTACCCTTACCTGTACCCTAAACCGTCCACGTCCCCTAATCCTAACCCTAACCCTAACCCTAACCTTACCCGAAGCCTTACCCTCACCCGTAACCTAATCCTAACCCGTACGCTAACACTAACCCGTACCCTAACACGTACGCTCACCCTAAACCGTTGTCGTACACTAACCTGTACCCTAAACCGTCCCCGTCCCCTAACCCTAACCCTAACCCTAACCCTTACCCGAAGCCTTACCCTCAACCGTCCCCTAATCCTAACCCGTACGCTAACACTAACCCGTACCCTAACACGTACGCTCACCCTAAACCGTTGTCGTACCCTAACCTGTACGCTAAACCGTCCCCGTCCCCTAACCCTAACCCTAACACTAACCCTAACCCTAATCCTTACCCAAAGCCTTACACTCACCCGTCCCCTAATCCTAACCCGTAAGCTAACACTAACCCGTACCCTAACACGTACGCTCACCCTAAACCGTTTTTGTACCCTAACCTGTACCCTAAACCGTCCCCGTCCCCGTCCCCTAACCCTAAACCTAACCCTAACCCTTACCCGAAGCCTTACCCTCAACCGTCCCCTAATCCTAACCCGTACGCTAACACTAACCCGTACCCTAACACGTACGCTCACCCTAAACCGTTGTCGTACCCTAACCTGTACCCTAAACAGTCCCCGTCCCCTAACCCTAACCCTAACCCTAACCCTAACCCTAACCCTTACCCGAAGCCTTACCCTAACCCGTCCCCTAATCCTAACTCGTACGCTAACACTAACACGTACCCTAACACGTACCCTCACCCTAAACCGGTGTCGTACCCTAACTTGTACCCTAAACCGTCCCCGTGCCCGTCCCCTAACCCTAACCCTAACCCTAACCCTAACCCTTTCCCGAAGCCTTACCCTCACCCGTCCCCTAAATCTAACCCGTACGCTAACACTAACCCGTACCCTAACACGTACGCTCACCCTAAACCGTTGTCGTACCCTAACCTGTACCCTAAACCGTCCCCGTCCCCTAACCCGAACCCTAACCCTAACCCTAACCCTTACCCGAAGCCTTACACTCACCCGTCCCCTAATCCTCACCCGTATGCTAACACTAACCCGAACCCTAACACGTACCCTCACCCTAAACCGTTGTCGTAACCTAACCTGTACCCTAAACCGTCCCCGTCCCCGTCCCCTAACCCTAACCCTAACCCTAACCCTAACCCTTACCCGAAGCCTTACCCAACCCGTCCCCTAATCCTAACCCGTACGCTAACAATAACCCGTACCCTAACACGTACGCTCACCCTAAACCGTTGTCGTACCCTAACATGTACCCTAAACCGTCCCCGTCCCCTAACCCTAACCCTAATACTAACCTTAACCCTAACCCTTACCCGAAGCCTTACCCTCACCCGTCCCTTAATCCTAACCCGTACGCGAACACTAACCCGTACCCTAACACGTAAGCTCACCCTAAACCGTTGTCGTACCCTAACCTGTACCCTAAACCGTCCCCGTCCCCTAACCCTAACCCTAACCCTAACCGTAAACCTAACCCTTACCAGAAACCTTACCCTCACCCGTCCCTTAAACCTAACCCGTACGCTAACACTAAACCGTACCCTAACACGTACGCTCACCCTAAACCATTGTCGTACCCTAACCTGTACCCTAAACCGTCCCCGTCCCCTAACCCTAACTCTAACCCTAACCCTTACCCGAAGCCTTACCCTCACCCGTCCCCTAATCCTAACTCGTACGCTAACACTAAAACGTACCCTAACACGTACGCTCACCCTAAACCGTTGTCGTACTCTAACGTGTACCCTAAACCGTCCCCGTCCCCTAACCCTATCGCTAACCCTAACCCTTACCCGAAGTCTTACCCTCACCCGTGCCCTAATCCTAACCCGTACGCTAACACTAACCCGTACCCTAACACGTACGCTCACCCTAAACCGTTGTCGTACCCTAACCTGTACCCTAAACCGTCCCCGTCCCCGTCCCCTAACCCTAACCCTAACCCTAACCCTTACCCGAAGCCTTACCCTCACCCGTCCCCTATTCCTAACCCGTACGCAAACACTAACCCACACCATAACACTTACGCTCACCCTAAACCGTTGTCGTACCCTAACCTTTACCCTAAACCGTCCCCGTCCCCTAACCCTAACCCTAACCCTAACCCTAACCCTAACCCTAACCCTTACCCGAAGCCTTACCCTCAAACGTCCCCTAATCCTAACACGTACGCTAACACTAACCCGTACCCTAACACGTACGCTCACCCTAAACAGTGGTCGTACCCTAACCTGTACCCTAAATCATAACTGACCCCGGCCCCTAACCCTAACCCTAACCCTAAACCTTACGCGAAGTCTTACCCTCACCCGTCCCCTAATACTAACCCGTACGCTAACACTAACCCGTACCCTAACACGTACGCTCACCCTAAACCGTTGTCGTACCCTAACCTGTACCCTAAACCGTCCCCGTCCCCGTCCCCTAACCCTAAACCTAACTCTAACCCAAACCCTAACCCTTACCCGAAGCCTTAACCTCACCCGTCCCCTAATCCTAACCCGTACGCTAACACTAACCAATACCCTAACACGTACGCTCACCCTAAACCGTTGTCGTATCCAAACCTGTACCCTAAACCGTCCCCGTCCCCATCCCCTAACCCTAACCCTAACCCTAACCCTAACCCTTACCTGTAGCCTTACCCTCACCCGTCCCCTAATCCTAATCCGTACGCTAACACTAACCCGTACCCTAACACGTACGCTCAACCTAAACCGTTGTCGTACCCTAACCTGTACCCTAAACCGTCCCCGTCCCCTAACCCTAACCCTAACCCTAACCCTAAACCTAACCCTTACCCGAAGCCTTACACTCACCCGTCCCCTAATCCGAACCCGTACGCTAACACTAATCCGTACCCTAACACGTACGCTCACCCTAAACCGTTGTCGTACCCTAACCTGTACCCTAAAGCGTCCCCGTCCCCTAACCCTAACCCTAACCCTAACCCTAACCCTAAACCTTACCCGAAGCCTTACCCTCACCCGTCCCCTAATCCTAACCCGTACGCTAACACTAACCCGTACCCTAACACGTACGCTCACCCTAAACCGTTGTCGTACCCTAACCTGTACCCTAAACCGTCCCCGTTCCTGTCCCCGTCCCCTAACCCTAACCCTAACCCTAACCCTTACCCGAAGCCTTACCCTCACCCGTCCCCTATTCCTAACCCGTACGCAAACACTAACCCACACCATAACACTTACGCTCACCCTAAACCGTTGTCGTACCCTAACCTTTACCCTAAACCGTCCCCGTCCCCTAACCCTAACCCTAACCCTAACCCTAACCCTAACCCTAACCCTTACCCGAAGCCTTACCCTCAAACGTCCCCTAATCCTAACCCGTACGCTAACACTAACCCGTACCCTAACACGTACGCTCACCCTAAACAGTGGTCGTACCCTAACCTGTACCCTAAATCATAACTGACCCCGGCCCCTAACCCTAACCCTAACCCTAAACCTTACGCGAAGTCTTACCCTCACCCGTCCCCTAATACTAACCCGTACGCTAACACTAACCCGTACCCTAACACGTACGCTCACCCTAAACCGTTGTCGTACCCTAACCTGTACCCTAAACCGTCCCCGTCCCCGTCCCCTAACCCTAAACCTAACTCTAACGCAAACCCTAACCCTTACCCGAAGCCTTAACCTCACCCGTCCCCTAATCCTAACCCGTACGCTAACACTAACCAATACCCTAACACGTACGCTCACCCTAAACCGTTGTCGTCTCCAAACCTGTACCCTAAACCGTCCCCGTCCCCGTCCCCTAACCCTAACCCTAACCCTAACCCTAACCCTTACCTGTAGCCGTACCCTCACCCGTCCCCTAATCCTAATCCGTACGCTAACACTAACCCGTACCCTAACACGTACGCTCAACCTAAACCGTTGTCGTACCCTAACCTGTACCCTAAACCATCCCCGTCCCCTAACCCTAACCCTAACCCTAACCCTATCCCTTACCCGAAGCCTTACACTCACCCGTCCCCTAATCCTAACCCGTACGCTAACACTAATCCGTACCCTAACACTTACGATCACTCTAAACCGTTGTCGTACCCTAACCTGTACCCTAAGCCGTCCCCGTCCCCTAACCCTAACCCTAACCCTAACCCTAACCCTAACCCTTACCCGAAGCCTTACCCTCACACGTCCCCTAATCCTAACCCGTACGCTAACACTAACCCGTACCCTAACACGTACCCTCACGCTAAACCGTTGTCGTACCCTAACCTGTACCCTAAACCGTCCCCATGCCCGTCCCCTAACCCTAAACCTAACCCTAACCCTAACCCTTTCCCGAATCCTTACCCTCACCCGTCCCCTAATCCTAACCCGTACGCTAACACTAAACCGTACCCTAACACGTACGCTCACCATAAACCGTTGTCGTACCCTAACCTGTACCCTAAACCGTCCCCGTCCCCGTCCCCTAACCCTAACCCTAACCCTAACCCTAACCCTTACCCGAAGCCTTACCCTCACCCGTCCCCTAATCCTAACCCGTACACTAACACTAACCCGTACCCTAACACGTAGGCTCACCCTAAACCGTTGACGTACAGTAACCTGTACCCTAAAACGTCCCTGTCCCCTAACCCTAACCCTAACCCTAACCCTTACCCGAAGCCTTACCCTCACCCGTCACCTAATCCTAACCCGTACGCTAACACTAATCCGTACCCTAACACGTACGCTCACCCTAAACCGTTGTCGTACACTAACCTGTACCCTAAACCGTCCCCGTCCCCGTCCCCTAACCCTAACCCTAACCCTAACCCTAACCTTTACCCGAAGCCTTACCCTCACCCATCCCCTAATCCTAACCCGTACGCTAACACTAACCAGTACCCTAACACGTACGCTCACCCTAAACCATTGTCGTACCCTTACCTGTACCCTAAACCGTCCCCGTCCCCGTCCCCGTCCCCTAACCCTAACCCTAAACCTAACCCTTACCCAAAGCCTTACCCACACCCGTCCTCTAATCCTAACCCGTACGCTAACACTAACACATACCCTAACATGTACGCTCACCCTAAACCGTTGTCGTACCCTAACGTGTACCCTAAACCGTCCCTGTCCCCGTCCCCTAACCCTAACCCTAACCCTAAGCCTAAGCCTAACCCTTACCCGAAGCCTTACCCTCACCCGTCCCCTAATCCTAACCCGTACGCTAACACTAACCCGTACCCTAACACGTACGCTCACCCTAAACCGTTGTCGTACCCTAACCTGTACCCTAAACCGTCCCCGTCCACTAACCCTAACCCTAACCCTAACATTAACCCTTACCCGAAGCCTTACCCTCACCCGTCCCCTAATCCTAATCCGTACGCTAACACTAACCCGTACCCTAACACGTACGCTCACCCTAAACCGTTGTCGTACCCTAACCTGTACCCTAAACCGTCCCCGTCCCCTAACCCTAACCCTAACCCTAACCCTAACCCTAACCTTTACCCGAAGCCTTACCCTCACCCATCCCCTAATCCTAACCCGTACGCTAACACTAACCAGTACCCTAACACGTACGCTCACCCTAAACCATTGTCGTACCCTTACCTGTACCCTAAACCGTCCCCGTCCCCGTCCCCGTCCCCTAACCCTAACCCTAAACCTAACCCTTACCCAAAGCCTTACCCACACCCGTCCTCTAATCCTAACCCGTACGCTAACACTAACACATACCCTAACATGTACGCTCACCCTAAACCGTTGTCGTACCCTAACGTGTACCCTAAACCGTCCCTGTCCCCGTCCCCTAACCCTAACCCTAACCCTAAGCCTAAGCCTAACCCTTACCCGAAGCCTTACCCTCACCCGTCCCCTAATCCTAACCCGTACGCTAACACTAACCCGTACCCTAACACGTACGCTCACCCTAAACCGTTGTCGTACCCTAACCTGTACCCTAAACCGTCCCCGTCCCCTAACCCTAACCCTAACCCTAACATTAACCCTTACCCGAAGCCTTACCCTCACCCGTCCCCTAATCCTAATCCGTACGCTAACACTAACCCGTACCCTAACACGTACGCTCACCCTAAACCGTTGTCGTACCCTAACTTGTACCCTAAACCGTCCCCGTCCCCTAACCCTAACCCTAACCCTAACCCTAACCCTAACCCTTACCCGAAGCCTTACACTCACCCGTCCCCTAATCCTAACCCGTACGCTAACACTAACCCGTACTCTAACACGTACGCTCACCCTAAACCATTGTCGTACCCTAACCTTTACCCTAAACCATCCCCGTCCCCTAACCCTAACCCTAACCCTAACCCTAACCCTAACCCTTACCCGAAGCCTTACCCTCACCCGTCCCCTAATCCTAACCCGTATGCTAACACTAACCCGTACCCTAACACGTACCCTCACCCTAAACCGGTGTCGTACCCTAACTTGTACCCTAAACCGTCCCCGTGCCCGTCCCCTAACCCTAACCCTAACCCTAACCCTAACCCTTTCCCGAAGCCTTACCCTCACCCGTCCCCTAATCCTAACCCGTACGCTAACACTAACCCGTACCCTAACACGTACGCTCACCCTAAACCGTTGTCGTACCCTAACCTGTACCCTAAACCGTCCCCGTCCCCTAACCCGAACCCTAACCCTAACCCTAACCCTTACCCGAAGCCTTACACTCACCCGTCCCCTAATCTTCACCCGTATGCTAACACTAACCCGAACCCTAACACGTACCCTCACCCTAAACCGTTGTCGTAACCTAACCTGTACCCTAAACCGTCCCCGTCCCCGTCCCCTAACCCTAACCCTAACCCTAACCCTAACCCTTACCCGAAGCCTTACCCAACCCGTCCCCTAATCCTAACCCGTACGCTAACAATAACCCGTACCCTAACACGTACGCTCACCCTAAACCGTTGTCGTACCCTAACATGTACCCTAAACCGTCCCCGTCCCCTAACCCTAACCCTAATACTAACCTTAACCCTAACCCTTACCCGAAGCCTTACCCTCACCCGTCCCTTAATCCTAACCCGTACGCGAACACTAACCCGTACCCTAACACGTAAGCTCACCCTAAACCGTTGTCGTACCCTAACCTGTACCCTAAACCGTCCCCGTCCCCTAACCCTAACCCTAACCCTAACCGTAAACCTAACCCTTACCAGAAGCCTTACCCTCACCCGTCCCCTAAACCTAACCCGTACGCTAACACTAAACCGTACCCTAACACGTACGCTCACCCTAAACCATTGTCGTACCCTAACCTCTACCCTAAACCGTCCCCGTCCCCTAACCCTAACTCTAACCCTAACCCTAACCCTTACCCGAAGCCTTAACCTCACCCGTCCCCTAATCCTAACCCGTACGCTAACACTAAAACGTACCCTAACACGTACGCTCACCCTAAACCGTTGTCGTACTCTAACGTGTACCCTAAACCGTCCCCGTCCCCTAACCCTATCGCTAACCCTAACCCTTACCCGAAGTCTTACCCTCACCCGTCCCCTAATCCTAACCCGTACGCTAACACTAACCCGTACCCTAACACGTACGCTCACCCTAAACCTTTGTCGTACCCTAACCCGTCCCCGTCCCCGTCCCTTAACCCTAACCCTAACCCTAACCCTAACCCTTACCCGAAGCCTTACCCTCACCCGTCCCCTAATCCTAACCCGTACGCTAACACTAACCCGTACCCTAACACGTACGCTCACCCTAAACCGTTGTCGTACCCTAACCTGTACCCTAAAGCGTCCCCGTCCCCTAACCCTAACCCTAAACCTAACCCTAACCCTAAACCTTACCCGAAGCCTTACCCTCACCCGTCCCCTAATCCTAACCCGTACGCTAATACTAACCCGTACCCTAACACGTACGCTCACCGTAAACCGTTGTCGTACACTAACCTGTACCCTAAACCGTCCCCGTCCCCTAACCCTAAACCTAACCCTAACCCTAACACTTACCCGAAGCCTTACCCTCACCCGTCCCCAATCCTAACCCGTACGCTAACTGTAACCCATACCCTAACACGTACGCTCACCCTAAACCGTTGTCGTACCCTAACTTGTACCCTAAACCGTCCCCGTCCCCTAACTCTAACCCTAACCCTAACCCTTACCCGAAGCCTTACCCTCACCCGTCACCTAATCCTAAACCGTACGCTAACACTAACCCGTACCCTAACACGTACGCTCACCCTAAACCGTTGTCGTACCCTAACCTGTACCCTAAACCGTCCCCGTCCCCAAACCCTAACCCTCACCTTAACCCTAACCCTTACCCGAAGCCTTACCCTCACCCGTCCCCTAATCCTAACCCGTACGCTAACACTAACACGTACCCTAACACGTATGCTCACCCTAAATTATTGTCGTACCCTAACCTGTACCCTAAACCGTCCCCGTCCCCTAACCCTAACCCTAACCCTAACCCTAACCCTTGCCCGAAGCCTTACCCTCAACCGTCCCCTAATCCTAACCCGTACGCTAACACTAACGCATACCCTAAAACGTACGCTCACCCTATACAGTGGTCGTACCCTAACCTGTACCCTAAATCATAACTGTTCCCGGCCCCTAACCCTAACCCTAACCCTAACCCTAACCCTAAACCTTACCCGAAGTCTTACCCTCAACCGTCCCCTAATCCTAACCCGTACGCTAACACTAACCCGTACCCTAAAACGTACGCTCACCCTAAACCGTTGTCGTACCCTAACCTGTACCCTAAACCGTCCCCGTCCCCTAACCATAACCCTAAACCTAACTCTAACCCAAACCCTAACCCTTACCCGAAGCCATAACATCACCCGTCCCCTAATCCGAACCCGTACGCTAACACTAACCCATACCCTAACACGTACGCTCACCCTAAACCGTTGTCGTACCCTAACCTGTACCCTAAACCGTCCCCGTCCCCTAACCCTAACACTAACCCTAACCCTAACCCTAACCCTTACCCGAAGCCTTACCCTCACCCGTACCCTAATCCTAACCCGTACACTAACAGTAACCCGTACCTTAACACGTACGCTCACCCTAAACCGTTGTCGTACACTAACCTGTACCCTAAACCGTCCCCGTCCCCTAAGCCTAACCCTAACCCTAACCCTAAACCTAACCCTTACTCGAAGCCTTACCTTCACCCGTCACCTAATCCTAACCCGTACGCTAACACTAACCCGTACCCTAACACGTACGCTCACCCTAAACCGTTGTCGTACCCTAACCTGTACCCTAAACCGTCCCCGTCCCCTAACCCTAACACTAACCCTAACCCTTACCCGAAGCCTTACCCTCACCCATCCCCTAATTCTAACCCATACGCTAACACTAACCCGTACCCTAAGACGTACGCTCACCCTAAACCGTTGTCGTAGCTTAACCTGTAACCTAAACTGTCCCCGTCCCCTAACCCTAACCCTAACCCTAACCGTAACCCTTACCCGAAGCCTTACCCTCACCCGTTCCCTAATCCTAACCCGTACGCTAACACTAACCCGTAACCTAACACGTACGCTCACCCTAAATCGTTGTCGTACCCTAACCTGTACCCTAAACCGTCCCCGTCCCCTAACCCTAACCCTAACCCTAACCCTAACCCTAACCCTAACCCTTACCTGTAGCCTTACCCTCACCCGTACCCTAATCCTAACCCGTATGCTAACACTAACCCGTACCCTAACACGTACGCTCACCCTAAACCGTTGTCGTACCCTAAACTGTACCCTAAACCGTCCCCGTCCCCTAACCCTAACCCTAACCCTAACCCTAACCCTAACCCTTACCCGAAGCCTTACACTCACCCGTCCCTTAATCCTAACCCGTACGCTAACACTAATCCGTACCCTAACACTTACGCTCACTCTAAACCGTTGTCGTACCCTAACCTGTACCCTAAACCGTCCCCGTCCCCTAACCCTAACCCTAACCCTAAACCTAACCCTAACCCTTACCCGAAGCCTTACCCTCACCCGTCCTCTAATCCTAACCCGTACGCTAACACTAACCCGTACCCTAACACGTACCCTCACCCTAAACCGTTGTCGTACCCTAACCTGTACCCTAAACCGTCCCTGTGCCCGTCCCCTAACCCTAAACCTAACCCTAACCCTAACCCTTTCCCGAAGCCTTACCCTCACCCGTCCCCTAATCCTAACCCGTACGCTAACACTAACCCGTAACCTAACACGTACGCTCACCCTAAACCGTTGTCGTACCCTAACCTGTACCCTAAACCGTCCCCGTCCCCTAACCCTAACCCTAACCATAACCCTAACCCTAAACCTTACCCGAAGCCTTAACCAACCCGTCCCCTAATCCTAACCCGTACGCTAACAATAACCCGTACCCTAAGACGTACGCTCACCCTAAACCGTTGTCGTACCCTAACATGTACCCTAAACCGTCCCCGTCCCCTAACCCTAACCCTAATACGAACCTTAACCCTAACCCTTACCCGAAGCCTTACCCTCACCCGTCCCTTAATCCTAACCCGTACGCGAACACTAACCCGTACCCTAACACGTAAGCTCACCCTAAACCGTTGTCGTACCCTACCCTGTACCCTAAAACGTCCCCGTCACCTAACCCTAACCCTAACCCTAACCGTAAACCTAACCCTTACCAGAAGCCTTACCCTCACACGTCCCCTAAACCTAACCCGTACGCTAACACTAAACCGTACCCTAACACGTACGCTCACCCTAAACCATTGTCGTACCCTAACCTGTACCCTAAACCGTCCCCGTCCCCTAACCCTAACTCTAACCCTAACCCTAACCCTTACCCGAAGCCTTACCCTCACCCGTCCCCTAATCCTAACCCGTACGCTAACACTAAAACGTACCCTAACACGTACGCTCACCCTAAACCGTTGTCGTACTCTAACGTGTACCCTAAACCGTCCCCGTCCCCTAAGCCTATCGCTAACCCTAACCCTTACCCGAAGTCTTACCCTCACCCGTCCCCTAATCGTAACCCGTACGCTAACACTAAACCGTACCCTAACACGTACGCTCACCCTAAACCGTTGTCGTACCCTAACCTGTACCCTAAACCGTCCCCGTCCCCGTCCCTTAACCCTAACCCTAACCCTAACCCTAACCCTTACCCGAAGCCTTACCCTCACCCGTCCCCTAATCCTAACCCGTACGCTAACACTAACCCGTACCCTAACACGTACGCTCACCCTAAACCTTTCTCGTACCCTAACCTGTACCCTAAAGCGTCCCCGTACCCTAACCCTAACCCTAACCCTAACCCTAACCCTAAACCTTACCCGAAGCCTTACCCTCACCCGTCCCCTAATCCTATCCCGTACGCTAACACTAACCCGTACCCTAACACGTACTCTCACCATAAACCGTTGTCGTACCCTAACCTGTACCCTAAACCGTCCCCGTCCCCGTCCCCGTCCCCTAACCCTAACCCTAACCCTAACCCTTACCTGAAGCCTTACCCTCACCCGTCCCCTATTCCTAACCCGTACGCAAACACTAACCCACACCATAACACTTAGCCTCACCCTAAACCGTTGTCGTACCCTAACCTTTACCCTAAACCGTCCCCGTCCCCTAAACCTAACCCTAACCCTAACCCTAACCCTTACCCGAAGCCTTACCCTCAAACGTCCCCTAATCCTAACCCGTACGCTAACACTAACCCGTACCCTAACATGTACGCTCACCCTAAACAATGGTCGTACCCTAACCTGTACCCTAAATCATAACTGTCCCCGGCCCCTAACCCTAACCCTAACCCTAAACCTTACGCGAAGTCTTACCCTCACCCGTCCCCTAATACTAACCCGTACGCTAACACTAACCCGTACCCTAACACGTACGCTCACCCTAAACCGTTGTCGTACCCTAACCTGTACCCTAAACCGTCCCCGTCCCCGTCCCCTAACCCTAAACCTAACTCTAACCCAAACCCTAACCCTTACCCGAAGGCTTAACCTCACCCGTCCCCTAATCCTAACCCGTACGCTAACACTAACCCATACCCTAACACGTACGCTCACTCTAAACCGTTGTCGTACCCTAACCTGTACCCTAAGCTGTCCCCGTCCCCTAACCCTAACCCTAACCCTAACCCTAACCCTAACCCTTACCCGAAGCCTTACCCTCACACGTCCCCTAATCCTAACCCGTACGCTAACACTAACCCGTACCCTAACACGTACCCTCACCCTAAACCGTTGTAGTACCCTAACCTGTACCCTAAACCGTCCCCATGCCCGTCCCCTAACCCTAAACCTAACCCTAACCCTAACCCTTTCCCGAAGCCTTACCCTCACCCGTCCCCTAATCCTAACCCGTACGCTAACACTAACCCGTACCCTAACACGTACGCTCACCATAAACCGTTGTCGTACCCTAACCTGTACCCTAAACCGTCCCCGTCCACTAACCCTAACCCTAACCCTAATCCTAACCGTAACCCTTACCCGAAGCCTTACACTCACCTGTCCCCTAATCCTCAACCGTACGCTAACACTAACCCGTACCCTAACACGTACGCTCACCCTAAACCGTCGTCGTACCCTAACCTGTACCCTAAACCGTCCCCGTCCCCGTCCCCTAACCCTAACCCTAACCCTAACCCTAACCCTTACCCGAAGCCTTACACTCACCCGTCCCCTAATCCTAACCCGTACACTAACACTAACCCGTACCCTAACACGTAGGCTCACCCTAAACCGTTGACGTACAGTAACCTGTACCCTAAAACGTCCCTGTCCCCTAACCCTAACCCTAACCCTAACCCTAACCCTTACCCGAAGCCTTACCCTCACCCGTCCCCTAATCCTAACCCGTACGCTAACACTAACCCGTACCCTAACACGTACGCTCACCCTAAACCGTTGTCGTACCCTAACCTGTACCCTAAACCGTCCCCGTCCCGAACCCTAACCCTAACTCTAACCCTAACACTAACCCTTACCCGAAGCATTGCCTTCACCCGTCCCCTAATCCTAACCCGTACGCTAACACTAAACCGTACCCTAACACTTACGCTCATCCTAAACCGTTGTCGTACCCTAACCTGTACCCTAAACCGTCCCCGTCCCCTAACCCTAACCCTAACCCTAAGCCTAAGCCTAACCCTTACCCGAAGCCTTACCCTCACCCGTCCCCTAATCCTAACCCGTACGCTAACACTAACCCGTACCCTAACACGTACGCTCACCCTAAACCGTTGTCGTACCCTAACCTGTACCCTAAACCGTCCCCGTCCCCTAACCCTAACCCTAACCCTAACCCTAACCCTTACCCGAAGCCTTACCCTCACCCGTCCCCTAATCCTAACCCGTACGCTAACACTAACCCGTACCCTAACACGTACGCTCACCCTAAACCGTTGTCGTACCCTAACCTGTACCCTAAACCGTCCCCGTCCCGAACCCTAACCCTAACTCTAACCCTAACACTAACCCTTACCCGAAGCATTGCCTTCACCCGTCCCCTAATCCTAACCCGTACGCTAACACTAAACCGTACCCTAACACTTACGCTCATCCTAAACGGTTGTCGTACCCTAACCTGTACCCTAAACCGTCCCCGTCCCCTAACCCTAACCCTAACCCTAAGCCTAAGCCTAACCCTTACCCGAAGCCTTACCCTCACCCGTCCCCTAATCCTAACCCGTACGCTAACACTAACCCGTACCCTAACACGTACGCTCACCCTAAACCGTTGTCGTACCCTAACCTGTACCCTAAACCGTCCCCGTCCCCTAACCCTAACCCTAACCCTAACCCTAACCCTTACCCGAAGCCTTACCCTCACCCGTCCCCTAATCCTAACCCGTACGCTAACACTAACCCGTACCCTAACACGTACGCTCACCCTAAACCGTTGTCGTACCCTAACCTGTACCCTAAACCGTCCCCGTCCCCTAACCCTAACCCTAACCCTAACCCTAACCCTAACCCTTACCCAAAGCCTTACACTCACCCGTCCCCTAATCCTAACCCGTACGCTAACACTAACCCGTACTCTAAAACGTACGCTCACCCTAAACCATTGTCGTACCCTAACCTTTACCCTAAACCATCCCCGTCCCCTAACCCTAACCCTAACCCTAACCCTAACCCTAACCCTTACCCGAAGCCTTACCCTCACCCGTCCCCTAATCCTAACCCGTATGCTAACACTAACCCGTACCCTAACACGTACGCTCACCCTAAACCGTTGTCGTACCCTAACCTGTACCCTAAACCGTCCCCGTCCCCTAACCCTAACCATAACCCTAACCCTAACTATTACCCGAAGCCTTACCCTCACCCGTCCCCTAATCCTAACCCGTACGCTAACACTAAACCGTACCCTAACACGTACGCTCACCCTAAACCGTTGTCGTACCCTAACCTGTACGCTAAACCGTCCCCGTCCCCTAACCCTAACCCTAACACTAACCCTAACCCTAATCCTTACCCGAAGCCTTACACTCACCCGTCCCCTAATCCTAACCCGTACGCTAACACTAACCCGTACCCTAACACGTACGCTCACCCTAAACCGTTTTTGTACCCTAACCTGTACCCTAAACCGTCCCCGTCCCCGTCCCCTAACCCTAAACCTAACCCTAACCCTTACCCGAAGCCTTACCCTCAACCGTCCCCTAATCCTAACCCGTACGCTAACACTAACCCGTACCCTAACACGTACGCTCAACCTAAACCGTTGTCGTACACAAACCTGTACCCTAAACCGTCCCCGTGCCCGTCCCCTAACCCTAACCCTAACCCTAACCCTAACCGTTACCCGAAGCCTTACCCTCACCCTTCCCGTAATCCTAACCCGTACGCTAACACTAACCCGTACCCTAAAACGTACGCTCACCCTAAACCGTTGTCGTACCCTAACCGGTACCCTAAACCGTCCCCGTCTCGTAACCCTAACCCTAACTCTAACCCTAACACTAACCCTTACCCGAAGCATTACCCTCACCCGTCCCCTAATCCTAAACCGTACGCTAACACTAAACCGTACCCTAACACTTACGCTCATCCTAAACCGTTGTCGTACCCTAACCTGTACCATAAACCGTCCCCGTCCCCTAACCCTAACCCTAACCCTAAGCCTAAGCCTAACCCTTACCCGAAGCCTTACCCTCACCCGTCCCCTAATCCTAACCCGTACGCTAACACTAACCCTTACCCTAACACGTACGCTCACCCTAAACCGTTGTCGTACCCTAACCTGTACCCTAAACCGTCCCCGTCCCCTAACCCTAACCCTAACCCTAACCCTAACCCTAAACCTTACCCGAAGCCTTACCCTCACCCGTCCCCTAATCCTAACCCGTACGCTAACACTAACCCATACCCTAACACGTACGCTCACCCTAAACCGTTGTCGTACCCTTACCTGTACCCTAAACCGTCCACGTCCCCTAATCCTAACCCTAACCCTAACCCTAACCTTACCCGAAGCCTTACCCTCACCCGTAACCTAATCCTAACCCGTACGCTAACACTAACCCGTACCCTAACACGTACGCTCACCCTAAACCGTTGTCGTACACTAACCTGTACCCTAAACCGTCCCCGTCCCCTAACCCTAACCCTAACCCTAACCCTTACCCGAAGCCTTACCCTCAACCGTCCCCTAATCCTAACCCGTACGCTAACACTAACCCGTACCCTAACACGTACGCTCACCCTAAACCGTTGTCGTACCCTAACCTGTACGCTAAACCGTCCCCGTCCCCTAACCCTAACCCTAACACTAACCCTAACCCTAATCCTTACCCAAAGCCTTACACTCACCCGTCCCCTAATCCTAACCCGTAAGCTAACACTAACCCGTACCCTAACACGTACGCTCACCCTAAACCGTTTTTGTACCCTAACCTGTACCCTAAACCGTCCCCGTCCCCGTCCCCTAACCCTAAACCTAACCCTAACCCTTACCCGAAGCCTTACCCTCAACCGTCCCCTAATCCTAACCCGTACGCTAACACTAACCCGTACCCTAACACGTACGCTCACCCTAAACCGTTGTCGTACCCTAACCTGTACCCTAAACAGTCCCCGTCCCCTAACCCTAACCCTAACCCTAACCCTAACCCTAACCCTTACCCGAAGCCTTACCCTAACCCGTCCCCTAATCCTAACTCGTACGCTAACACTAACACGTACCCTAACACGTACCCTCACCCTAAACCGGTGTCGTACCCTAACTTGTACCCTAAACCGTCCCCGTGCCCGTCCCCTAACCCTAACCCTAACCCTAACCCTAACCGTTACCCGAAGCCTTACCCTCACCCTTCCCGTAATCCTAACCCGTACGCTAACACTAACCCGTACCCTAAAACGTACGCTCACCCTAAACCGTTGTCGTACCCTAACCGGTACCCTAAACCGTCCCCGTCTCGTAACCCTAACCCTAACTCTAACCCTAACACTAACCCTTACCCGAAGCATTACCCTCACACGTCCCCTAATCCTAAACCGTACGCTAACACTAAACCGTACCCTAACACTTACGCTCATCCTAAACCGTTGTCGTACCCTAACCTGTACCATAAACCGTCCCCGTCCCCTAACCCTAACCCTAACCCTAAGCCTAAGCCTAACCCTTACCCGAAGCCTTACCCTCACCCGTCCCCTAATCCTAACCCGTACGCTAACACTAACCCTTACCCTAACACGTACGCTCACCCTAAACCGTTGTCGTACCCTAACCTGTACCCTAAACCGTCCCCGTCCCCTAACCCTAACCCTAACCCTAACCCTAACCCTAAACCTTACCCGAAGCCTTACCCTCACCCGTCCCCTAATCCTAACCCGTACGCTAACACTAACCCATACCCTAACACGTACGCTCACCCTAAACCGTTGTCGTACCCTTACCTGTACCCTAAACCGTCCACGTCCCCTAATCCTAACCCTAACCCTAACCCTAACCTTACCCGAAGCCTTACCCTCACCCGTAACCTAATCCTAACCCGTACGCTAACACTAACCCGTACCCTAACACGTACGCTCACCCTAAACCGTTGTCGTACACTAACCTGTACCCTAAACCGTCCCCGTCCCCTAACCCTAACCCTAACCCTAACCCTTACCCGAAGCCTTACCCTCAACCGTCCCCTAATCCTAACCCGTACGCTAACACTAACCCGTACCCTAACACGTACGCTCACCCTAAACCGTTGTCGTACCCTAACCTGTACGCTAAACCGTCCCCGTCCCCTAACCCTAACCCTAACACTAACCCTAACCCTAATCCTTACCCAAAGCCTTACACTCACCCGTCCCCTAATCCTAACCCGTAAGCTAACACTAACCCGTACCCTAACACGTACGCTCACCCTAAACCGTTTTTGTACCCTAACCTGTACCCTAAACCGTCCCCGTCCCCGTCCCCTAACCCTAAACCTA
Organism: Delphinapterus leucas; assembly: GCF_059928025.1. Lineage (NCBI taxonomy): Eukaryota > Metazoa > Chordata > Mammalia > Artiodactyla > Monodontidae > Delphinapterus > Delphinapterus leucas. The sequence continues at coordinate 6,944,078 of NW_028322236.1, read as the reverse complement.
ACCCTAACCCTTACCCGAAGCCTTACCCTCAACCGTCCCCTAATCCTAACCCGTACGCTAACACTAACCCGTACCCTAACACGTACGCTCACCCTAAACCGTTGTCGTACCCTAACCTGTACCCTAAACAGTCCCCGTCCCCTAACCCTAACCCTAACCCTAACCCTAACCCTAACCCTTACCCGAAGCCTTACCCTAACCCGTCCCCTAATCCTAACTCGTACGCTAACACTAACACGTACCCTAACACGTACCCTCACCCTAAACCGGTGTCGTACCCTAACTTGTACCCTAAACCGTCCCCGTGCCCGTCCCCTAACCCTAACCCTAACCCTAACCCTAACCCTTTCCCGAAGCCTTACCCTCACCCGTCCCCTAAATCTAACCCGTACGCTAACACTAACCCGTACCCTAACACGTACGCTCACCCTAAACCGTTGTCGTACCCTAACCTGTACCCTAAACCGTCCCCGTCCCCTAACCCGAACCCTAACCCTAACCCTAACCCTTACCCGAAGCCTTACACTCACCCGTCCCCTAATCCTCACCCGTATGCTAACACTAACCCGAACCCTAACACGTACCCTCACCCTAAACCGTTGTCGTAACCTAACCTGTACCCTAAACCGTCCCCGTCCCCGTCCCCTAACCCTAACCCTAACCCTAACCCTAACCCTTACCCGAAGCCTTACCCAACCCGTCCCCTAATCCTAACCCGTACGCTAACAATAACCCGTACCCTAACACGTACGCTCACCCTAAACCGTTGTCGTACCCTAACATGTACCCTAAACCGTCCCCGTCCCCTAACCCTAACCCTAATACTAACCTTAACCCTAACCCTTACCCGAAGCCTTACCCTCACCCGTCCCTTAATCCTAACCCGTACGCGAACACTAACCCGTACCCTAACACGTAAGCTCACCCTAAACCGTTGTCGTACCCTAACCTGTACCCTAAACCGTCCCCGTCCCCTAACCCTAACCCTAACCCTAACCGTAAACCTAACCCTTACCAGAAACCTTACCCTCACCCGTCCCTTAAACCTAACCCGTACGCTAACACTAAACCGTACCCTAACACGTACGCTCACCCTAAACCATTGTCGTACCCTAACCTGTACCCTAAACCGTCCCCGTCCCCTAACCCTAACTCTAACCCTAACCCTTACCCGAAGCCTTACCCTCACCCGTCCCCTAATCCTAACTCGTACGCTAACACTAAAACGTACCCTAACACGTACGCTCACCCTAAACCGTTGTCGTACTCTAACGTGTACCCTAAACCGTCCCCGTCCCCTAACCCTATCGCTAACCCTAACCCTTACCCGAAGTCTTACCCTCACCCGTGCCCTAATCCTAACCCGTACGCTAACACTAACCCGTACCCTAACACGTACGCTCACCCTAAACCGTTGTCGTACCCTAACCTGTACCCTAAACCGTCCCCGTCCCCGTCCCCTAACCCTAACCCTAACCCTAACCCTTACCCGAAGCCTTACCCTCACCCGTCCCCTATTCCTAACCCGTACGCAAACACTAACCCACACCATAACACTTACGCTCACCCTAAACCGTTGTCGTACCCTAACCTTTACCCTAAACCGTCCCCGTCCCCTAACCCTAACCCTAACCCTAACCCTAACCCTAACCCTAACCCTTACCCGAAGCCTTACCCTCAAACGTCCCCTAATCCTAACACGTACGCTAACACTAACCCGTACCCTAACACGTACGCTCACCCTAAACAGTGGTCGTACCCTAACCTGTACCCTAAATCATAACTGACCCCGGCCCCTAACCCTAACCCTAACCCTAAACCTTACGCGAAGTCTTACCCTCACCCGTCCCCTAATACTAACCCGTACGCTAACACTAACCCGTACCCTAACACGTACGCTCACCCTAAACCGTTGTCGTACCCTAACCTGTACCCTAAACCGTCCCCGTCCCCGTCCCCTAACCCTAAACCTAACTCTAACCCAAACCCTAACCCTTACCCGAAGCCTTAACCTCACCCGTCCCCTAATCCTAACCCGTACGCTAACACTAACCAATACCCTAACACGTACGCTCACCCTAAACCGTTGTCGTATCCAAACCTGTACCCTAAACCGTCCCCGTCCCCATCCCCTAACCCTAACCCTAACCCTAACCCTAACCCTTACCTGTAGCCTTACCCTCACCCGTCCCCTAATCCTAATCCGTACGCTAACACTAACCCGTACCCTAACACGTACGCTCAACCTAAACCGTTGTCGTACCCTAACCTGTACCCTAAACCGTCCCCGTCCCCTAACCCTAACCCTAACCCTAACCCTAAACCTAACCCTTACCCGAAGCCTTACACTCACCCGTCCCCTAATCCGAACCCGTACGCTAACACTAATCCGTACCCTAACACTTACGATCACTCTAAACCGTTGTCGTACCCTAACCTGTACCCTAAGCCGTCCCCGTCCCCTAACCCTAACCCTAACCCTAACCCTAACCCTAACCCTAACCCTAACCTGTACCCTAAACCGTCCCCGTCCACTAACCCTAACCCTAACCCTAATCCTAACCGTAACCCTTACCCGAAGCCTTACACTCACCCGTCCCCTAATCCTCACCCGTACGCTAACACTAACCAGTACCCTAACACGTACGCTCACCCTAAACCGTCGTCGTACCCTAACCTGTACCCTAAACCGTCCCCGTCCCCATCCCCTAACCCTAACCCTAACCCTAACCCTAACCCTTACCCGAAGCCTTACCCTCACCCGTCCCCTAATCCTAACCCGTACACTAACACTAACCCGTACCCTAACACGTAGGCTCACCCTAAACCGTTGACGTACAGTAACCTGTACCCTAAAACGTCCCTGTCCCCTAACCCTAACCCTAACCCTAACCCTAACCCTTACCCGAAGCCTTACCCTCACCCGTCACCTAATCCTAACCCGTACGCTAACACTAATCCGTACCCTAACACGTACGCTCACCCTAAACCGTTGTCGTACACTAACCTGTACCCTAAACCGTCCCCGTCCCCTAACCCTAACCCTAACCCTAACCCTAACCCTAACCCTAACCCTAACCTTTACCCGAAGCCTTACCCTCACCCATCCCCTAATCCTAACCCGTACGCTAACACTAACCAGTACCCTAACACGTACGCTCACCCTAAACCATTGTCGTACGATTACCTGTACCCTAAACCGTCCCCGTCCCCGTCCCCGTCCCCTAACCCTAACCCTAAACCTAACCCTTACCCAAAGCCTTACCCACACCCGTCCTCTAATCCTAACCCGTACGCTAACACTAACACATACCCTAACATGTACGCTCACCCTAAACCGTTGTCGTACCCTAACCTGTACCCTAAACCGTCCCTGTCCCCGTCCCCTAACCCTAACCCTAACCCTAACCATAACCCTTACCCGAAGCCTTACCCTCAACCGTCCCCTAATCCTAACCCGTACGCTAATACTAACCCGTACCCTAACACGTACGCTCACCGTAAACCGTTGTCGTACACTAACCTGTACCCTAAACCGTCCCCGTCCCCTAACCCTAAACCTAACCCTAACCCTAACACTTACCTGAAGCCTTACCCTCACCCGTCACCTAATCCTAAACCGTACGCTAACACTAACCCGTACCCTAACACGTACGCTCACCCTAAACCGTTGTCGTACCCTAACCTGTACCCTAAACCGTCCCCGTCCCCAAACCCTAACCCTCACCTTAACCCTAACCCTTACCCGAAGCCTTACCCTCACCCGTCCCCTAATCCTAACCCGTACGCTAACACTAAAACGTACCCTAACACGCATGCTCACCCTAAACTATTGTCGTACCCTAACCTGTACCCTAAACCGTCCCCGTCCCCTAACCCTAACCCTAACCCTAACCCTAACCCTTGCCCGAAGCCTTACCCTCAACCGTCCCCTAATCCTAACCCGTACGCTAACACTAACGCATACCCTAAAACGTACGCTCACCCTATACAGTGGTCGTACCCTAAACTGTACCCTAAATCATAACTGTTCCCGGCCCCTAACCCTAACCCTAACCCTAACCCTAACCCTAAACCTTACCCGAAGTCTTACCCTCAACCGTCCCCTAATCCTAACCCGTACGCTAACACTAACCCGTACCCTAACACGTACGCTCACCCTAAACCGTTGTCGTACCCTAACCTGTACCCTAAACCGTCCCCGTCCCCTAACCATAACCCTAAACCTAACTCTAACCCAAACCCTAACCCTTACCCGAAGCCTTAACATCACCCGTCCCCTAATCCGAACCCGTACGCTAACACTAACCCATACCCTAACACGTACGCTCACCCTAAACCGTTGTTGTACCCTAACCTGTACCCTAAACCGTCCCCGTCCCCTAACCCTAACACTAACCCTAACCCTAACCCTAACCCTTACCCGAAGCCTTACCCTCACCCGTACCCTAATCCTAACCCGTACGCTAACAGTAACCCGTACCTTAACACGTACGCTCACCCTAAACCGTTGTCGTACACTAACCTGTACCCTAAACCGTCCCCGTCCCCTAAGCCTAACCCTAACCCTAACCCTAACCCTAACCCTTACTCGAAGCCTTACCTTCACCCGTCACCTAATCCTAACCTGTACGCTAACACTAACCCGTACCCTAACACGTACGCTCACCCTAAACCGTTGTCGTACCCTAACCTGTACCCTAAACCGTCCCCGTCCCCTAACCCTAACACTAACCCTAACCCTTATCCGAAGCCTTACCCTCACCCGTCCCCTAATTCTAACCCGTACGCTAACACTAACCCGTACCCTAACACGTACGCTCACCCTAAACCGTTGTCGTAGCTTAACCTGTACCCTAAACTGTCCCCGTCCCCTAACCCTAACCCTAACCCTAACCGTAACCCTTACCCGAAGCCTTACACTCACCCGTCCCCTAATCCTCACCCGTACGCTAACACTAACCAGTACCCTAACACGTACGCTCACCCTAAACCGTCGTCGTACCCTAACCTGTACCCTAAACCGTCCCCGTCCCCATCCCCTAACCCTAACCCTAACCCTAACCCTAACCCTTACCCGAAGCCTTACCCTCACCCGTCCCCTAATCCTAACCCGTACACTAACACTAACCCGTACCCTAACACGTAGGCTCACCCTAAACCGTTGACGTACAGTAACCTGTACCCTAAAACGTCCCTGTCCCCTAACCCTAACCCTAACCCTAACCCTAACCCTTACCCGAAGCCTTACCCTCACCCGTCACCTAATCCTAACCCGTACGCTAACACTAATCCGTACCCTAACACGTACGCTCACCCTAAACCGTTGTCGTACACTAACCTGTACCCTAAACCGTCCCCGTCCCCTAACCCTAACCCTAACCCTAACCCTAACCCTAACCCTAACCCTAACCTTTACCCGAAGCCTTACCCTCACCCATCCCCTAATCCTAACCCGTACGCTAACACTAACCAGTACCCTAACACGTACGCTCACCCTAAACCATTGTCGTACGATTACCTGTACCCTAAACCGTCCCCGTCCCCGTCCCCGTCCCCTAACCCTAACCCTAAACCTAACCCTTACCCAAAGCCTTACCCACACCCGTCCTCTAATCCTAACCCGTACGCTAACACTAACACATACCCTAACATGTACGCTCACCCTAAACCGTTGTCGTACCCTAACCTGTACCCTAAACCGTCCCTGTCCCAGTCCCCTAACCCTAACCCTAACCCTAACCATAACCCTTACCCGAAGCCTTACCCTCAACCGTCCCCTAATCCTAACCCGTACGCTAATACTAACCCGTACCCTAACACGTACGCTCACCGTAAACCGTTGTCGTACACTAACCTGTACCCTAAACCGTCCCCGTCCCCTAACCCTAAACCTAACCCTAACCCTAACCCTTACCCGAAGCCTTACCCTCACCCGTCACCTAATCCTAAACCGTACGCTAACACTAACCCGTACCCTAACACGTACGCTCACCCTAAACCGTTGTCGTACCCTAACCTGTACCCTAAACCGTCCCCGTCCCCAAACCCTAACCCTCACCTTAACCCTAACCCTTACCCGAAGCCTTACCCTCACCCGTCCCCTAATCCTAACCCGTACGCTAACACTAACACGTACCCTAACACGCATGCTCACCCTAAACTATTGTCGTACCCTAACCTGTACCCTAAACCGTCCCCGTCCCCTAACCCTAACCCTAACCCTAACCCTAACCCTTGCCCGAAGCCTTACCCTCAACCGTCCCCTAATCCTAACCCGTACGCTAACACTAACGCATACCCTAAAACGTACGCTCACCCTATACAGTGGTCGTACCCTAAACTGTACCCTAAATCATAACTGTTCCCGGCCCCTAACCCTAACCCTAACCCTAACCCTAACCCTAAACCTTACCCGAAGTCTTACCCTCAACCGTCCCCTAATCCTAACCCGTACGCTAACACTAACCCGTACCCTAACACGTACGCTCACCCTAAACCGTTGTCGTACCCTAACCTGTACCCTAAACCGTCCCCGTCCCCTAACCATAACCCTAAACCTAACTCTAACCCAAACCCTAACCCTTACCCGAAGCCTTAACATCACCCGTCCCCTAATCCGAACCCGTACGCTAACACTAACCCATACCCTAACACGTACGCTCACCCTAAACCGTTGTTGTACCCTAACCTGTACCCTAAACCGTCCCCGTCCCCTAACCCTAACACTAACCCTAACCCTAACCCTAACCCTTACCCGAAGCCTTACCCTCACCCGTACCCTAATCCTAACCCGTACGCTAACAGTAACCCGTACCCTAACACGTACGCTCACCCTAAACCGTTGTCGTACCCTAACCTGTACCCTAAACCGTCCCCGTCCCCTAACCCTAACACTAACCCTAACCCTTATCCGAAGCCTTACCCTCACCCGTCCCCTAATTCTAACCCGTACGCTAACACTAACCCGTACCCTAACACGTACGCTCACCCTAAACCGTTGTCGTAGCTTAACCTGTACCCTAAACTGTCCCCGTCCCCTAACCCTAACCCTAACCCTAACCGTAACCCTTACCCGAAGCCTTACACTCACCCGTTCCCTAATCCTAACCCGTACGCTAACACTAACCCGTAACCTAACACGTACGCTCACCCTAAATCGTTGTCGTACCCTAACCTGTACCCTAAACCGTCCCCGCCCCCTAACCCTAACCCTAACCCTAACCCTAACCCTTACCCGAAGCCTTACCCTCACCCGTCCCCTAATCCTAACCCGTACGCTAACACTAACCCGTACCCTAACACGTACGCTCACCCTAAACCGTTGTCGTACCCTAACCTGTATCCTAAACCGTCTCCGTCCCTTAACCCTAACCCAAACCCTAACCCTAACCCTTACCCGAATCCTTACCCTCACCCGTCCCCTAATCCTAACCCGTACGCTAACGCTAACCCGTACCCTAACACGTACGCTCACCCTAAACCGTTGTCGTACCCTAAACTGTACCCTAAATCGTCCCCGTCCCCGTCACCTAACCCTAACCCTAACCCTAACCATTACCCGAAGTCTTACACTCACCCGTTCCCTAATCCTAACCCGTACGCTAATACTAACCCGTAACCTAACACGTACGCTCACCCTAAATCGTTGTCGTACCCTAACCTGTACCCTAAACCGTCCCCGTCCCCAACCGTAACCCTAACCCTAACCCTAACCCTAACCCTTACCTGTAGCCTTACCCTCACCCGTCCCCTAATCCTAACCCGTACGCTAACACTAACCCGTACCCTAACACGTACGCTCACCCTAAACCGTTGTCGTACCCTAACCTGTACCCTAAACCGTCCCCGTCCCCTAACCCTAAGCCTAACCCTAACCTTAACCCTTAGCCGAAGCCTTACACTCACCCGTCCCCTAATCCTAACCCGTACGCTAACACTAACCTGTACCCTAACACGTACCCTCACCCTAAACCGTTGTCGTACCATAACCTGTACCCTAAACCGTTCCCGTGCCCGTCCCCTAACCCTAAACCTAACCCTAACCCTAACCCTTTCCCGAAGCCTTACCCTCACCCGTCCCCTAATCCTAACCCGTACGCTAACACTAACCCGTACCCTAACACGTACGCTCACCCTAAACCGTTGTCGTACCCTAACCTGTACCCTAAACCGTTCCCGTCCCCTAACCCTAACCCTAACCCTAACCCTAACCCTAACCCTTACCCGAAGCCTTACCCTCACCCGTCCCCTAATCCTAACCCGTACACTAACACTAACCCCTACCCTAAGACGTACGCTCACCCTAAACCGTTGACGTACCCTAACCTGTACCCTAAACCGTCCCTGTCCCCTAACCCTAACCCTAACCCTAACCCTAACCCTTACCCGAAGCCTTACCCTCAACCGTCCCCTAATCCTAACCCGTACGCTAACACTAACCCGTACCCTAACACGTACGCTCACCCTAAACCGTTGTCGTACCCTAACCTGTATCCTAAACCGTCCCCGTCCCCTAACCCTAACTCTAACCCTAACCCTAACCCTAACCTTTACCCGAAGCCTTACCCTCACCCATCCCCTAAACCTAACCCGTACGCTAACACTAACCAATACCCTAACACGTACGCTCAACCTAAACTGTTGTCGTACCCTAACCTGTACCCTAAACCGTCCCCGTCCCCGTCCCCTAACCCTAACCCTAACCCTAACCCTAACCCTTACCCGAAGCCTTACCCTCACCCGTCCCCTAATCCTAACCCGTACGCTAACACTAATCCATACCCTAACACCTACGCTCACCCTAAATCGTTGTCGTACCCTAACATGTACCCTAAACCGTCCCCGTCTCCTAACACTAACCCTAACCCTAACCCTATCCCTAACCCTTACCCGAAGCCTTACCCTAACCCGTCCCCTAATCCTAACCCGTACGCTAACACTAACCCGTACTCTAACACGTACGCTCACCCTAAACCGTTGACGTACCCTAACCTTTACCCTAAACCATCCCCGTCCCCTAACCCTAACCCTAACCCTAAACTTTACCCGAAGCCTTACCCTCACCCGTCCCCTAACCCTAACCCGTACGCTAACACTAACCCGTACCCTAACACGTACGCTCACCCTAAACGGTTTTTGTACCCTAACCTGTACCCTAAACCGTCCCCGTCCCCTTCCCCTAACCCTAAACCTAACCCTAACCCTTACCCGAAGCCTTACCCTCACCCGTCCCCTAATCCTAACCCGTACGCTAACACTAACCCGTACCCTAACACGTACGCTCACCCTAAACTGTTGTCGTACACTAACCTGTACCCTAAACCGTCCCCGTCCCCTAACCCTAACCCTAACCCTAACCCTTACCCGAAGCCTTACCATAACCCGTCCCCTAATCCTAACTCGTACGCTAACACTAACCCGTACCCTAACACGTACCCTCACCCTAAACCGGTGTCGTTCCCTAACCTGTAGCCTAAACCGTCCCCGTGCCCGTCCCCTAACCCTAACCCTAACCCTAACCCTAACCCTTTCCTGAAGCCTTACCCTCACCCGTCCCCTAATCCTAACACGTACGCTAACACTAACCCGTACCCTAACACGTACGCTCACCGTAAACCGTTGTCGTACCCTAACCTGTACCCTAAACCGTCCCCGTCCCCTAACGCTAACCCTAACCCTATCCCTAACCCTAACCCTTACCCGAAGCCTTACACTCACCCGTCCCCTAATCCTCACCCGTATGCTAACACTAACCCGTACCCTAACACGTACCCTCACCTTAAACCGTTGTCGTACCCTAACCTGTACCCTAAACCATCCCCGTCCCTGTCCCCTAACCCTAACCCTAACCCTAACCCTAACCCTTACCCGAAGCCTTACCCTCACCCGTCCCCTAATCCTAACCCGTACGCTAACACTAAGCCGTACCCTACCACGTACGCTCACCCTAAACCGTTGTCGTACCCTAACCTGTACCCTAAACCGTCACTGTCCCCGTCCCCTAACCCTAAACCTAACCTTAACCCTAACCCTAACCCTTACCCGAAGCCTTACCCTCACCCGTCCCCTAATCCTAACCCGTACGCTAACACTAACCCGTACCCTAACACGTACGCTCACCCTAAATCTTTGTCGTACTCTAACGTGTACCCTAAACCGTCCCCGTCCCCTAACCCTATTCCTAACCCTAACCCTTACCCGAAGTCTTACCCTCACCCGTCCCCTAATCCTAACCCGTACGCTAACACTAACCCGTACCCTAACACGTACGCTCACCCTAAACCGTTGTCGTACCCTAACCTGTACCCTAAACCGTCCCCGTCCCCGTCCCTTAACCCTAACCCTAACCCTAACCCTAACCCTTACCCGAAGCCTTACCCTCACCCGTCCCCTAATCCTAACCCGTACGCTAACACTAACCCGTACCCTAACATGTACGATCACCCTAAACCATTGTCGTACCCTAACATGTACGCTAAACCGTCCCCGTCCTCTAACCCTAACCCTAACCCTAACACTAACACTAAACCTTACCCGAAGCCTTACCCTCACCCGTCCCCTAAAACTAACCCGTACGCTAACACTAACCCGTACCCTAACACGTACGCTCACCCTAAACCGTTGTCGTACCCTAACCTGTACCCTAAAGCGTCCCCGTACCCGTCCCCTAACCCTAACGTTAACCCTAACCCTTACCCGAAGCCTTACCCTCACCCGTCCCCTATTCCTAACCCGTACGCTAACACTAACACGTACCCTAACACGTACACTCACCCTAAACCATTGTCGTACCCTAACCTGTACCCTAAACCGTCCACATCCCCTAACCCTAACCCTAACCCTAACCCTAACCCTAACCCTTACCCGAAGCCGTACCCTCACCCGTCCCCTAATCCTAACCCGTACGCTAACACTAACACGTACCCTAACACGTACGCTCAGCCTAAACCATTGTCGTACCCTAACCTGTACCCTAAACCGTCCCCGTCCCCTAACCCTAACCCTAAACCTAACTCTAACCCAAACCCTAACCCTTACCCGAAGCCTTAACCTCACCCGTCCCCTAAGCCTAACCCGTACGCTAACACTAACCCATACCCTAACACGTACGCTCACCCTAAACCGTTGTCGTACCCTTACCTGTACCCTAAACCGTCCCCTTCCCCTAATCCTAACCCTAACCCTAACCCTAACCTTACCCGAAGCCTTACCCTCACCCGTAACCTAATCCTAACCCGTACGCTAACACTAACCCGTACCCTAACACGTACGCTCACCCTAAACCGTTGTCGTACACTAACCTGTACCCTAAACCGTCCCCGTCCCCTAACCCTAACCCTAACCCTAACCCTAACCCTTACCCGAAGCCTTAACCTCACCCGTCCCCTAATCCTAAACCGTACGCTAACACTAACCCGTACCCTAACACGTACGCTCACACTAAACCGTTGTCGTACCCTAACCTGTACCCTAAACCGTCCCCGTCCCCTAACCCTAACCCTAACCCTAACCCTAACCCTTACCCAAAGCCTTACCCTCACCCGTCCCCTAATCCTAACCCGTACGCTAACACTAACCAATACTCTAACACGTACGCTCACCCTAAACCGTTGTCGTACCCTAACCTTTACCCTAAACCATCCCCGTCCCCTAACCCTAACCCTAACCCTAACCCTAACCCTAACCCTTACCCGAAGCCTTACCCTCACCCGTCCCCTAATCCTAACCCGTATGCTAACACTAACCCGTACCCTAACACGTACGCTCACCCTAAACCGTTGTCGTACCCTAACCTGTACCCTAAACCGTCCCCGTCCCCTAACCCTAACCATAACCCTAACCCTAACTATTACCCGAAGCCTTTCCCTCACCCGTCCCCTAATCCTAACCCGTACGCTAACACTAACCCGTACCCTAACACGTAAGCTCACCCTAAACCGTTGTCGTACCCTAACCTGTACGCTAAACCGTCCCCGTCCCCTAACCCTAACCCTAACACTAACCTTAACCCTAATCCTTACCCGAAGCCTTACACTCACCCGTCCCCTAATCCTAATCCGTACGCTAACACTAACCCGTACCCTAACACGTACGCTCACCCTAAACCGTTTTTGTACCCTAACCTGTACCCTAAACCGTCCCCGTCCCCGTCCCCTAACCCTAAACCTAACCCTAACCCTTACCCGAAGCCTTACCCTCAACCGTCCCCTAATCCTAACCCGTACGCTAACACTAACCCGTACCCTAACACGTACGCTCAACCTAAACCGTTGTCGTACACTAACCTGTAACCTAAACCGTCCCCGTGCCCGTCCCCTAACCCTAACCCTAACCCTAACCCTAACCGTTACCCGAAGCCTTACCCTCACCCTTCCCGTAATCCTAACCCGTACGCTAACATTAACCCGTACCCTAAAACGTACGCTCACCCTAAACCGTTGTCGTACCCTAACCTGTACCCTAAACCGTCCCCGTCCCGAACCCTAACCCTAACTCTAACCCTAACACTAACCCTTACCCGAAGCATTGCCCTCACCCGTCCCCTAATCCTAACCCGTACGCTAACACTAAACCGTACCCTAACACTTACGCTCATCCTAAACCGTTGTCGTACCCTAACCTGTAACCTAAACCGTCCCCGTCCCCTAACCCTAACCCTAACCCTAAGCCTAAGCCTAACCCTTACCCGAAGCCTTACCCTCACCCTTCCCCTAATCCTAACCCGTACGCTAACACTAACCCGTACCCTAACACGTACGCTCACCCTAAACCGTTGTCGTACCCTAACCTGTACCCTAAACCGTCCCCGTCCCCGTCCCCTAACCCTAACCCTAACCCTAACCCTAACCCTTACCCGAAGCCTTACACTCACCCATCCCCTAATCCTAACCCGTACGCTAACACTAACCCGTACTCTAACACGTACGCTCACCCTAAACCATTGTCGTACCCTAACCTTTACCCTAAACAATCCCCGTCCCCTAACCCTAACCCTAACCCTAACCCTAACCCTAACCCTAACCCTTACCCGAAGCCTTACCCTCACCCGTCCCCTAATCCTAACCCGTATGCTAACACTAACCCGTACCCTAACACGTACGCTTACCCTAAACGGTTGTCGTACCCTAACCTGTACCCTAAACTGTCCCCGTCCCCTAACCCTAACCATAACCCTAACCCTAACTATTACCCGAAGCCTTACCCTCACCCGTCCCCTAATCCTAACCCGTACCCTAACACTAACCCGTACCCTAAAACGTACGCTCACCCTAAACCGTTGTCGTACCCTAACCTGTACCCTAAACCGTCCCCGTCCCGAACCCTAACCCTAACTGTAACCCTAACACTAACCCTTACCCGAAGCATTGCCCTCACCCGTCCCCTAATCCTAACCCGTACGCTAACACTAAACCGTACCCTAACACTTACGCTCATCCTAAACCGTTGTCGTACCCTAACCTGTACCATAAACCGACCCCGTCCCCTAACCCTAACCCTAACCCTAAGCCTAAGCCTAACCCTTACCCGAAGCCTTACCCTCACCCGTCCCCTAATCCTAACCCGTACGATAACACTAACCCTTACCCTAACACGTACGCTCAACCTAAACCGTTGTCGTACCCTAACCTGTACCCTAAACCGTCCCCGTCCCCGTCCCCTAACCCTAACCCTAACCCTAACCCTAAACCTTACCCGAAGCCTTACCCTCACCCGTCCCCTAACCCTAACCCGTACGCTAACACTAACCCGTACACTAACACGTACGCTCACCCTAAACCGTTGTCGTACCCTAACCTGTACCCTAAACCGTCCCCGTCCCCGTCCCTTAACCCTAACCCTAACCCTAACCCTAACCCTTACCCGAAGCCTTACCCTCACCCGTCCCCTAATCCTAACCCGTACGCTAACACTAACCCGTACCCTAACATGTACGATCACCCTAAACCATTGTCGTACCCTAACATGTACGCTAAACCGTCCCCGTCCTCTAACCCTAACCCTAACCCTAACACTAACACTAAACCTTACCCGAAGCCTTACCCTCACCCGTCCCCTAAAACTAACCCGTACGCTAACACTAACCCGTACCCTAACACGTACGCTCACCCTAAACCGTTGTCGTACCCTAACCTGTACCCTAAAGCGTCCCCGTACCCGTCCCCTAACCCTAACGTTAACCCTAACCCTTACCCGAAGCCTTACCCTCACCCGTCCCCTATTCCTAACCCGTACGCTAACACTAACACGTACCCTAACACGTACGCTCACCCTAAACCATTGTCGTACCCTAACCTGTACCCTAAACCGTCCACATCCCCTAACCCTAACCCTAACCCTAACCCTAACCCTAACCCTTACCCGAAGCCTTACCCTCACCCGTCCCCTAATCCTAACCCGTACGCTAACACTAACACGTACCCTAACACGTACGCTCAGCCTAAACCATTGTCGTACCCTAACCTGTACCCTAAACCGTCCCCGTCCCCTAACCCTAACCCTAAACCTAACTCTAACCCAAACCCTAACCCTTACCCGAAGCCTTAACCTCACCCGTCCCCTAAGCCTAACCCGTACGCTAACACTAACCCATACCCTAACACGTACGCTCACCCTAAACCGTTGTCGTACCCTTACCTGTACCCTAAACCGTCCCCTTCCCCTAATCCTAACCCTAACCCTAACCCTAACCTTACCCGAAGCCTTACCCTCACCCGTAACCTAATCCTAACCCGTACGCTAACACTAACCCGTACCCTAACACGTACGCTCACCCTAAACCGTTGTCGTACACTAACCTGTACCCTAAACCGTCCCCGTACCCTAACCCTAACCCTAACCCTAACCCTAACCCTTACCCGAAGCCTTAACCTCACCCGTCCCCTAATCCTAAACCGTACGCTAACACTAACCCGTACCCTAACACGTACGCTCACACTAAACCGTTGTCGTACCCTAACCTGTACCCTAAACCGTCCCCGTCCCCTAACCCTAACCCTAACCCTAACCCTAACCCTTACCCAAAGCCTTACCCTCACCCGTCCCCTAATCCTAACCCGTACGCTAACACTAACCAATACTCTAACACGTACGCTCACCCTAAACCGTTGTCGTACCCTAACCTTTACCCTAAACCATCCCCGTCCCCTAACCCTAACCCTAACCCTAACCCTAACCCTAACCCTTACCCGAAGCCTTACCCTCACCCGTCCCCTAATCCTAACCCGTATGCTAACACTAACCCGTACCCTAACACGTACGCTCACCCTAAACCGTTGTCGTACCCTAACCTGTACCCTAAACCGTCCCCGTCCCCTAACCCTAACCATAACCCTAACCCTAACTATTACCCGAAGCCTTTCCCTCACCCGTCCCCTAATCCTAACCCGTACGCTAACACTAACCCGTACCCTAACACGTAAGCTCACCCTAAACCGTTGTCGTACCCTAACCTGTACGCTAAACCGTCCCCGTCCCCTAACCCTAACCCTAACACTAACCTTAACCCTAATCCTTACCCGAAGCCTTACACTCACCCGTCCCCTAATCCTAACCCGTACGCTAACACTAACCCGTACCCTAACACGTACGCTCACCCTAAACCGTTTTTGTACCCTAACCTGTACCCTAAACCGTCCCCGTCCCCGTCCCCTAACCCTAAACCTAACCCTAACCCTTACCCGAAGCCTTACCCTCAACCGTCCCCTAATCCTAACCCGTACGCTAACACTAACCCGTACCCTAACACGTACGCTCAACCTAAACCGTTGTCGTACACTAACCTGTACCCTAAACCGTCCCCGTGCCCGTCCCCTAACCCTAACCCTAACCCTAACCCTAACCGTTACCCGAAGCCTTACCCTCACCCTTCCCGTAATCCTAACCCGTACGCTAACATTAACCCGTACCCTAAAACGTACGCTCACCCTAAACCGTTGTCGTACCCTAACCTGTACCCTAAACCGTCCCCGTCCCGAACCCTAACCCTAACTCTAACCCTAACACTAACCCTTACCCGAAGCATTGCCCTCACCCGTCCCCTAATCCTAACCCGTACGCTAACACTAAACCGTACCCTAACACTTACGCTCATCCTAAACCGTTGTCGTACCCTAACCTGTAACCTAAACCGTCCCCGTCCCCTAACCCTAACCCTAACCCTAAGCCTAAGCCTAACCCTTACCCGAAGCCTTACCCTCACCCTTCCCCTAATCCTAACCCGTACGCTAACACTAACCCGTACCCTAACACGTACGCTCACCCTAAACCGTTGTCGTACCCTAACCTGTACCCTAAACCGTCCCCGTCCCCGTCCCCTAACCCTAACCCTAACCCTAACCCTAACCCTTACCCGAAGCCTTACACTCACCCATCCCCTAATCCTAACCCATACGCTAACACTAACCCGTACTCTAACACGTACGCTCACCCTAAACCATTGTCGTACCCTAACCTTTACCCTAAACAATCCCCGTCCCCTAACCCTAACCCTAACCCTAACCCTAACCCTAACCCTTACCCGAAGCCTTACCCTCACCCGTCCCCTAATCCTAACCCGTAGGCTAACACTAACCCGTACCCTAACACGTACGCTTACCCTAAACGGTTGTCGTACCCTAACCTGTACCCTAAACTGTCCCCGTCCCCTAACCCTAACCATAACCCTAACCCTAACTATTACCCGAAGCCTTACCCTCACCCGTCCCCTAATCCTAACCCGTACCCTAACACTAACCCGTACCCTAAAACGTACGCTCACCCTAAACCGTTGTCGTACCCTAACCTGTACCCTAAACCGTCCCCGTCCCGAACCCTAACCCTAACTGTAACCCTAACACTAACCCTTACCCGAAGCATTGCCCTCACCCGTCCCCTAATCCTAACCCGTACGCTAACACTAAACCGTACCCTAACACTTACGCTCATCCTAAACCGTTGTCGTACCCTAACCTGTACCATAAACCGACCCCGTCCCCTAACCCTAACCCTAACCCTAAGCCTAAGCCTAACCCTTACCCGAAGCCTTACCCTCACCCGTCCCCTAATCCTAACCCGTACGCTAACACTAACCCTTACCCTAACACGTACGCTCAACCTAAACCGTTGTCGTACCCTAACCTGTACCCTAAACCGTCCCCGTCCCCGTCCCCTAACCCTAACCCTAACCCTAACCCTAAACCTTACCCGAAGCCTTACCCTCACCCGTCCCCTAACCCTAACCCGTACGCTAACACTAACCCATACCCTAACACGTACGCTCACCCTAAACCGTTGTCGTACCCTTACCTGTACCCTAAACCGTCCCCGTCCCCTAATCCTAACCCTAACCCTAACCCTAACCTTACCCGAAGCCTTACCCTCACCCGTAACCTAATCCTAACCCGTACGCTAACACTAACCCGTACCCTAACACGTACGCTCACCCTAAACCGTTGTCGTACACTAACCTGTACCCTAAACCGTCCCCGTCCCCTAACCCTAACCCTAACCCTAACCCTAACCCTTACCCGAAGCCTTACCCTCAACCGTCCCCTAATCGTAACCCGTACGCTAACACTAACCCGTACCCTAACACGTACGCTCACCCTAAACCGTTGTCGTACCCTAACCTGTACCCTAAACCGTCCCCGTCCCCTAACCCTAACCCTAACCCTAACCCTAACCTGTACCCTAAACCGTCCCCGTCCACTAACCCTAACCCTAACCCTAATCCTAACCGTAACCCTTACCCGAAGCCTTACACTCACCCGTCCCCTAATCCTCACCCGTACGCTAACACTAACCAGTACCCTAACACGTACGCTCACCCTAAACCGTCGTCGTACCCTAACCTGTACCCTAAACCGTCCCCGTCCCCATCCCCTAACCCTAACCCTAACCCTAACCCTAACCCTTACCCGAAGCCTTACCCTCACCCGTCCCCTAATCCTAACCCGTACACTAACACTAACCCGTACCCTAACACGTAGGCTCACCCTAAACCGTTGACGTACAGTAACCTGTACCCTAAAACGTCCCTGTCCCCTAACCCTAACCCTAACCCTAACCCTAACCCTTACCCGAAGCCTTACCCTCACCCGTCACCTAATCCTAACCCGTACGCTAACACTAATCCGTACCCTAACACGTACGCTCACCCTAAACCGTTGTCGTACACTAACCTGTACCCTAAACCGTCCCCGTCCCCTAACCCTAACCCTAACCCTAACCCTAACCCTAACCCTAACCCTAACCTTTACCCGAAGCCTTACCCTCACCCATCCCCTAATCCTAACCCGTACGCTAACACTAACCAGTACCCTAACACGTACGCTCACCCTAAACCATTGTCGTACGATTACCTGTACCCTAAACCGTCCCCGTCCCCGTCCCCGTCCCCTAACCCTAACCCTAAACCTAACCCTTACCCAAAGCCTTACCCACACCCGTCCTCTAATCCTAACCCGTACGCTAACACTAACACATACCCTAACATGTACGCTCACCCTAAACCGTTGTCGTACCCTAACCTGTACCCTAAACCGTCCCTGTCCCCGTCCCCTAACCCTAACCCTAACCCTAACCATAACCCTTACCCGAAGCCTTACCCTCAACCGTCCCCTAATCCTAACCCGTACGCTAATACTAACCCGTACCCTAACACGTACGCTCACCGTAAACCGTTGTCGTACACTAACCTGTACCCTAAACCGTCCCCGTCCCCTAACCCTAAACCTAACCCTAACCCTAACACTTACCTGAAGCCTTACCCTCACCCGTCACCTAATCCTAAACCGTACGCTAACACTAACCCGTACCCTAACACGTACGCTCACCCTAAACCGTTGTCGTACCCTAACCTGTACCCTAAACCGTCCCCGTCCCCAAACCCTAACCCTCACCTTAACCCTAACCCTTACCCGAAGCCTTACCCTCACCCGTCCCCTAATCCTAACCCGTACGCTAACACTAACACGTACCCTAACACGCATGCTCACCCTAAACTATTGTCGTACCCTAACCTGTACCCTAAACCGTCCCCGTCCCCTAACCCTAACCCTAACCCTAACCCTAACCCTTGCCCGAAGCCTTACCCTCAACCGTCCCCTAATCCTAACCCGTACGCTAACACTAACGCATACCCTAAAACGTACGCTCACCCTATACAGTGGTCGTACCCTAAACTGTACCCTAAATCATAACTGTTCCCGGCCCCTAACCCTAACCCTAACCCTAACCCTAACCCTAAACCTTACCCGAAGTCTTACCCTCAACCGTCCCCTAATCCTAACCCGTACGCTAACACTAACCCGTACCCTAACACGTACGCTCACCCTAAACCGTTGTCGTACCCTAACCTGTACCCTAAACCGTCCCCGTCCCCTAACCATAACCCTAAACCTAACTCTAACCCAAACCCTAACCCTTACCCGAAGCCTTAACATCACCCGTCCCCTAATCCGAACCCGTACGCTAACACTAACCCATACCCTAACACGTACGCTCACCCTAAACCGTTGTTGTACCCTAACCTGTACCCTAAACCGTCCCCGTCCCCTAACCCTAACACTAACCCTAACCCTAACCCTAACCCTTACCCGAAGCCTTACCCTCACCCGTACCCTAATCCTAACCCGTACGCTAACAGTAACCCGTACCTTAACACGTACGCTCACCCTAAACCGTTGTCGTACACTAACCTGTACCCTAAACCGTCCCCGTCCCCTAAGCCTAACCCTAACCCTAACCCTAACCCTAACCCTTACTCGAAGCCTTACCTTCACCCGTCACCTAATCCTAACCCGTACGCTAACACTAACCCGTACCCTAACACGTACGCTCACCCTAAACCGTTGTCGTACCCTAACCTGTACCCTAAACCGTCCCCGTCCCCTAACCCTAACACTAACCCTAACCCTTATCCGAAGCCTTACCCTCACCCGTCCCCTAATTCTAACCCGTACGCTAACACTAACCCGTACCCTAACACGTACGCTCACCCTAAACCGTTGTCGTAGCTTAACCTGTACCCTAAACTGTCCCCGTCCCCTAACCCTAACCCTAACCCTAACCGTAACCCTTACCCGAAGCCTTACACTCACCCGTCCCCTAATCCTCACCCGTACGCTAACACTAACCAGTACCCTAACACGTACGCTCACCCTAAACCGTCGTCGTACCCTAACCTGTACCCTAAACCGTCCCCGTCCCCATCCCCTAACCCTAACCCTAACCCTAACCCTAACCCTTACCCGAAGCCTTACCCTCACCCGTCCCCTAATCCTAACCCGTACACTAACACTAACCCGTACCCTAACACGTAGGCTCACCCTAAACCGTTGACGTACAGTAACCTGTACCCTAAAACGTCCCTGTCCCCTAACCCTAACCCTAACCCTAACCCTAACCCTTACCCGAAGCCTTACCCTCACCCGTCACCTAATCCTAACCCGTACGCTAACACTAATCCGTACCCTAACACGTACGCTCACCCTAAACCGTTGTCGTACACTAACCTGTACCCTAAACCGTCCCCGTCCCCTAACCCTAACCCTAACCCTAACCCTAACCCTAACCCTAACCCTAACCTTTACCCGAAGCCTTACCCTCACCCATCCCCTAATCCTAACCCGTACGCTAACACTAACCAGTACCCTAACACGTACGCTCACCCTAAACCATTGTCGTACGATTACCTGTACCCTAAACCGTCCCCGTCCCCGTCCCCGTCCCCGTCCCCTAACCCTAAACCTAACCCTTACCCAAAGCCTTACCCACACCCGTCCTCTAATCCTAACCCGTACGCTAACACTAACACATACCCTAACATGTACGCTCACCCTAAACCGTTGTCGTACCCTAACCTGTACCCTAAACCGTCCCTGTCCCAGTCCCCTAACCCTAACCCTAACCCTAACCATAACCCTTACCCGAAGCCTTACCCTCAACCGTCCCCTAATCCTAACCCGTACGCTAATACTAACCCGTACCCTAACACGTACGCTCACCGTAAACCGTTGTCGTACACTAACCTGTACCCTAAACCGTCCCCGTCCCCTAACCCTAAACCTAACCCTAACCCTAACCCTTACCCGAAGCCTTACCCTCACCCGTCACCTAATCCTAAACCGTACGCTAACACTAACCCGTACCCTAACACGTACGCTCACCCTAAACCGTTGTCATACCCTAACCTGTACCCTAAACCGTCCCCGTCCCCAAACCCTAACCCTCACCTTAACCCTAACCCTTACCCGAAGCCTTACCCTCACCCGTCCCCTAATCCTAACCCGTACGCTAACACTAACACGTACCCTAACACGCATGCTCACCCTAAACTATTGTCGTACCCTAACCTGTACCCTAAACCGTCCCCGTCCCCTAACCCTAACCCTAACCCTAACCCTAACCCTTGCCCGAAGCCTTACCCTCAACCGTCCCCTAATCCTAACCCGTACGCTAACACTAACGCATACCCTAAAACGTACGCTCACCCTATACAGTGGTCGTACCCTAAACTGTACCCTAAATCATAACTGTTCCCGGCCCCTAACCCTAACCCTAACCCTAACCCTAACCCTAAACCTTACCCGAAGTCTTACCCTCAACCGTCCCCTAATCCTAACCCGTACGCTAACACTAACCCGTACCCTAACACGTACGCTCACCCTAAACCGTTGTCGTACCCTAACCTGTACCCTAAACCGTCCCCGTCCCCTAACCATAACCCTAAACCTAACTCTAACCCAAACCCTAACCCTTACCCGAAGCCTTAACATCACCCGTCCCCTAATCCGAACCCGTACGCTAACACTAACCCATACCCTAACACGTACGCTCACCCTAAACCGTTGTTGTACCCTAACCTGTACCCTAAACCGTCCCCGTCCCCTAACCCTAACACTAACCCTAACCCTAACCCTAACCCTTACCCGAAGCCTTACCCTCACCCGTACCCTAATCCTAACCCGTACGCTAACAGTAACCCGTACCCTAACACGTACGCTCACCCTAAACCGTTGTCGTACCCTAACCTGTACCCTAAACCGTCCCCGTCCCCTAACCCTAACACTAACCCTAACCCTTATCCGAAGCCTTACCCTCACCCGTCCCCTAATTCTAACCCGTACGCTAACACTAACCCGTACCCTAACACGTACGCTCACCCTAAACCGTTGTCGTAGCTTAACCTGTACCCTAAACTGTCCCCGTCCCCTAACCCTAACCCTAACCCTAACCGTAACCCTTACCCGAAGCCTTACACTCACCCGTTCCCTAATCCTAACCCGTACGCTAACACTAACCCGTAACCTAACACGTACGCTCACCCTAAATCGTTGTCGTACCCTAACCTGTACCCTAAACCGTCCCCGCCCCCTAACCCTAACCCTAACCCTAACCCTAACCCTTACCCGAAGCCTTACCCTCACCCGTCCCCTAATCCTAACCCGTACGCTAACACTAACCCGTACCCTAACACGTACGCTCACCCTAAACCGTTGTCGTACCCTAACCTGTATCCTAAACCGTCTCCGTCCCTTAACCCTAACCCAAACCCTAACCCTAACCCTTACCCGAATCCTTACCCTCACCCGTCCCCTAATCCTAACCCGTACGCTAACGCTAACCCGTACCCTAACACGTACGCTCACCCTAAACCGTTGTCGTACCCTAAACTGTACCCTAAATCGTCCCCGTCCCCGTCACCTAACCCTAACCCTAACCCTAACCATTACCCGAAGTCTTACACTCACCCGTTCCCTAATCCTAACCCGTACGCTAATACTAACCCGTAACCTAACACGTACGCTCACCCTAAATCGTTGTCGTACCCTAACCTGTACCCTAAACCGTCCCCGTCCCCAACCGTAACCCTAACCCTAACCCTAACCCTAACCCTTACCTGTAGCCTTACCCTCACCCGTCCCCTAATCCTAACCCGTACGCTAACACTAACCCGTACCCTAACACGTACGCTCACCCTAAACCGTTGTCGTACCCTAACCTGTACCCTAAACCGTCCCCGTCCCCTAACCCTAAGCCTAACCCTAACCTTAACCCTTAGCCGAAGCCTTACACTCACCCGTCCCCTAATCCTAACCCGTACGCTAACACTAACCTGTACCCTAAAACGTACCCTCACCCTAAACCGTTGTCGTACCCTAACCTGTATCCTAAACCGTCCCCGTCCCCTAACCCTAACTCTAACCCTAACCCTAACCCTAACCTTTACCCGAAGCCTTACCCTCACCCATCCCCTAAACCTAACCCGTACGCTAACACTAACCAATACCCTAACACGTACGCTCAACCTAAACTGTTGTCGTACCCTAACCTGTACCCTAAACCGTCCCCGTCCCCGTCCCCTAACCCTAACCCTAACCCTAACCCTAACCCTTACCCGAAGCCTTACCCTCACCCGTCCCCTAATCCTAACCCGTACGCTAACACTAATCCATACCCTAACACCTACGCTCACCCTAAATCGTTGTCGTACCCTAACATGTACCCTAAACCGTCCCCGTCTCCTAACACTAACCCTAACCCTAACCCTATCCCTAACCCTTACCCGAAGCCTTACCCTAACCCGTCCCCTAATCCTAACCCGTACGCTAACACTAACCCGTACTCTAACACGTACGCTCACCCTAAACCGTTGACGTACCCTAACCTTTACCCTAAACCATCCCCGTCCCCTAACCCTAACCCTAACCCTAAACCTTACCCGAAGCCTTACCCTCACCCGTCCCCTAACCCTAACCCGTACGCTAACACTAACCCGTACCCTAACACGTACGCTCACCCTAAACGGTTTTTGTACCCTAACCTGTACCCTAAACCGTCCCCGTCCCCGTCCCCTAACCCTAAACCTAACCCTAACCCTTACCCGAAGCCTTACCCTCACCCGACCCCTAATCCTAACCCGTACGCTAACACTAACCCGTACCCTAACACGTACGCTCACCCTAAACTGTTGTCGTACACTAACCTGTACCCTAAACCGTCCCCGTGCCCGTCCCCTAATCCTAACCCTAACCCTAACCCTAACCGTTACCCGAAGCCTTACCCTCACCCTTCCCGTAATCCTAACCCGTACGCTAACACTAACCCGTACCCTAACACGTACGCTAACCCTAAACCGTTGCCGTACCCTAACCTGTACCCTAAACCGTCCCCGTCCCCTAACCCTAACCCTAACTCTAACCCTAACACTAACCCTTACCCGAAACCTTACCCTCACCCGTCCCCTAATCCTTACCCGTACGCTAACACTAAACCGTACCCTAACACTTACGCTCATCCTAAATCGTTGTCGTACCCTAACCTGTACCCTAAACCGTCCCCGTCCCCTAACCCTAACCCTAACCCTAAGCCTAAGCCTAACCCTTACCCGAAGCCTTACCCTCACCCGTCCCCTAATCCTAACCCGTACGCTAACAGTAACCCGTACCCTAACACGTACGCTCACCCTAAACCGTTGTCGTACCCTAACCTGTACCCTAAACCGTCCCCGTCCCCTAACCCTAACCCTAACCCTAACCCTAACCCTTACCCGAAGCCTTACCATAACCCGTCCCCTAATCCTAACTCGTACGCTAACACTAACCCGTACCCTAACACGTACCCTCACCCTAAACCGGTGTCGTTCCCTAACCTGTAGCCTAAACCGTCCCCGTGCCCGTCCCCTAACCCTAACCCTAACCCTAACCCTAACCCTTTCCTGAAGCCTTACCCTCACCCGTCCCCTAATCCTAACACGTACGCTAACACTAACCCGTACCCTAACACGTACGCTCACCGTAAACCGTTGTCGTACCCTAACCTGTACCCTAAACCGTCCCCGTCCCCTAACGCTAACCCTAACCCTATCCCTAACCCTAACCCTTACCCGAAGCCTTACACTCACCCGTCCCCTAATCCTCACCCGTATGCTAACACTAACCCGTACCCTAACACGTACCCTCACCTTAAACCGTTGTCGTACCCTAACCTGTACCCTAAACCGTCCCCGTCCCTGTCCCCTAACCCTAACCCTAACCCTAACCCTAACCCTTACCCGAAGCCTTACCCCACCCGTCCCCTAATCCTAACCCGTACGCTAACAATAACCCGTACCCTAACACGTACGCTCACCCTAAACCATTGTCGTACCCTAACCTGTACCCTAAACCGTCCCCGTCCCCTAATCCTAACCCTAACCCTAACCCTAACCCTTACCCGAAGCCTTACCCTCACCCGTCCCCTAATCCTAACCCGTACGCTAACACTAAGCCGTACCCTACCACGTACGCTCACCCTAAACCGTTGTCGTACCCTAACCTGTACCCTAAACCGTCACTGTCCCCGTCCCCTAACCCTAAACCTAACCTTAACCCTAACCCTAACCCTTACCCGAAGCCTTACCCTCACCCGTCCCCTAATCCTAACCCGTACGCTAACACTAACCCGTACCCTAACACGTACGCTCACCCTAAACCTTTGTCGTACTCTAACGTGTACCCTAAACCGTCCCCGTCCCCTAACCCTATTCCTAACCCTAACCCTTACCCGAAGTCTTACCCTCACCCGTCCCCTAATCCTAACCCGTACGCTAACACTAACCCGTACCCTAACACGTACGCTCACCCTAAACCGTTGTCGTACCCTAACCTGTACCCTAAACCGTCCCCGTCCCCGTCCCCTAACCCTAACCCTAACCCTAACCCTAACCCTTACCCGAAGCCTTACCCTCACCCGTCCCCTAATCCTAACCCGTACACTAACACTAACCCGTACCCTAACACGTAGGCTCACCCTAAACCGTTGACGTACAGTAACCTGTACCCTAAAACGTCCCTGTCCCCTAACCCTAACCCTAACCCTAACCCTTACCCGAAGCCTTACCCTCACCCGTCACCTAATCCTAACCCGTACGCTAACACTAATCCGTACCCTAACACGTACGCTCACCCTAAACCGTTGTCGTACACTAACCTGTACCCTAAACCGTCCCCGTCCCCGTCCCCTAACCCTAACCCTAACCCTAACCCTAACCTTTACCCGAAGCCTTACCCTCACCCATCCCCTAATCCTAACCCGTACGCTAACACTAACCAGTACCCTAACACGTACGCTCACCCTAAACCATTGTCGTACCCTTACCTGTACCCTAAACCGTCCCCGTCCCCGTCCCCGTCCCCTAACCCTAACCCTAAACCTAACCCTTACCCAAAGCCTTACCCACACCCGTCCTCTAATCCTAACCCGTACGCTAACACTAACACATACCCTAACATGTACGCTCACCCTAAACCGTTGTCGTACCCTAACGTGTACCCTAAACCGTCCCTGTCCCCGTCCCCTAACCCTAACCCTAACCCTAAGCCTAAGCCTAACCCTTACCCGAAGCCTTACCCTCACCCGTCCCCTAATCCTAACCCGTACGCTAACACTAACCCGTACCCTAACACGTACGCTCACCCTAAACCGTTGTCGTACCCTAACCTGTACCCTAAACCGTCCCCGTCCCCTAACCCTAACCCTAACCCTAACATTAACCCTTACCCGAAGCCTTACCCTCACCCGTCCCCTAATCCTAATCCGTACGCTAACACTAACC